>NW_023458562.1:30924072-31001187 GCF_013731165.1 Rhagoletis pomonella
GTGGCATTTCCAGCGTTCGACGATGGCTTTCATGAATGCCCTCAAATTCTTCAGTCAGGGTATTCAAGTCTCGTCGTCGAATGTATAATAAATAATAGCGGTTACTGTTCCAAAAGATTCTTTTCAATAGCTGCTCGCTGCTGTACCCGGTACCTCGCATCAAGTCTCGTATCACCATGCCTGCTTAACAAACTCAAAATTTCCCTTTGATGTGTTACATGATTTTCAGGGTCCCTTCTCGGGCGCCAATTGGGACGAATCGTTTTTGTGACACCGGTGCTTCTACTCAAATGCTGGGGTATACTCGTCATGCCCATATGTTTGCTCTTAAATCTAAGGAAATTCATTTAACGAGATGATTGGTGTTGACGTGCCTCTGCGGCTGACGTTGGCGTGCCGGCGTTGGTGCTCTTCCACCATGAACGTCGATGTTCCTCTGTTACGCTCTGCCTCGACTGACGCAGGTTGGTAGAAACTTGCTCAGCCCGCGGATTTCTACTCCACTCAGGACTCCTGTCAGAACCAAGAAATTACCCTTATTAAGCTACATAATCTTCGTTTATCGACCGTAGTCGGCTGTAGGTTCCTCCGATTTTTTCGATTAACTTCCATTTACCTTAGTATGATGTATATAGAGAAGTATATCCGATAGAGCCAGCTTCAATACGCACCGATCCTTTCCTTCAGGTATGAAGTGGAAGTATCCACAGATCCCGGGTTCTCATAAACCGGTTGAAGGAGAAACCAGCGCTTCTTAGCCTGATGGCTGAGCGGAGTCGAAGTTGTTCGGCACACCCCGCTTATTCCACACGATCTAGTTTCTTAACTAGAAGTGGCTTTTATAGCAAATTCGACCATGAGGTCGTCAGTCTAGAAAAAGGGTGGCAGAGCGGACCCTCACCTAGTATATTTACTCGACCTATGACGAACAGAGCCACTGCCCCACTCTCCCACGATAGTTGTGGGAAGCTACATCGAAAAATAGTGCCCTAGTAGACTATAGTTGTACCAGGAAAGCATAATTTGGAGAGGTGTAAACTTCTCATCACACTCCCAAACGAAAAACCCAAAAACTCAACCAGGAATTCTCACCAAGCAATGTGGATTAAGAGTAACTTGCTATGAAGCAAGTTATGATCCAAAGAGTTTTGATATACCGCTCGATCTGCTGCGAAAATAAGATGTAGTTTCGAGAAGAAGCGGTAAATTCTTTGGCTTATTTCGGCTAAAATGAAGCAAATTTACTGGCCATTTCTAAACCTTCTCGTGTAAAACATTTTTCGTAAATCATTTCCACTGGACTGTCGAAAGTATAACAGGTTCGGTGTAAATATTGAAAAATCATTATCTTAGTTCTAAGCATGTATTGCAAAAGCTCCTTGATCAATTCCATTTCAATTCCATTACAGCTGCAGTCACCAAATTGCTTTATTCAATTTTCTATGCAAACGGTAAAAGTCTCGGTAAGTCAATCACAATTAAAAACTTGATTGCAACTAGTTAAATGCAATATCTGTCAGAACAAAAACCAACAAGGAAAATAAATCCAGAATGTATTGCCGACAAAGTACACTTTGCCCATTGCAGTAACACATTCTAAATATTCTGAACAGTGGTGAGAGATTTTCATGCCACATAACATACCAACAACACAAGCAACATAGAACAAGCATAAGTAGCAATGACTACAGCGCAGGCATGTGAGTGCAACATATTTGAAATGTCAACGATGACAAAACATTGCAACAAAAAAAAAACACAGAAAACAATCAAGTGACTCTGAGACTTTCTGTGCAAAAAAGGTATAGCGGTAAACAGTGATGCTGGCTAGAAAAGCAAAGAACAAGAATTGTTGGAAAAACATTAAAAGCCGAAAGTCAATTACACGTCGAACAATTGAAATGGCCAACTAACAAGGTAGGTAAAGGTGAGGTACCATACTTCTAGTTGGGTGTGCTGTGCTCAGTTATGCGAATGGATTGTTCTGTATGTACATAACTAAGTGTGCAGCGATTGCGACAAATATGACAGAAAGATGATGTATGGTGCAACAAATGCAACATCATTGCAGGAGGCAAGTGTTATAGACTCTGTTATGGTGCTGGTGAAATGACAATTTCACAACTTGTTGCAAGCGAAACAATGTAAGCAATTAAGGCAGAAGAGTTGTTAAAATGGAGGAAATGAAGAAATTGCAAATCAAGATGAGTAAAGCAAAAAAAAAAAAAAAACAACTTTGAAATACCAATGCAATATTTGCGAGAATTGAATGGTAAACATTGCAAGTTGTAAGTGATTGAAGAAAGTGGTTATTTGCGATGGAAAATAGTGAAAGTGGGAAGAAATTTCAGAAACAATGAGATGTTCCGGCGCATAAAAGAAAAAAATAATTTACAAGACTAAATGCTCTCAGTGTCGCTTCCTCAAGTTGGTTTTAAAATTTATCTGCCCTTTAAAATTGAAAAACGTCTGACTATTGCCGCTTCGATTCCGATTGTTAAATATGAAATAAATGAACTTCTAATACAGATATGCGAATACGAAAAAAAACGAATCGAAAAATAAATCCTAAAGTGATGACAATATAGAAAAAATTATCGATAAATGTACCCGCAAAAATATCGATATATCTAACTTTAATGATAATAAGTAAAAATAATATCTACATACATATATTACTAAAAATAAATCAATAACGCAAACTGATTTGCTATCGATAAACATCGATAAAAATATCGAAAATTAATTTAATTAACATGTCATTGACGTCATCGAGAACGTCTTTGATGAATATATGAATTTTAATACTAATCAACAATTAATTCATAAAGTGATAACGACAACGATACCGATAACATAACCGAAGGATTCAATTTTCGACACTCAATAAAATCTACTCTGAATACAAAAAATATATCGATAACAAAAACAGCACCGATTTCAATCAATGTCAATATATCGACAACAACACAAGAAATGATTTTGGTGACGAACATGTCAAAAACGCCATAGAAAAAAATACATACATATGTATGTCAATTTTAGTATTAACCGATAAGCAATACATAAAGTTAAGACAGTATAACAAAACAATCGACTGACATATCCATGATAGACAAATCTAAAAATTAAGAAAGAGTTAACGATATCATCCTAAATGAATACCAAATATTTATCGATAACAAAAATTACACTGATTCCAATAAATTTATATTTCGGTAACAACGCCAAAAATTAGCTTGATGATGAACATGTCAATGGCTATGGCAATATTCAATCAATAAAAATTTTGATGAATATAACAAATTTTAATATTAGCCGATAAATTGTTCAGAAAATGATGGCAAAACAAAAAAAACGTTCGATAAACATAGATATCTATTATCGATATATTTAAAAACAAAGATATCAAAAATTTATCGATAACACAAATCATATTGATTTCGATAAATATATCGATAAAAAGTTCGTAAATGTGTAGGCTGAATACGGTAATGGCGCCATGGATTATGGAATTCCTAAATATTGGAGATGAAGTGTCTGGCGTGAATATTGACAAACCAGAGAAGATTGCGACAGTCGGAAGGATAGGCCGGTTACAACGGGTCGTCCTCACTAGAATTACCTTACACCTTAAATTGCAACGGGTAGCTCGCACTGGTATCAGTGGATCTTCAATCCATGCTTAACATAACATCCGTCAACAACAAAGTTGCTACAGTCAAACTCGATGTTACCGGATGCTTAACTAGCTCAGGGTCTTTCTAATATTCCTGGAGGCTGTGAATTTTTTCCTAAGTGTAGGTTTCTTTACCCATTCACAACCCGTCTTGGGTCAAATGGATGAGGAGCAGTGGAATGTGAAAAGCAGTGATATTTTCGGGTGGGTCAAGACTTGCCCTGAAGGTCCCTGGACCTTAAATTTAGGTTTAGTTATTTTCCATACAGAGGTAGCTGCCATTAAGGAAACAGTCGATTTCTGCTGATATGCGCGACGTCGGCTAGCGAGGTAAATATCTAATCTGATAGCCAAGCGACCATCGGGGTCTTGGGTATGCACACGGTGTGCTTAAAGCCAGTTGATGCCATGCCGGTGGACGCTAGGCGAAAATGTGGCAAGGTCTTTCTGACCACAGATGATCCAAAGGCGGTCAAGGGATCTAATTGGGCTCACAAAGCCGCAACACTTAATATTGGTGGGCGTATCGGACTAAAATTACGGCCGCTTTTCATATAACGGTCAACTTCAGAAATGCTTGAAACTACATACATACATATTTCGAAATTTAAGGACGCTAATTTACTCAAAATCTATACACCCCGGCTTACCATGTAGCGGTACTTGCGTGGGGTATTTAATGTTCGGCTCCGCCCGAACTTAGACTTTCTTACTTGTTTTTTTTTGCGATTTCAAAATATTTACTCAACAAGCTTCTTTCCAACTTCAGCTTTTCGGGCTATATATTATACAACCGGATCCCTTCTTTTCACACTTTAATCGAATGAAAGCGCAGATAACATCTGTAATAAAGATGGGAGTGGTTTCCTGCTGACTTCGCAAATAAATGAAGTTGACTGATGCTATCTCTTAAAACAGGTAGCTAGCTGCGTTTATACGAAAAGTGCTAATCAAATTGGCAGCTCTTGGTTACTTCAAGCTTAACGTACAATAGAGCGTAGTGCATTTAACCGGGGTTTTCATTTTTATGATTTATTACTCGCACTTGGTGGCTCCTTTGATTTCCTACATATTTGGGATTTGAAAAAAACAAAATCAAAGAAAATCGAAACTCTAGCAATCACAACTCTAATTGCTTATTTAGCTGCTCAGATTGCTGTGAATTTATTTTTATTTTTTTTTCTGTTGCACTTTCTTTGTTCAAATGCAACAAACTCATATTAGCTTGCTCCAACTGCCACTTCCTCGGCATTATCTTCCAATACTAGTTACGCTGTAATATGCTTCCAATTTCTAACAGAATACTTCATTTCCTTTCCCTCTTTCTATCCACCTTCTTTGTCCACATTTCTCCTCTAAATTATTGCTGCCAATGCAATTTGTCTTCTTGCCATCAATTCGGCTGATTTTATTCAACGCAATTCCATTTCTACTTGTATTTCCTTTGCTGCTAGTTTTAGTGATGATTATTGTTGCTATCATTGTTTTACAGCTTGTTGCATGCAACAACAGCTCACTCTCCTCTCTTTGCTGTTATTGCTATGTATATCTTTTTTCGCTTGTTGCTGCTGTGTAAGTTGTTTGCTGCTGTTTGTGATTGTGTTAAGCGTAATTGCATACGATTACTGTGCTTGTTCAGGTGTGCAATTTGCCAGCTAAAACTGCAGCAGAATACATACGTACATACATATGTAAGTAGATAGCAACAGAACAAGTTGTTGTGTATGCTAACAGCGGCATTGCAAAAAAAAATAAATGCTGCAAACAGCAAAAAGCGCAACAGCAGTAGCTAATAACTGCCGATATCATTGGGTAGCTAGGAACAGGGATGGTTGTTGCCAATAAGGAAAAGGCGGTATACGCACGCACATATGAGTGTATGTATGTATGAATTTGGGTCCTACCAAAACTTCTGCGCATAGTTTAGAATTTAGTTTTTCAATAAACTGCAGTCTAATTAGTGCATAGATTGGAAACATTTCAAAAAGTAAAAGTAATCTGCTTTATTTTTGTTATTTACGTACATATGTATGTATTGGTATTGAAAAACATATTTCAGTAGAAATTATACCATCAGCCTAATAAGCACAGGATTCTCCTTAAACTAAGCGTATGAGCAACAGATAACCTTTGAAAATGTCGACTTCATACCTCAAGAAACGGATCAGGACGTATCGAGGTTGGCTGCGATTTCATCCTTCTCGACAAACTTTACTCTAAAGCGTAAATGGAGAAATGACAGCCTCTGAAGAGAGTCGCAATTAACATTTTCGCGTCTGGGTCCAAATTGAATGGTAGATTTGGAAGAGGTGTATTCTAAAAAAAATATATATCGGTAATTCACACTGTTTTCCAAGTATTCGGCCGGGTTTTGTCTTCCAGCCTGTGGTGATCCTTGATGTTGTCACACAAATGAAGGGACCCACAGTCTAACGTCTCGTCCGAACAGCAAAAATACACTCGAAGGTTTACCGTTGTCTGCCGAAAAACGATTGCTTTAAAAAAAAAAAAATTGTTTTTGGACCAGGAATCTAACTAGGCCCTACCAGGGGACATAACGGCGATCGACAGTTTTCTACAATATATTTCAGGCAGAGATGGCCGATATAAAGACAACTACATATGTATATGTTAGTTACCGTTATCAACTTTTGTTAATTTATGTTTATTGATACATACGTAATTGTATATTTATCGAAATTTTTATTGACATATCTACAAAATTGTTATTGACACAGCTGTCTAGGTTTTTGGTAGTTAGAAATTTTTTTTATCGTTATGGATACATTTTGGTTTTCAGAATATTATCGACATTTATCGAAAACATTAGTAAATGGAAATACTGCACGTATTTGCTTTCAGAGCATATTTGAGGTACCAATTCTTGTGTGCAAGTATATAACATATGTATATGTATGAATGTACATACTTTCAGTGCTTACTTCCAGAGCCAACGAGTGCATAAATTCTATATACATACTTCATCCATACGTTTGCTCTG
Source organism: Rhagoletis pomonella (assembly GCF_013731165.1). Lineage (NCBI taxonomy): Eukaryota > Metazoa > Arthropoda > Insecta > Diptera > Tephritidae > Rhagoletis > Rhagoletis pomonella. The sequence goes on from NW_023458562.1 coordinate 30,930,753, forward strand.
ATCTCATTGTTTGCCACTGTTAGCAGCATAAATATTGCTGCTGCAAACACAGACGTGCAATTAAGTACTAATTATGAGGTGTATATGTACATCTGCAAAAGTTTGTGCAATTTTTGCTTGTGCAACGAAATTTCACCTGTTTGAATTGTAATCAATTATTGCTTCTTAATTTGCTGCTTCATTTTGCAGTTACACTAAATTGTTGAATGGCTTTATTTGCTTTCAACGTTAGCTTCTATTTTTTTGTAATTTTTTTTGTCATTGTTGGACTTTTTTGTACGATTCTTGTGTTTGCTGCAGCGGATTTACGATTTTAGAATTTAACAATTTCCTGTTATTACCGGCAGTTAACCCAATTTATGTTGGCATTTTGTTAGTGAGTCTGAGAGTATTTGAGTGGATGTGTGTGTGTATGTTTGGACAAATGGAAGTCAAGGATGTGCACACAATTAAATGCTTGATGAAAACTGCCATAGACGTTGATATGCAGAAATAAGTTACTTATTTTCAGAGATCTATATACATATATAATAAGCGAAGGGATTTTTTGTCCAGGACAAATGATCCGATTTTCAAAAATGAGATGTCAAATAAAACCGCTAGGCCTGTAGATGTGCAAACTGGTTTTAGTTTTTCGAAAAGAGTTGCCAGCTGTTAAGCAATTAAACTTAAATTGTTCAATGCCAATAATCAATGCCATCATGTTCGATCTTCCGAAATGAGGTGCCAAATTAAAAAGCTTGGACTGTAGACGTGCAATAAGGTTGTGGTTTTTTGAAGAGTTGCCACCCTTTAAAAAATTAGATTCAAATTATTTAAAAAACTAAATAAATTACTGCAAAGTGGGTATCAATCGAAATGGTTTTGAAAAGCTTTGTTTCCTAGCTGAACAATAGGAGAGTTGCCACCAGTTTAAAAAATCATATTAGGTTTGAGAAATATGTATCACCATATGGGTGCCAAACTAAAAGGGTTTTAGAAAGTAGTAGTTCAAAAATATTTTTAATGGGATTGCCACCAGCTGGAAATGTCGAATATAGTTTACTTGTACACAAGTTATATGAAATATCAAAATATAAATGTCAATCGAAGGAGTGTTAAGAAATATTTTTGATGGTTGCCACCTGTTTAAAAAGTTAAATTAAAATTATTTAATAAGTTAAATGAATTGTTAAAAAAAAACGGGTATCAATCGAAGTGGTTTGAAATTGTTTTATTTCTGAACTGTATTTAGGTAGGGTTGCCACATGTTTGAAAAATCAAATTCCACTTTATTCATTAGTTAATTAAAATATGTGTCGCAATATCCGGCGAAGGAGAGTTAACAAGGATTACGCTTGAAAATAATTTTGAAGAGGGCTGCCACCTGTCTGAAAAGTCTAAATCAATCAACTAATACAAAAAGTAAAGAGGGTTGTCACGTGTTTAAAAAGTTTAATTCAAATTATTCAATAAGTTGGATGCATTACTAAAAGAAATGGGTTTAAAAGGGCTTTATTCCTGACATTTATTTAGGATGGTCGCAATTGTTCGAACAATTAAATTCAAATTAGTTCATCCGTCTATTGAAATACATGTGTATCACAATGTCAGACGAAAGAGATTTAAGAAGATTTTAGTTTGAGAATATTTTTGAAAAGGAATTTCAAAAATGAGAGGTCAAATTAAAAACCTTAGCCTGTAGATATGTGATAAATTTTAATTTTTTTAATTAAGAACTCTTTTCATCGGTAAAGGGTGTGTTGAAATTTGATGAAATTAAAAACATGCACTATGTGATACTGCTCTGAAATATGGCACGCGGTTCTCTTATATGTAACTCTGTCTAACATTTGGAATATTTTTAAGTTTTTGAAATTCATGCATTTTAGTGCCATGCGGGTTCACTAGTTTTACTTATTAAATAATCAAACGGTTGGTATACTCACAATAGATTGGCTTAAGGACTCAAGGCTAAATTAACTAAAGTAGGACGTTCATGAAGTTTCACAGAAATATAAGTGGAGCAAACAGGAATGGTATGCGAACAGTTTTATTTCAAGATTTTGAATCTCGATGAAAAGTTTAAAAATTCGATAGGAATTAAATGAACTTAGCACAGATGGCAATTAAAAATAGAGCAACCGTTGTTTAGATGCTTCAAAATGGCAGTTCATCAATAATTCTAACCCATTAAAAACACTTAAAAATTTAATGCTTTATGACCTGCTACAATTAATCGCATTATTTAAGTAATAACTTAACTTTTACCCTAACCCAGTTGCCAATAGAGCACATAACTTTGACAGCCATGGCAAATAGGAGAAAAAAATAATTAAATAAATTGCGCAACAATTAATGAAAATTTTATGAGCCATCACAGAAAATTACAAACAAAAGTAGTTGTTTGAAAATGGGGAAAACTGCATAAAACTAGTTGAGAGTTTGCATATAAAACAAAAAAGAACATAAAAGAAATTGATGAACAATAAAAAATGCTATAAATGTTCTATTAAACCGGCAACGGCTATTGTCACCAAAACAGGCGCTTCCACCTCAACAACGACTACTATGTACATACATATGTACATATGTAAGTGGTTAACTTAGGGGTAACTATGTGCTAGTGTACACGAAACATTACCCAGCAACAGTCACAAGCAAAAGCGCTGAAGCTATGTAGATAGAAAAAACATTAAAAAATAATTACATCAGCTTTATGTTTGTATGCATATGGTTTGGGAAATATGTGTGAGCGCGCACGCAAAAAACAATTATCATGTTCATTTTGTGTTCAAAAAAAGTTCGTTGCATATCACACATTAAGTAAATATTGTAACTAAATGCACTGTGAAAATTAAATCAAAAAAAATTTTGGTCGAAGAAGCACATTCTCTGGAATAGTCAGTGACAGTGTAATGAGGCTCTAATGATATGCTTAGAGAAATATTGTTAACAGATATTACAGGAAAACAGAAAAAACAACTCATACGCGCCTAAAGGACCGATTGGTCTGTCATCCTTCTTGCTCAAATCTTTAGAGCGACTAAAATATGGACATTTTTATTAGAGACAGTTATGCAGCCCAACATCTGTAAAATAAGGGAAGATCAGTTGAAACAGCACTCGTGCCTAGTGCAAACAATTGCAAGATTACTAATCTATAAAGAATACACCCTCGCTGCCTTCCTGGACATGGAGGGTGCTTTCAACAACGTATCTCCTGAGGCTATTATCTCATCGCTAATGAATTTGGGTGTAAGCAACTCATTAGCCTTGTTTATTGAACGAATGCTAACCGGACGCGAAGCGGTACTCCCCAGTGGGGAGTAATCTCACAGTTTCTATGGAACATCCTATTCTAAGAACTTGAAGACATTGATGCGAAGATAGGTAATTGCATACGCTGACAATATTGTAAACACCTCTCAACATTGGCCTATCTAATGCAAAAATCTCTTAACGAACTGTCCCTATGGTGCAACAGCCGAGAACTGGGAACAAATTCTGAAAAAACGAACTTAGTGCTCTTCAATTGGAAGCACAAGATACCTGAACTCGATGCTATAACTCTAGAGGGAAAAACCCTTGAAGTAAAGGAAGATACCAAATATCTAGGTCGCATATTAGATAGGAAACTAAACTGGGGCCCAATACTCCAGACAGCAATTCTTTATCACGGCGTAGTGGTATGATGGGCCACCCTTAGGAAAGGGATAAACTTTGAAAAGATGGATAAATAAGTGGTCACTCACAAAGCAGTCGAGAACCTCCATGGTAGCGAAGAAATCCCACGCATCTATTTACGAGATGGCTTCGTCATTCTAAGTCCGAGGAACTGGCGCAACTTGGCACAAAACTTCCTATTGAGTATATCAACGAAGATATAGGAATACCTTTACAAACTGGTAAGCTATGAATCTCCGAGGCTTACCAAAGTAGCGAACGACAAATGGCACAACGAAATCATCTTCTAAACTGCCAAGCAATTGTGGCCGTTGCTTAGCGCTAAACGCACTGGCCGACTTCTTCTTCTTTTTCTTCTCATTTGGCGCTGTAACCGCCTAAGCGATTTTGGTCGAGCTCAACAAAGCACGCCAGTCATTTGTGCCAATTGACGTCAATCGGAAATGCCAAGTGAAGCCAAGTTCTACTCCACTTCGTCTTTACATCGCAGTATGGACCTTGCCAAAATCGGGCACTGAGTTGAATACTTTCAGAGCTGGAGCGTCGGTGTCCATTCGAACGACATGGCCAAGCCAGCGGAGTCGTCGTAAAGCTCGTACAGCTCATCATTCCATCTTCTGCGGTATTCGCCGTCACCAACACGTAAAGGCCCGTAAATCTTTCGCAAAATCTTTCTCTCGAACAACAGAGGCATGGGTGCCAAGGTGCGAATGCGCTGAATGTTTGTTTGATGACAGCAGATGCTTCGTTTGTCCGCGTTGACCCACTGGCCCGCTACTGAGCCTAAATAAGCATAATATTAGTTTATTAGTATCCGCAATGTATAACAGGACACTGCCTAATTGGCAGGCATGCCTATCGACTAGGCCTACGATTACATGACTTCTGTAGAAGCTGTCAAGATGAAGAGGAGGTGGAATCGATTCAGCATCTTTTCTGCCAGTGTCCTGAATAGACCAGACGAAGACTCTCCACTCTTGGTAGGAAATCACTCAACAACTTGAGGACCTTAGAGGCGTAGAAATGAGGGACCTTCTAAAACTCCTGCGCAGTTCAAAATGGCTTTACGAGGGATTGTGAGTTGCTGCCCCACATGTGGCATCACATTAGACCCTGGGCCTAAGTGTGTCTTATAGCCACCAAAACGACCTAACCTAACCCACATACATGCATATATAATAGGGGGATTCATTTAGTCTTGCAAAGCTTTGGCACGCTGTAAAGATTACACGGATTGCAAAGCTTTCCCATAGAAAATCCGGTTTTTACGTGCAGGACTGACTGAATCCCCCTAATGTAAATATAAGCGCGTACTTAATTTCAAAAATACGCATTTATGTATACGAATGATAAAAAATGCATACAGCGCACGTACGTGGCTAAAACGAACAAGGAACATTCGTGCAAACTAACGAAGAAGCAAAAAAAGTGAAAAAATTATAAAAATAATAATAATAATAATACACTATCTTACTTCAACTATGTGCTATGTTTTGTTAATTTTCTCTACACTTTTCCAGCATAATTACATATATGTAACCGCCTGACTGGCACTTGCGCATACACACATGCATGTGGCAGAATATTTTCAGATCATTTTCGTCCACGCTTTAATTGTATTTTATACATTTTTTCGTTCACCATTCTTGACCACTTTTATCAGCACTTCTATCTGGGCGTGTTTGGCTATAATGATAGCGATGAACTGTCCAAAAGGGACACACTGCGCTCAGCACTCAGTGCGCAATGGCTTTTTTTTAACTTTTTTTTGCTGTTGCTGTTGCTACTGCTACTGTTGTACGCAGCAAACGTGTGAGCTGCTCATTAAATGTATTTAGTTTTTTTATACTTTTTATATTGTAATTTTAATTTTGTTTTTATCTGTCATATTCCACGCTCCACATGTCCAGTCGGTTCATGCTGGTATTTGTGTAACTCATGCTGCTGACAGTCCAAAAAAATTAAAAAAAAAAACATAGAAAACTAGCCTTTGTTCATAAGTATAATATTGTTTGCGCGAAGGTCGACTGAATTACGCCAGTACATATATTAGGGTGTCCCAACTAAGTCCCTGTCGTTTCGACAATTTTATTTATTTATATTTTCAAATTTTTTATAAAAATGTAGATCATTCAACAACAAAACACACAAGAATAACCTTTTAATTGCACACAAAACTCGTAAGAACATGCTTTCATATAAAAAAGATTGTGTTCATACGTTATATGGAAGAAAATGCGCAATACGCTCGGCAAAGAAAATTCTCAAAAATAAACGGGACTTGAAAGTCGCGACTTTCTAAACTGAAATTTTATGCGTGCCCACAACTTGTCTACATAATCGAATTAAAATATTGAAAATTTCTTGGTATGTCCTTGGAATCAAAAAATTATACTGACGATGGCACAACGCCAAAATTGGTTTATCTCCAAACAAAAATTGACAAGGAATGACGGAGATTCGTTCCGAAGTGAATGCTAACAAATTTACTCACTACACTTTTCGTTTTTCTCTAAAAAGTGCATTTTAGACATCAAAGATCCGTTTCAGTTAAAAAAAAAAATATTAATCTACGGTCGCTGGCTAGTTTCAACAAAAGCCGCTAAGTAGATTAGCTTAGTTTAGATTTCGTCTAATGAAAACGGGACTTTCGGCTCTGTTGCATTATCTCGGGCTATAATAACTTTAGGACGGGCTGTATTAGCTCTACGCTTACGGGTTATATCTCTTCACTTGTAACTGGGCGAGGCCTAGCTATGAAGGTGGTGTTCGGACGACGTTAGAGGGCATTCGTTATTTGTGCGATAAACAAGACACATTTTTCATGTGAAATTAGAAGTCATATGACAACTTCGGTATATCTTAGTAACCATGACTCTAGCTTCATGTCGGCACGTCTTATCGTCATTCTACAACAATAAAACTTTATATATATGTGTGTTATTTAGGTCAAATGGAAAAATTTTTAGAGGGCATGTGTATCGAATTCCGCTAGAGAGAACTTATGGGATACCCTAATATGTATACTTACATGTGTTGCGTTTTCACATGTGTATTTAGAGGAAAAGTCAAATATGAGTTAACACATTCGAATATGTACATAAGCGCACGCAAGCTGATAAACGCAACACTGAGCTGAGCAGCAGAGGGTGACCGACTGGTGTTTTTCTTCCTGAAAATATGTCAAACGCAGATAGCGCGAATTTTTATGTTTTTCATTAACTATTCCTTAAACAATTTCAACCGTAGTGGCTTAGTTGACTATTTTTATGTTTTTTCTTATTTTTTTTATTCAACTATAGAGATCAAGGTTCATTATCGTAACTATGCATATTTCACTCTTTTTTCGTTTTTCCACAAGTAAATAATCAGCAATGTCGAAACTTAGTAGACTCTTCATTTATAGTTTTTAATTTGTCTATCACCGCAAAATGTCCATCCAAAATAAATAACGAATTCTGTCATTCGAAAGCCCGATTGATTATAGTTCAGTTTCATCCTTACTCAAGTCAAGATGTGATCAAAATTGTCAGACATTTGTGAAACGAGGAAATGCTCCGTCCAAGGATCATAAGACGTAGGGGCGCAGCTTTGCACGAGTTTAAATGTCTCAATCTGAAGCAGATAAGGCCCAGGGAGCCAATTCTGGTTCTATGAAACTGTGAAGTGAAAATGAAAAATTCAATGTCGGTGAAAATTTAGTTTGTTCACTTTATCGTTATATCATTTTAAGCGATTCTCGATCATCAAAGGCTTTTCCATTAACATCTGGCAAGTAATCATTTGGTAAATTATTGGGAGTTTAAATGCTTAAACAGACGGTAGCGTTGATCCGGATTAACAAGGACTTAATCCAGTTTAACCGCAGCGGCCATAAGTTTTCTTTAATTACGCTCACTCCAGAGTTTAAAAAAGCTTTGATTTAATCGAGGCATTAACCGATCACTGCCTACCGAAACTGGGATCCTTCATCCCTGATATTCCTAAAAAAGATTGTACGGAGCGCCAATGTGAATTTATTTATGGATTGTTCAAAGTTCGATTGAAGGATATGTGAAGGTGCACGGACCCTCTCTATCAACCTGAAATTTAGGCTAGCAAATCACTGACAAATGTTCCAAGCGAAGGAAGCTGCGGAGTCTGACGAATGTAATATCAGTCGAGGATTCGACTTCACCACTTTACAATACCTTTCTATCAGGCTCTTATGGGTTTCGGGCTTCGGCGATATTGCAGGAAACAGCAAGACCGATGAGCTTGAAAGGCACATCATTATTAAGGCGTTTTCACTAGACTGCATTAGACACAATTGTTCTGCTGCTCTATAGAGGATCGGAAACCTTGGAATGCAAGATAGCAAAGTCCTTCTGGTCACGCGTAGATTTTAGGATCTATAAACTAAAACAACCGCACGAGACTGTTTATCATCTTAACAGTTCATCATCCTATTGGTGTTCAGGCAGAGGCGCTCAACATCACCGGAAGTTTTTGCTGCAAAAACTGCATAGAAGAGATTGAAAACACTTTGGACCTGACTTCTTTTTCACTATTGATAAGGGTTTTGAACGGATATTAGTCGCTTGAGAAACTTTATTGGAGCGAGCAGCGTTTTTTTAACACCAACACCTAACCCTTTGTTTTCATTCCTGTACCACTCCCCTCTCAATCCTTTAGTTGCTCCACAAAATATTTAGATGTTTTTAATTTGCTAGTCCAAATGAGCCCAATATAACTTAACTTTACCTAGATGACCAACTTACTTAGGTCATATAAGGACTAAAGCCGCTAACGACACCAATAGCGCAGATATGGTCCTCAACTCTTCCTGAATCTGAAGCTGTCAAAGAACCCCTGAAAATAATCATACGTTCGGAGACAGTTTGTTTAGCCACTTCAAAATTTTAGGAAATCCTCTTCAACTCATTGCGGACACCAATTTGATTGTTTTCTAAGTTGCCAACCGCTCAGAAAGATATGGACAAACCTCCAGAATATTTTGCTATGAAAATGTTTTTTTTTTCAGTAATAATAATAACATATATTTAGATTTCAAAATAAATGCACCCAAATCAAGCAGACCTCTTTTGTAGTCTTAATATACCTCATAATGGGAGTTATTATCTACCAGAGACTCCTAAAAATCTCCTCAAAAGCAATGCAAACAGAAGAGCGTTAATTTCATTTAAATTTCCAATTTTTAATTTAAAAAGTTTGCCATTTTCAATCATTTCGCGGTCTACCAGCACTTTTTTTCTTCCTTTTTTTGCTACGCATATTTACCGCCAATTTTCAAGAAATTCTAGCTACAGCATATTTGAAAAGTATTTACCATCCCAACCCACAAAGAAGCGAGCAAAAAATATTTGATAAACTTCAATTTATTTACTTTCATCAAGTTGAAGTGAGTTCGAGAATTTCCAATAATTATGCGCAGATTTGCCAAAAGTTCAGAAATATTCAAAAGCGAGTATGAAAGCAACAAAAGCTTGCCACACAAAACGCCAAAACATGTACTAGAGTGAGGCAGATTTCTGAATTGTGCAGAGAGAAGAATAACCAGAAAATGCGATAAGTAGCTGCTTGAGCGCCTGAAAATTGGCTAAAAAGTTTTGTAAGCGAACAGCGTAAGCAATAAATAGACAAGCAGACACAGACAAATATGCGCAAGAATCGAAGGGATTTCGCATTAGAGTGGCGAAAGGAAGAAGTACTTAGGAGGTGAAGCCTTAAAAGCAGAAGAATCAGCAGCAGCAGCAGCGGCAGAGAATCGTGGATGTGGTTTGCAAAATGCAAGAGTGCAAGTGTGCAAGTGGAAGTGGATGTGGACGAGTTGCTGAAGCAGCAAATATTCTTTTCGGCAAGCGGTGGCAAGCTGTGGCGCCACTGCAGTTACCACGCTGCTGTGGCAAGCAACATTCTAAGAGTGCGCTGTAGCAACAAAAGTTTGTGGTTGCGCTAACTGAGCGCCAAGTGCAACGGAAGCAAGCGGCAATAGCTGAATATGGAACTGGAGCTGAAGCTGAAGCTGTTCAACAGCTATCAAAGCCAAAGCAGCAACCGCATTGCAATTCCGCTGCAGCTCGTAACTAAGCAGGCGCTATTCATTCAACCAGCCAGCCAGTCATCCATCTATGCAACCGATTGATGCAGCGCTTGGAAATCAATTTTAATGCACATAGACACAAAACACAGGCACACATACACATACACTAATGCATGCAGTAGTCGCAGGATATCTATAGCACATGTTTGGTGAAAATCTGCTGTGGCAAAAGGAAGCTAAATAAGAAGAAGTGGGTAGCTGAGAATGCAAAATTCCATTGCTTGATTGAATATTTTTTGTAAATTGTTGTTTTTGCTATTGTTGTAAGCGATATGCATTTGTTAGTGCTCGTTTATTGCGTGCGTTCAACGACTTTTGACTCTGGCTTCTGCGTTAGTTGCAACAATGGTGGCCACACAGAGCCGCTACACAATTCTTACAAACTTCACCACGAATATATGAAATAGTTAAGGAACTCAGACTTACAAACGTACGTACATACATATGTATTTGTGTAAGTATACTTACATACATGCATACGTAGGCAAATACTGTGCTGCTTACCACATTTGTATGCGTTCTCCTAACCACATCATTTTTTTGGGGGTTTTGCGGTTATGCTGTTCCGGCTTTTAGCTTCGTACATGTAATTTTGTACGTTTGTAGGAGGAAGATAGTTTCATACACACAAAATGATATCGATCAGTCAAAGGCAATATTTATTTGTAATGTCTTTACATGGAAATGAAGAATTTTTGAAGGGTCTAAGTCTTTCCGAGGACAATTGCCATACCTTCGTTTAGTTCTCAGCAGACGAAGTGGCGTCTTATCTGAGGCTGTGGGTTCTTTAGCGGCGGTTGGTTGGTTGGGAGTAAATTGGAGCTGAAACACGGTATTAATTTAACAAAAACTTGCTAATAAAAGATTAAAGAATAAAACTTAGAAAAGACCAATACAAGAATGAAAGTAAAGGTGACTACGTACACAGATAAAGAAATGGGTAAAGGCAAAGGTAAAAATAAAAACAAAAACAAAGATGCGTAAAGATAAAATCAAAATTAAAGATCAATGTAAATTTAAACGCTTTACTTATATATATAAGGGCAAATGTGGAGGGGAATATGTAGATGAAGAAAATGATAAACATAAAAGTAAAAACAAAGATAAACATAAAGAAAATTTCGAATTTCACAGATATATTCGGAATTACAAGACCTATTTTATACTCGATTGTCAAAGCAATCGTATGACCATTTTTCTGATACGAACAAAAGGAGTTAATTTTAATTTTCTAAACCTTATATGGCAAAAAGTTAGAATTACTTCCACAATTACATATCTACATATTTGCCCATTGTAAGCCACATGGCATCAGCATTTTCGTATGATGAAAATTCTTAATTACAACAGCTAAATTTTCTTCTTAATATTGAACAACTGTCACATTAAATTCTCAGAATTTTCCTTTTCCAAAGTGAAAAGTGCTAAGGTCAACATTAATGCACATTAATTGTTACGTTAAAAGACATGAAGCGCTCTACAGAAATTCAATTTACTACAAATGAGGTCCTATACAAACAGATACAAAAAATGCTTACGTAAGTAATGGACACGCGACCTCAAATATATTACAAAAAAATGCCAAAAATGTCCTTCGTTTCGTTTTTTACATTCCAGCCATTTGTTTTCATATCTAAAACCGCAAATAAAGGGTTACAACGATCGACAGCTGTGAATGAAAAATGTTACAAAGCCAATTAGCCTATAAATATCACTCGCGCTGCCCAAATGCAACAGAAGAAAGGTTAGAAAAATTAAAAAAAAAAAGAGTTTAAAAAATTTTTACAAATTGACCATTTCGACAGGAAAAATGCAAATGGCGCACAATGTAGCATGCCACTTGATATGAATTCTAAAAAGGGGGGAAATTGAAAAGCAAAAGAACAGAGAAGGAGTAGAATGAAAAACATTTGTGTAGAGAAAAAATGGCAGTAGGGGGGAAAGTTCAAAAAATATCCGCGTACATATGCCGTATTATGGCGATACAGATCGGGATTTTTTGAAAGCATTGCAATGGCGCATAAAGACAGCTGTCAAAAACAAGAGTGTGCATATGTCAATGTAGCGGTAGAGTTGCATGCCAAGCATGCTGGCAGAAAACAAAAAGGTTCTTCGCGAATTGTTTTTTACTCTACAGTGTTGAGTCTACACATATAGTGCACTAAGTGCATATGTATACAAAAATATGTATGTAAGTGTTTGTTTCGTGTTTTCGTCTATTGCATAAATGCATTATTTTCATGCATGATTTAACTCAATTGCAGCAGGCATACAAAAGGATACAACACATGTTCGAAAAAAAGTAGTTTCCATTTCGGAGTTTTCCCCTACAAATGTATGTACGTATGTATGTATGTCAATGTCACTTTCTGACAATTCACGGTGTTGACCGAAAATGGCTAAGTCACCAGACAGAATAAAATAATTTTGTGCAATTTGAATTAAAATGAGACAACAAATGGTTTAGCTAAACCGTTCCTAGCGCGGAATGTGAAGGACCAAATAGTTTAAGAAAGGGTAGGACCAAAGGGACGGCTGTGTGAGTTTTAGGTAGAAAGTGAAATAATGGTTTGTTCACAAGCTGGACATAACTACTATATTAAATATGTCGCGGACGAGTCTGGGTAAGTAAGAGTTTGGCCAGCTATAGTGTATGGACCTTAGTTGCACCCGACTTACGGCGATCTCTCGAGGCGGCTGAAGCTCTTAGTCTGCGATACGTGATTGTTGAACTCCGATGACGGCATTCACAGGGCAAGAGTTGGTAAATGAAGTTTGTTTTACTCGGTGAATGTCCCTTGTGTCCTAACTGTACAACGTCGGATCCAGTAGTTGAGCGTTCTTGAGTTCTTAGAGATGCTTTCGGGCTCTGCTTCCAACAAGTGTATGTTTCAAATTATGTTTTTTGTTTTGGCGAGGAGTATTGAGGTCTCCTCACCTAGGTGGTGGAGTTAAAGGCAAGAAAAATCGAATATATTGCCGTTTATTTTCAAAGTAAGATCGTCTATATATGCCATTTCAAGACGCCAATATCGGACAGTAGGGGTGTGCAACTCGCTCTATTGGCTGAGGTACTTTACAGTTGTGGAAATCTCCTCTTATTCCTTTTAGGCTTTGAGCATTTTTCTCGAAAGATTACTGACGACTGTCGATCACTAAGGTAAATTGCCGTTGTCGCATCGTATATCTGAGTTTTCCGTTTAGGTACTCGAATGGACTCAGTGACAGAATTCATTATAATATTTTCCTCTCTGGATGCTTTAAGAAAAATAACTTCTAACTTTAACTCTCTAGCAGTAAAAAATTTCAACTCATTTTCTACAATTAGCTGCCTGGTAAGGCCAGCTCACTCCCGTCCAAGGTACACTTGACTTGATGTATCCTTTCAAATCTCTACTGATGAAAAAATAAGATCTTAGCAAAGCTTAATAAGTAAATAAACAGTGGAATCCGAACGCAACTGGTGGTTTTGTATTAGAACAAGTCCTTATCTGATAGCACATTTGATGAGAAATCTCTTCGCTATTGACTCACCGATGAATGAATCAGGGTACTGCAACCAAAATTCTTCTCCTTTACCTACCTTTTTCTTTTTCTCCGAATCCTTTCTAAAGCACAATACAAAAAAGTATTTTAAGGCAAGCAAACTTCACTTTTCTTACTTTTTATCCCCATATCCACTACTAAATATAAAACATACATAAATATGTGCATACCTTTGAGCACACAGATTTTTCTGCAAAATGCACTGGGTTGCCCCAATCGCGCGTTCACTCATTGAGTCTGACGTTGATTTGAGCTAATGATGGCCCGTTTTTAAATATAAAAACACCTGTATACTTAGATATGTGTAAATGTATACAGTGCATGTGCACATGCATGCATATATTGTATGCATAGTAAAAACATACAAATATATAATGCCATGCACCTGCTTCAATCGCAAAATAGTGCGTAAAAACGAAGAAAAGAAAAATCTCTGAAAAACTGATAGGAGTCTGTAACCTAAAAAGTAGGTAAATGTCTAAAAAGTGCAAGCAAATACTCTTATCAATATACATATGTATGTATATGCAAACATACATCTCCGTAATACATACATATAGTGCATGCTGGAGTAATAGGGGTATTCTCGGAGTCTTGCAAAGCCACAGGGTAAAACACGTTTTTCCTATGAGACACCTTTGCAAACTGTGCAATCCGTACACCGTGTAAGGGCTTTGCCAGACTGTGAGAATACCTCTAATGCAAGGTACATTTATTCGTGTTTACTGGTAAATGCCCTGCACGTACCTAGTACGCACATATGTATGTGTGTAGGTATGTTCGATATGTTTTCGCAGTTGTTATTCTGATATGAGAGTACTGTAAAGCGAATAGAAACACTATTATGAAAAACATTTTAAATTAAACTATAAACCCTATGCTCATCAGTATTGCCACTCACATTATTTTGACTATCAATATTACTACTAACCGAGTTTAAAAATTACCAAAAACTTAATTTTCATTTAATAGCTTTTCCATAAAAGAGCAATGGAGAGATCCACAAATATTCTCCATGAGAACTCAGTAAATACTTTCTATACTGACGGCTCCAAGACGGAAAATGCAAGTGGAGCTTGATGCTAACTGGAGGGAAACTGCATATCGAGGGCTTTTACATATTCAATACCCCGTATCTGCTCTTTTTATAAAAATTACATTCTGATATAAAAATCCACCTGATAATTAACTTTCATGGGTCATATTAGTGCTGACCTTGTATAACGCTTGACGCAAAGTCAGAATTACCATCAGTGGTGACAGGAAAGTCCCAAATGGGTTCTAACATCCCAAAGTAGTTTTTGTGATAATTTCGGATATATGATATTGAATGTAAGCCCTCGATATACTCTTCTACTTTTGGGTATAATAGCAACGGGTTTTCAATCGGAAGTGTTTGTAATACGTAAAGTAGCAGGCTGGATAATTGGGAATAATCGTATTGGGATCTTTAGTTGCTGCAAAGCTGATCCAAAAGACTAGGAAACCGCACAAGCCTCTTCCAGTGTTACCTAGGAATGAATGTTCGTTTAGGTTAAAGTACATTGTAAAATGCACTAAGCATGAACAAATGCGAAGTTCAAGGCAAAGAACTGGCTGATGAATTGGGAGCCTCTAAATGGAATTTGATTATCAATATTTAACGATATTTTTAACAATTCTTAACAATATTTAACAATATTTTTATCAATATCAACTACCTATACGGCAGCTAGTTCAAAAGCCCTATCTCAGAAAACTTTTCCAGCACGCCATATCTCAGAATTTGGTTGAAGAACGCCTAATCTCCGCTGCCGATTCAAAAACGCCCTATCTCGGCACATTTTCAATGTAATTTCAGCTGATATAAGGCACTCTTAACCCAAATTCTACGATAGGGTGTTTTTCAATCAAATTCTTAAGTACGGCGTTCTTGAAAAGTTTTTTTAGATAGGGCATTTTCGATCTGGCTGCCGAGATAGGTCGATCTTCTACTCAGCTGACGATTTATCAATAACTTTCTTTTTTTATTATTCAAAGAGAATTTGCTCTTTCACTTCCACTGTTCGACTGCCACTCATAGTTTTTCTCAAGCGTTTGATGCAAATTTGATTTCGCTTCAGTAATGATGCTGTTTAAGACTTAATGCCTGTCATATCACATGGAAATTTATACTCATGAGCTAGCTGGTGCATAAAGTACGAAGAAGAATGTAAGCGTAAGTACAGCATCTGCTATAGCATTCGTCTTGTGTGCCCTATTTTAAAAACTAAGCTGATTTGAGGTTGTTTGTTCTTTTTTTAAATTTCCAATTTTTTTTTAATAATATTTCTGTTTTTTTCCGACATAAAAATTGAGAGCACATTTTAAAACGGCAGACTGCATACTAGAAATGAGCAAGCTGTACATGCAATGTACTTTTAGAGAAGTGCGCACTCATGCAAAATGCTGTCATAGACACTTAAATGCTTATGCATTTTTCGTACAACTACAAATAGCTTCGTACATATGTATAAACATAAATATTTATATACATATGCATATAGAAATGGTTATACCCTTATATTACATAGTTAACAAATTTCTCTAGCGCGTAAGTAGTTTTGTGCATTTTTAAATTTGTAGCTTAGTGTGCAAACGATATGGCAGAGGATATAAAATAGCAAATAGCAACAACTGCAAAAATAACAACAACCGTAAAGGTTGTGATATGCCAAAAACGTGTTGTGATTGGCAATTTTTTTTTTTGATAGCTTAACAACATTACATACTTTGCTTACAGCTGGTTGTGAGCTAAATCTACGCATGCGTGAGTGTGTGACTTGCTCTATGTTTGCACACTAGGGTGTTTCAAAAATGCGTGTGAAAAAGTAGAGTCGGAATGTTTATGCTCTCATCCCCTAGGATTTTTCTATTTTGAAATAAAAACATATTTAGAGAAGCGCTCACAGTTTCCCATGTATTTTATATGGGGAACAACTTTTCGTAGCAATGGTATAGAATGCTAGATCTGCTTCTCTTCAGGAGATTCCCAACGATAATAGAAAATTATTTTTTTAACAATTTTTTATAGTAACTATATTTTATAGGTCCGCCAAAATCCTTAGAAAATGCCTGAAAATGCAATGGGGGATAAATAAAAAATATTTATTATTAAAAAATGGTTAAATAAACAATTGGGTACTGTTCTGAAGAGAACCACAGTTTTCTGATCGAAAAATATTAATTCCCAAGAACTCCATACCATTTACACGAAAAGTTATTTTTCCCCTATATAAAAAGACATGGAAACCCTTTAGCGCATTGAGCGACCTCTAAATATTTTTTTTTTTCAAAATAAAAAGGGTATATTTTTCGATATAGAATAATCCTAGTGGAGCATTAAAATTCGGACTTTACTTATTTTGGACCACCCTATTGCACACACATATATGTACCTTTTTTTCATGAAAATTTGCTTGCAGCATTTCGTATGCACTCGCACACAATTCCATCTTATCCATTGCGCAATCAAATGACAGCGACGTTGCATTTGCGAAGCAAATCAAATAGGATACACGTAAGCAACAACAATACTAGCAGCAGGAGCTATCCACTTTCTCAATAACACAGAGGGAATTCATTAAAAAGGATCAACAAACTGATTTTTTGCTTTTGAATTTTTTAGCGTTACAAATTTCAGCTTCAATAATAGTGTAAGTGTCACGTATGTGCATATGTGTATATGTATGCATGTTCGTTAGGCCGGGTCGGTACTCTTATGAAAGACACAAAGTTTGTAATTACTTTCAATATTTTAAAAGGACTACTTTGAGCGCATTTTGAAGTCAACAAAATTTTCGGTTTTGACACATCCTAAAGCAAACAAAATCTAGCGCTATACATTTCTCGGGCATAGTGGAAAAATTCGTGACTTATAAAATTTTTCTTAAGAAGAAATAAGGCCATGTGGCAGAAGCATGTCTACATTTTGCGTAGGTATGAGCAGCCACGTATGGAGAAGACTTCAAATGCTTTCGCGAACGAAGCTGCCAACACTGCGAATGCTCTTTGCAGCCCGGAAGAAGCTGCGCTAATAAAATGTCTCTGGAGGGCGAGAGAAGTCTGGCTGGGTTGAGAGGAGTGTTAAAATTTTCCATCAAAGCGATGATGACCCCTGGTGATTGGGCTAAATTATGGATATATGGATCAATATTGGTTCGCTTTCTCGGCAGATCCTGAATTGGAAGTGCGGATTCATTATTTATAGGAATGATGCTCTCCGACGCTTCTGTTTTTTATGAGTGAAGAATAAATTGACGTGACCCATAGCAAAAGCTTTGCCTAATAGTCAAAGGGGCACTCACAGATTTCTCTACTATATACATATTTCATACTTCGCCCCCACTCAAGGAAAATAGGATTAGAAATTGCATATTGCCAAAAAATTTAGCTATGGGAATATGAAGTTAGAAAATGTGCGAGGCGAGAAGAGCATCTTATCTCATCCTAACATCTTGATGCATGCCATACCACGAGGCATTAGCGCACACAAGGGGTGGGTTTTGGGATTCAAACCCCCCCCTAAAGCTAATAACCTCAAATACAATCTGTATCTTAAAGCTAAGAATCCAGCTCTCAAAGAAATTATAAGAAATATTTATTATAATTTCTGTTGCTTGAAAAAGCGCTTTGCTTTTGCTGTAAATTTTCTTGAGGGAATAAATATACGAGCATTTTTTTTCTTGAGAGCTGCAACCTGATTTAAGAAATTTTGGTAGAAGAAAATTTCTTTTACATTTCTCGTCCATCGTTTTATATGAATTTTTCGTTCTTCTTGAGAGTTCAGTTAATTTTTTCGGTATTTGAAATATTAACAAAAATTTAGCAATCGTGAAAAATCACCATCTCTATCGAAAATCAGAGATCGAAAAAATGAACATTGAAGTGCAAAAATTCATGGAATCAATAAATTTATTTTTACTGACTCTTTTTTAAAATTTTGTATTAGGTACTTTTGAAAGTTGAGCGCATCTTGAGTTTATAGAACTTTTTATTAAGCAAGTAGTTTTTAAGGAAAGAACACAACCGACTTCAATTCTCATATTCAAATTTAGGGGTACCGTTAATTTCTTCATGATCCAATCATCGGAGTTCTAAAACAAATTACGGGACGAACCTTGAGGTACTATCTTTCTAATAAAAAAAGGATTATTGAAAACGGTTCACGTGGTCCGGCGAGATGATAACCTCCCTTTTTTTGAAGTCGGTTAAAAGCGTTTGAGTTCTGTTAATCTGTAAATAAAGTGCAGTTTATGAATTTTAAAACGTTTATTTATTTATTACATACTGTGCATAAAACTTGCATAAATGTTTATTAAAGAGGGTATTATCTGAAGCAAATTTTCAGTATTTTCCGGTGATATATCTTCAGAAATATAAAACCCCCCCTAAAATATATTCCTGGGTGCGCCCCTGCCACGAGGAATTGTTTTCTCGTCAGCCTACTTCCGTAACCTACATCTGTCGGGAAAGCAACGAGGGATACATTTGATGGCTAGCTGCGACACTTGTACTAATCGCACGGCTTGGCAGAGCTCAGATAACAATGATTGCGGTGAGTCTTCTGTTTTCTGGAGCATTGCCTATCTATACGAAGAGTTGTGCTCACCAGATCAGCTATAGGCAGCAGTTCTTCATATTACGAGCTTCCATCGCAAATTTTAGGTAACAACTTGTCCCGAGAGCAAAGTGGTGGATGACGTAGCTAAGGTTACTCAGGACAACAGCTAGAAAATACGTTAAGGTTAAGCGAAGCTATCAAGGCTCTAGGGTCTGTACGGACTAAGTCTATATGCGCTTAAGAACGCTGCAGATTCCCAGCAATCTCCGAGGAATGGCGAAGCAGACGAGTATGCGAAAAAGGGAACTAACGATTAGAAGAAACGGGTCAGTTCACTGCTCGCTGCTCCATTGAACGTGAACTCTTTAACTACAGCTGGTTTAACTTACCTACGATTGACAGCTAGAAGCTAACTTTAAATTTTTTGATTAATTTTATGATAACCAACAGGCTAGCTTAGCAGGCTGGAAAATGCCGACGAGGATAATTTAGGTCAATATGAACTTTGATGTATATTTAGTGCCTAACCTCAAATATTTTGTCTTTGAAATATATGTCCTAAAACCACAAAATTGGGCTCGGTAATATTGAAAATTGTCATGACGCTGAAGTCCTCTCCAGGCATGTCTTAAACTGCATGGCGTGGTGGTTACAAAATTTGTTTACGACCCAGTCTAATACGCATACATACATATGGTCATATGTACGTGCATATGCAGTGATTGGCATTTTTAGCGCATAGAGACCAGCAAGAAACTACCTACATATGTACATATGTACACATGTGTGTTCCAATTGTGAAAAAATTACCTAAAACGCATTCATTTTTTTGAGTTACAAAAACAAATTTGATTTTTTCAGAGAATTTCGCTACACTTTTGTAGCAATTTTCGTACACATTTGCAGAAGTTTTCTTCCCCTATACCCGTATGTTTTCTTAGCCATCAGCAATAGGATCTTTCTAGCAATGTTTAACTACCAATACAAACAAGGTTTATTGCAATCAATGACTGCATTTTTAGTAGGATAACACAGTAGCATAGGCAAAAAAGTAAGGATCTGTACATAAATACAAAACTTTCTGACTACATTTACCCACACTTTGAGCTGCCCACAGGCTCAAACTCAACCAGTTTCAGTTTCAGCGCATTTTTAAATGATCTCAGGCCAGTGGCGTAGCTATACCATCTGAGGCCCGTGGCAATTTGGAGAGGGCCCACCCAGTCGTCATCGTCACGTTCTATTTTCTGCTGGATTTCACAAACGACGTCAATAAAAGGCAAATTATATTCGTATTAATTTAAAAACCGGAAAACTTTAGTTTGAAATTAATTATGCACATAAGCCATAGAATTTTCAATAGACAGAATAGCCAAGTTACGTTATATATAAATGACTTCCGAAAAAAATGTAATGTTAAAGACCATTTAAAACCACATTTATCTTTAAAACAACAAAAGATAGGAAACAAGTATATAAAATGTTCCTTTTGAGGTTTACTACACATCGTTTCAGAAATATATGTATGTATGTGCGACTGTAACGTTAACGAGAAAAATGTTGACCATATCGATGGCTGAGTGGAAGATCGACCTATCTCGGCAGCCAGTTCGAAAACGCTCTATCTCAAAAAACTTTTCAAGAACGCCCTATTTCAGAATTCGTTTCAAAAACGCCCTATCTCAGCTGCCGATTCAAAAACGCCCTATATAAGCATATTTTCAATACATTTTGAAGTGTGATAGGGCGTTTTTGAATCGAATTTTGAGATAGGGTGTTTTTCAATTAAATTCTGAAATAGGGCGTTCTTGAAAAGTTTTTTGAGATAGAGCGTTTTTGAACTGGCTACCGAGATAGGTCGATCTTCCACTCAGCCATCGATATGGTCTTTAGTTGTGTCTCACTTGAATTGATTGGCAGTAATTAAAAAAATTATAACTATTAAGTACTTAGTGTTTGTAAAAATGTTAGGTTATTTCTGGGCTCGTGGCCCCTTGGGCCGGGCCCCCTCGGGTCGGGGGCCCGTGCTATTTTGCCAGCAACGCCGCCCTACAGTTACGCCTCTGTCTCAGGCTCTTATACAGTCTCCTTTAGCTCCATCATTACCCAGCATCAATGTAGACCTACCTCACGCGCAACTATCTTCTCATACACTCAATTGGCTGATTCGTTGCGCAGGCTCGTGTTAGTAAATAGGCGTTGCAAATTGTTTAAGTGCCGCATTTGTTGTATGTATGTATGTACATATGTTTGTATGTACATATGTTTGTATGTACTCAATTGCCTTTTTCGAAATTCGTAATTGCACGCCCTTCTTTTTTTCATACTTTTTGTCCGAAAATTTCAGCAATTTTTGTTTAGCAGCTGCAGATTTACGGCTTTATTCAATTGCTTTCAGGCATGAAAAATATCATTCGGCTATTGTCTCTATATTAATTTCATGCTGCACACAACAAGCGACCTGGGCGAGTCTCCCATAGTTTTGTTTATGTTATCTTAGCCTTAGAGATCTGTAACATTTGTCTCATTCAAGCGATGTAATATTATGAAGACAGCTTAGAATGAGGATAGCAGTTATATCGAACCCACATATCTTTTTTTCGCGCAGTATTTTTAGGTGATCTAAGCACATTTTCAAACTCTAGGATTCGGGAGTTGAATGTACGTACGCGACACCACGAACCGGTTTAAAAAGAATTAGTAGTACTGCATCCAAGTGGTGTCACTATGGGCCCTTTCGCAGTTCTATGTGTGCTCTGTTTCTTTTGTGTTAAGCCCAGGCGCCATTTTAACTTAAATTTCCCGGACGTTGTGTAATCTACCAGCAAGTACCAGTACCAGTATTTCTCTTATTCGTGCTTAACGAGAAGGGAAAGCAATTTCGTCGTCGCTGCTTTGTGTCGAACATCCGACACCTCATAACTTCGCCCAGTTGGACCTGCTTTGAACCGTTTTCAATCGAATAAAACTTGTTTTACGTCTTCTCCTAAGCTGCATACAAAGCACTTATCGCTATCGCCTCACCCAATTTGGAAAATGGTAGTTTCTATAGCCTCCATATCAGCTAAGAAATTGAGTAAGCTGATTACTTACTTCCCCGTGCTTTCGAGATATCAATAGTGCAATACGTAAAGTCTAAGTGTAAGTCTTCTGTCTTTAAGCGATGCACCCATATTTGAACTGTGCAGCTCTTTCTTTTCATGGTACCAAGCTTTGATTTCGTCCCCTTCTTTGTCGGCCAGAGTCTAATTTTTGCACACGCGAGAATATCAAATTGTTGCACGCCAAAATTATCTACGCATTTAGTATCGATCGACCTCATTTTAAAGGAACTGATGGGTACATTCCTATCGTCAGTACCGCATCTTCACCACAAACGCTTCTATTTTTTCTTCACTGAAACACGCTATCTAACAAAGTTCCTTAATTTCAAGTTCCTTCACTAAATGGTCTAACACTGGTACTGGTGCACAAAGTCAGATACCTGGGCATCAGTTTAGATGGGACATTCAGGGGGTAAGAAATGGTGTATACTCGCATAAACTTTCACTTAAATAATGCTTTCGACTGTCCGTATTTTAAGCTGAGTTGTAGGAATTAAAAAAATGCGCTGCTGCTGATTAGGGCTATTCTAGAATTCTAGAAATTCTGCTTAAAGTCTTCTAAATTGGCTTTAGAATTTTACAGGACCCCGACAATTTTAAAACAGATGACTTAGCCAGCAGTGGAACTCTGACAATCGCTACGCTAAATTGTTTCGCTAAAATCCTCTAAATGAAAAGCAGTGGGCCTAAAAGTATACAACATGGAAGAGTAGTACCACATGCAATATTTAGTCAGCCAAATCAGGCAGTATGAGGGGAATGTAACTAGATGCTGTGTGTTGTGCGGGGTGCCTGCTATTATTTTAGAGATTTTTGGCAATCAAAATTAGCGATAGCTAATGTTGGAATCTGGCTGCAGGACTGCCGTGTACCTTCCAACCACAAATATCTCCCATGAAGCAGGTATACTGCTTTATTACATCCTGCAAACTGTTTCTTCAAACCTATTTTATCGAACGAGCAAACAGAAAATGGACTTCAGAACCAACATGTGAAGTACCGCGTAACCACTGACTGGGCTCAGATTGGTCCAGCGCTCTCATTCCCCTAGAAATCCCTCCGCTCAAGACGGTTGTTGGAATCATCACTGGTCATTGCTTAAAGAGATTAGATTGAGGTTTTGGATGTGCGCTGAGTTTGAGGTCGAAAAACGAGCTTCTAAAGGGACTGTGTGGATGAGTATTGTCTGAAAAATGGCACACAAATCGAAAGAGGGGCTTTCTATACGGGTTTGAGTGATGGATTGCCTAAAAGTGGCATTCGAAGAAGTCAAATGTGAAGTGAATAGTGGAATGTATTTGATCATGAAAGGGCAATGGTATGCGGACGTAGAAACAACTAAATGGGTGTTTACCAATGGCCTCAAACAGACTTAGGAAATACTTCTGAACTTCGAAAAACGTGGTTTTGAGTAAGAAGGGGACTATTTCGAGGCAGATATTCTATTATTGTTATCCGTTTAACTTGTAAGGCACCTTTATATTGGATACCGTAGGGCCTTTGTGCATGATTTGATAGAAATTCGCTCACTACTTTTTGAGTAAAGTTTTGACAAAGAAAACGGTGACATTTTAATATGTAACTAGATTAGTTATGATAGATTTTTTCCTTAAAAATTATAGCTGAATGAATAATTGTTTTCTTTCTTCTCGACATGAAATTCAGCCCCAACTTACTTGCATTCCTTTCCAGCTGTAAAGGAGTTAATACGGTAGAAGGTTCGCCTTTGCTGTTTTCTTAAATTGTCCTGTTTCTCCAAATGAGCCTCCAACTTCCTTTAAATAATATTTAACGGAAGCAGCTAATTTAATTAGAACGCCAATCAATACACCAAGTGGTCAATGACGCTGCAAAAGATACGCACCGCACCGCACCGCACCGCACCACATTCACACATAGGCAAGTATGCGTACCACCCACACAATCATTACCAGAACACAATTACCAGCGTATTAAGCAGCAATTTCGGCAATATACGAGTACAGCAACAATCCTAACTATCTCAGGCTCAGTGTCCACCTCACAAATCTACACAATGACCCCAACCTCAATTACAAACTAAGGACGCTAACATGAAAGCCGCTTACGAGCGCTTACAAATGATGACTTACGCTTGACTTGGTCGGCTCTCAATGCCAATAGCAAGGAATGGTCGCCAACAATTTGATTGAGTGCACGCCACCAATACAAAGCACAAATGTGAGCGTAACACATAATCAGTTGAATAAGGAGATCCGGCTGACAACACATGTGTATGTCCCTTAATAACATACATACATCTGTGCATGAACTTTAATCAGTCATCTCATGAGTACCTTAGCTTCTCCACACACCCACAGACAAATATTCACTCCAACACACACACACGTCTTCAGAGGGTAAGTGATCCGGTTATTCACCTTTGTCCATGCTAATTAATTACGGTGGTCATATGTGCGTTATTGCTAGCGTGGCACACAATTACCAATATATTGAAAACTGAATTGATTGACCTTTAGTGTTTGTGTATTGTTAATGTAAATCCTTTCTGGGGCATAATTTTCTCAAGGAGTACCCATATCTGTTGGTGGGTGGTCGGAGTGAGTCTCTAGCGGTTTCGCCTCTTTTGACACTCGCAAAGGTGTTACCACTGCTGCCGGAAATGCATACAGCCAGGAGTTTGTGAGGGCAATCAGCATCCCACTTTTTCGCCGTTGGAATGAAGTCACGTATGGAAGCAAATGTTTTCGGCAAAGCAGATTTTCTGCGTCGCGCCTTCTCTGGGCTCACTCGGAGTTTCTAACGCACCGATGGCAGTGGAGTCGTCACAACCCATTGTCCTGCTTTCAGTGATATTCTGCACCACGAAAACAGAGTCGTTGGCAAAGGATTCAAACGTTATATGCTCCCGGTGCTTACGCTATAGGGTCCTTCCAAATATATGTAATTCTGTAAAGTAAGAATATCTGTTCTGACTAAGAACCCATGCGGTACGACTTTATATGGCTCCGTAAACGTTTGGAGAATGGCAAGGTGGAATCAGCTCAGAATTCCCTTCTCAGCTGCGCTGATTTTAAAAGACATGAGCTTAAACCCCTAGACTAAAATATCATTGGCGCCTTCGAAAAAATCCTTGGAGTTTATATAATTTGCCGGTGGAACTTCATTTGATCATACAGCAAAGTTACTTTTTAACAAAAAATCTCACTATTACAGTGGAGGATGAAAGCTGTGTGTAACTAAGTGTGCTCCTCGCCGCAATTCTGCATGTCTTCGGATGCATGAGTGCGCTACTAGAGCCTCAAGGCTGCTTGTTTGCAGGGGCGTTTCATTCGGGTGTCCTCAATATAAATCCGTTTTCTCGCTTGCAGCGGAGTGTGAATTTCACGTATCTCGCGACAGCTTCCCACTTGTCTGCACTGGAGATCATTACCCCAATTATGTTGTTAAGGGTTATGTATCCGCATCTTTCTTATGTATGTATGGTGAACGCTATCCTCGATTTTCCACAGTAGTGGCAGAACAGTGAGTCTACCCTGCCCATTCTATGAAGATATTCTAGGAAGTAACCATGACCGGTGAGGAATTGCATCAGGTATAAGTCGACTTCCCCGTGCGGTGTTTTCAACCATGTTTCAAGGTCGACTATCAGGATGTGCGTCCATCCGCCTTTTGTGCTCGCGTTCCAGTTTGTTGCCACTGCTTGATTGGTTGCTCGCGTGCCCTTGCCGCGGCAGCTGCTCGGCCTATCTCAGCACTGAGATTGTAAATCTCTTTTCACTCGTAAGAAAGTAGCTCAATTGGCATGACGCCAGAAATAACTAGAACCGCGTCCGCGGACACTGTACGGTATACAGAACCAATGCATAGTGCCTCTCTGCGTTGGACCGAAGACATTTGAATCCGGTATTTTTTTTACTTTCAATGCGTCTGCCCGTATTTCTGCCACGTACAGGAGCGCCGACTGGACTGCTGTCATCAAAAGTCTCCTACGGCATGACTTCGGGCCGCACACGTTCTTCATCTGCCTGCTTAGAGCCACCATGCTCTGCGCAACTTTTTCACATACTCCATGAATGTGTTCCCAGAATGTGAGTTTGCTATCAAGCTTCACCGCTAGGTATTTGGTAGACCTAGAAGTTGTCATATGAACCTATGTATTGCCCTTATATTTTTAAAAGATGGCGCTGCAGTCGAAATACTTATAAATATCGTATTTATAGCCCGGCTAATATTTGCAACATTCTCGAATTTTATAATAATTGTGCCTTTGTAGATACTCTTTAGTATCAGACATCAATTTTTTTTTGCATCTTCGCTTGCAAATCTTTGTTATTAATTCCATACGGTTTTTCTAGATCTTTCACTTCTCACTTTTGTAAAACCTGGAGTTTCCCAGAAACTAGGTCGAAATTCAAATAATGTTGCACAGAACAGAAGACTACCAGTTGCGTAAGAACAAGAATACGCATATTAAACAAAAGCGAATTTTTCTATACATTTTTTAATGTGCATTCCCACTGGTGAATCAAGAAACTGAAAATGACAAACGGAAAGAAATTTCTGGCTAACAAAAGGCTAGTAGCAAATAGCTTGGCAGTGGCAATCAACGTGCGCCCATTTCGCATACCGCAAAGATGTTGTGCAAGAAACCGCAGAGCAATGCAATCGGCAGCCATGAGTTGAGAAACAATCAGCCGCAAAAAGACAGCAAGAAGAATTGTAAATTTGTAGAAAACTATTATTTCTTAAGGCGCATTTGCCTGCCTGTTTGCCTGCCATTTACATTGTTTTGTTCCATTGACTGTTTACAATTTACAGTATCTGTCATTAGCAGGAACACTAGAGAAGGCATGAAAAGGCTAAAGGACATAATTCGACCTCACCGGCCACAACCTTTTCCATTCAATCACATGAATTGTTTCGTTCTTTTTTTATAGAAAAGGAATAGCTCTGCTACTTTCCCACTACTGTAAAGCATTTTGCTTTCACATCAACTGTATTTGCAGCATAGCTGCGCGGCAGGATGCGAAAGTAATATTAACAAGTAAGAAAGTCTAAGTTCGGGCGGAGCCGAACATTAAATACCCGGCGCAAGTGTTAAATATATGTTTTTTCACCCTTCCGAAACCTTCCGCTAGATGGTAAGCCGAGGTGTATCAATTTTGAGTAAATTAGCGTCCTTCAATTTCGAAATATTGAAGTTTCAAGCATTTCTTAAATTTACCGTTATATGAGAATCGGCCGTTATTTTAGTCCGATTTCAATAATTTTCAACGTTTTGCTTACACGTGGCAAGTACAATAACCATACCGAGTTTGGTACAAATTGGTAGAACGGTTACCGATATACTTATATGAGATCATAAGTGGGCGGTGCCACGCCCATTTTCCAAAATTTTACCATGAACCTATTTCTTGGTAAAGAATTGTTGCAAGCATCAATTTTGAATAAATTAGCTTCAATATTTAATGATTTATCGAAGATTTTGTATTTCTCTAAATAACCGTTATATGGGATGTGGGCGTGGTTATTGTCCGATTTTAAAAAGTTTCGGCGGTTTTTTACGCTATACCAAGGCCAACAACTGTGCCAAGTTTGGAAGAAATTGGTGCAGCGGTTACCAAGGTATACACATGTAACCATAAGTGGGCGTGGCTACGCCCATTTTCCAAAAAATTTATAATATTCTTATTTTTCGTCTAAAACTTATTATAAATATCAATTTTGAGTGAATAATCTCCAGTAGTTACTAAAATATCGCAGTTTTCGTATTTCTGAAAATTACCGTTATATGGGAAGTAGGCGTGGTTATTGAGCGATTTTAAAAATTTTCGCCCATTTGGTATGTTATGCAAAGGCCAACAACTGTGCCAAGTTTGGAAGAAATTGGTGCAGCGGTTACCAAGATATACACATGTAACCATAAGTGGGCGTGGCTACGCCCATTTTCCAAAAATGTATAATATTCTTATTTTTCGTCTAAAAATTATTGTAAATATCAATTTTGAGTGAATTATCTTCAGTAGTTACTAAAATATCGCAGTTTTCGTATTTCTGGAAATTACCGTTATATGGGAAGTGGGCGTGGTTAAAGTCCGATTTCGCCCATTTTCAATACCAACCTACCTTGGATTAAGGGAAACCTACATACCAAATTTCGTTGAGATATCTCAATTTTTGCTCGAGTTATCGTGTACACGGACAGACGGACAGACGGACAGACGGACAGACGGACAGACGGACGGACGGACGGACAGACAGACATGGCTTAATCGATTTCTTTTTTCATCCTGATCATTTATGTATACATTTGTCTATATCTATCTCGATTCGTTTTGGCTGTTACAAACAACCGTTATGTGAACAAAATTAATATACCCTTGTGCACAAGTGCGCTCGGGTATAAAAAAGAAAATGTGAGTAACGTATTGTGCAGAGTGTAGTCGAATTGATTTGGCTGTAAGGAACCAGGTGTGAAGGGTAGGAAGCAGGATCACACTCGCAGCGCATCTGTTAATGAATTGTGCTGCCTGCCATCTGACAAATAATGAGACAACTAAGGCGCTCATTAAAGCAACAGTGCTGCTGAGTATGGCTCTCTGCTAATGACTAATATGACAATACTTCCAAGCAGCTTCTTGCCGTGAAATTCAATAAATTGCTCGTCCGTGAAATTTGGGCTGTGGGTTATACAACTAGTATGTACAGCATGTAATTCATTGTCAGTTGCATTCATTGTTTTGACCTGATTTACATGTCTATGAATGCTGTGCTAATCAACTCTCCTACACCTGCTGCCCCTTCTGCTGCAGACACAGGTAGGTCACAGCAATTATTTTTGCCTACTCTTTCCTTGCCAGCAAAAGTTCATTGTTAATTGACAACACTACATCCTAGGCGGCTAAGGTAGTGGAAAGCACAGCAAGTGTGCGCTTAAACCAAGGCTCCTCTGTACATAAGCAAATTTTTCTGATGATGTGGCAAGTGGTGGCAAACACAAAAGGCTAACGCTAATGAGGCAATGTTGTGCTATGGTGAAAGTTAAAGCAGCGAGGACAGACAGATAACAAAATATTGTTCGTGGCAGAATTGTGTCACAGCATTTTGACGTTGAGGCTGCGGTGGGTGGTTGGGTGAGTGGATTGCTTTGGTTGTGAATCTTGGTTTGGTGGCAAATACGAGATGATGAAGTTATCTGTGCATGTCTGATATCAAACAATGTGTAGGCATGCGCACATAAATATTTTATATAAGACTGTACTTATTTACTTTCTTACAGCCATTTTCTTGTAATTACTTATTTCAATAATTAATTTCATTTAATTAGTTGCACAACTCATTAGCATCTGTTGAGTTGTCAGGTTGACAGCTTGGGATTTGTTTATTTACTGATTTTGTTTTGTTGAATATTTAAATTAATTGGCTTAATAGACGATGAAAAGATCAAGTAGCGGCCGTTAACTTTTAGACTTTGATGTGAATAGGATTATATACATGATGCATAAGCACTTACATATGTACATATATAGAGATGGTATTGAAAAATT
Organism: Rhagoletis pomonella; assembly: GCF_013731165.1. Lineage (NCBI taxonomy): Eukaryota > Metazoa > Arthropoda > Insecta > Diptera > Tephritidae > Rhagoletis > Rhagoletis pomonella. Next base: position 30,960,282 of record NW_023458562.1, read on the forward strand.
ATTAAATAAAAAATTACTAATATCACTATTTTCACCTTTTTACAGAAAATTTCTATGTATCAGTAGTTATCGATAACATTATTAATATTTGTTATCGGTGAGGTCCAGTCGAACGGGTTTTCCCAAAATTTTTATATAAGTGTATGTTTATCAAAAACAATCACAAGGTTTATCGACAATCATCACAATAGTTTGTGAAATAAATGTAGGTAAAAGCCATTCGATCTCATTTTCCCATCCTTTTTTTTAACTAATTGAAGCATATTCGCACTCTTAATCTTGTTCGCCATCAATAAGTTTTAATGTATCTTTCATTATTATTTGGCTATGTTTTCTAGTAATTATTCAACTGCGTTCCCAAAGCCATTACTTTTACTACCTTTCTCTCTAAACCAAAGATAGTTTTTCCCCAATTACAGCACAGCTGCTAAAGTTAAGAAATTAATAACTCTAAAACTCTAACACCAAACAAACATTAATGCACTCCCGCTGATATCAGTCCCTCGTCGCTCCCATGCTGTTAAATTTGCTGACGCCCATTTTTTCAAATAAAAATTTCGATTTACGAAAAATGCTGGCATTTTTCCTGCTATGGAACGCAGTCTTTGTAGCGCAAACCACAACATTGTGGCTGTTGCGTCCGTCGTCATGTGATCGATAGCAAACGATTGTTCGGTGTTGGTGTTGCTATTGGTGTGAACTCCAGCTGCGTTTTTGAGCCAACAAATCGCAGTCAGAAGGCAGCTAACGGCTGCAGTCTCGTCAGCACCTCAGGTAGGCGTCGCATGGCCGCCAAACAAAAATGCGAAATATCGAATGCAATGCAATGCACGCACACATGCATATACATACATACATACATGCACTCTCGGAACAATTGATTTGTGGTTGTGCATCCATTTAAGCCAGCTGAGTATGCGCCCACATCCTTTTTCAAAAATTGTTCCTTTTTGTATTTGCTGGTTTTGTTTTCTTTTAATATGATTTCCTATTTTCTATCAACTTTTCCCTTTTCGTTGCCATTGCACATTATCTACAGCGCAGCTCAACTGCTCGCTCCCTCACTGACCTCTGACAATTAAAATTGACGTGTGCCTTTGTCGCATTGTGGTTTAAAGCGAGTTTTTTTTGTTAGTTTGCTCTCGCCTTTTCAAATATCCACACATGTGTGCACACAAATTTTTAGCAACAACAATGCGAAGTTTTATTCTTATTATTTGTTGGTCATTTACTGAGAAATTAGAAATAACATTTCCCTTTGAATTGTGTTTAAGCCTCTTTGATATGCAGAAAATTGTTATTTTTAAAATATTTGAAATTTGTTTTACCTGCTCATATTTCAATGGAATTATTCATTTCGAGTTGAATTGTTGTCAAAATAAACAAAGAAATGGCCGTTCCAATTGTTTTTTCAATTGCTTTGGCAGTTCGTTGGTGACATGAGCAATGCGCCTAGGGTGAGTTGGCAAAAATTTGAAATTTTGTGAAAAACTGTACTGGCAATGCTAAATCGATTACTGGATTAAATGTGACTATTTTTGGAGCGGGTATTTGTGGAATTATCTGCTAAAGCGCTTTTCACACCGTTTTATTTATTCTAACAAATATTCGTAATGGAATGTTCAACTCTTCGGTGACTCAGCAAACTGTTTTGCCTAAAAATCGCATCGAGTTTTAGCAGATCAATTTTTTTTTCTGTTATTTTCTAATAGGAAAAGCGAAAAATACTCCGAGCCACCCCCTAATGGTGTAGTTTTGACGATGGACTTTGACCATTCTATAAAGTTGAACGTAGTGACAGAGAGTTGATAGAGAAGCAAAGGATGAGTCATAGGTATAGTAAATATATATATGTAAAATGAGAAGATAAGTGAGGCGAGACGTATTTGTCGCAATAAGAAGACAGAGACCGAAAGGCGTGAGAGCGAAGACCATGAAATGCTGGCCGACAGGAAAAAGGCACGAAAATTTTCGCAGAGAGTTAGGCGATTTACGAAAGTTTTAAGACCAGGGCGAACTCTTGTAAGAACAACAATGGCGATCTAGCAACCCATATCCAGAACGTATTTACATTTTAGAGGGAATAATTTTCCACACTAGCGAATGGAAGCAGCACTTAAAGTTGTTGAAAAGACGATGATGACGGAGTCGATGTTCCACCGCTTGACTTGTATGACGAGGTAATGAAAGAAAAATATTTCCTATTGAATGGTAGCAGCACTGAAAGCTGAGGAGAAGATGAACCCGAGCCTCCAGTCGATGATGATAGACTCCTTATTCCGTCTACATACCTATGCTTGTTTTACTGCAGTATTTAGGCATTTCTTAGTACTAAGAAAGTTTATGGTACTTTAAATGTAAAAGTATTTAAATACATACATACGTATATCCGTCACTGTAATCTGAAAGAGGGTTATACAGCTACCTTCGACATAGCGGCATAATTATTATACCGCTACTATTTTTTGGTTTCAAAATATGAAAATAACTTTTTTACCGTCGCTCTTCACAATTAAAATATATAATTTTTAATTCCCATTATCTACAAATACACCACTTTTTTGGTCAATTACAAAGTGCCATTACCAAAATGGTTTCATCACGACCCGGATATGCGGCACAGGCATTAGAAAAACGTATCAAATTTGTATATAAAAAGCACCGCAGAATATGAAAGCTGATAGTTTGCTTTCGCGGTCGCTGTAATTTAGCCGCAATATGAAAACCATATTTATTTGCTTGTTATCCACGCTCTTAGCGGCAGCGCAGGTACGTCAAAAATTTTAACGAAATATATTTTTAAGATTTAAATTTAAATTATTATTTCATTAAAAACCATATCTGTATACTCTCCTGCAGGCGGAGTTGCCCGCTATCGATCCTGCATTGAAGGAAGTTCTTGACGTGTGCAGCAAAGATATTAATATCTCCGTTAAGGAATTAAATCAATATGCGCCTAAAAGCTTCGATCCGACGACGTTGCCACAAAGCATCAAGTGTTTTCTGAAATGTATACCTGAAAAGTTTGGCTTCTATGATAATGACACGCTTGATGAAGCATTGGCAACGAAACATCTTGAAGACCGTATTCGCAAGACTAAGCAGCCTGATATGGAGTCTATTAGAAGAGCCGTACAACAATGTAGCCAAATAAGAGATGATGGTGGTGTCTGTGATAAAGGTGGACGAATTTCCGTGTGTATTGGTAAAATTGAAATCGATGCAGTGAATTCAGCATGATTTAAATCATATACCTAGATACCTAGTTGTATAACATATTCAATAATATGCAAAAATATTAAAAAAAAAAATTGAATAAAGGCAAAAATTTTAGAAAGTTCATCGTTTTAACGAAGGTCAAAGAAAGTAGGTCCCATTAAAACACTCATATGAGAGAGAGGTTCAAGTTAGGGAGTTCTTCTTTCAGGAGAAATATTTATTTAGCACAGTAGTTTTAGAACTTTTGATAGTGGTTTGCTGTCTTGTTTTAAATAAGAAATTAGCCACAATTACACTACAGCAAATGCAAAGGATAGGGCCTACTGTGAATCCGTGGGACCGCACGCACTACGCCCACGGAAGCGATGAATATGATGGTAAATATATTGTCGATAGAAATTATGGGTAAGCAAAATATAGGGGGCGCGGCCATCAGACTACGAAAATTATCTACCTGCAAAGCAAATCACTATAGTCATACCTCGATTCTGCAAAGGTTTATAAAGTAAAAATCCCTTGCAGAGAGCAACGAACCCCGCGATACGCAGATTTTATTCAGTTTCGAAAATCGAAAATAAAGTCGGAATGGAATGCTTTGCTTCTGTATATAATTCTGAGAAGGCGGAAGGGAGAGCTACCTTGTTTTTACCGATAATGTCGATGTCGTAGACGCCTCAGCCGCTCAGTTCTCCGATGTTATCTTCTCCAACTCCAGATTAAAGAAATCACACGAAAGGGAGTCCTTGTCTGAAACCTCGTTTGGCATCAAACGGCTCGGAGAAGTCCTTCCCAATCGATCCCAGTCGATCCTGCTCTAGCGGGTTTTTTTTCCCAAGATTTGGCGTATTGCGAATCCGTGGTCTATGGTGGTCCAGAATTTCTCCTGTTGGCCAGCATTTCAAGATCTTCGCACTCACCTATTTCGGCCTCTCTCCCGTTGTGCCCGGTCGGAGCGTGGTGCTGTAGGCGGCATATTTTTTCTATGCAGCTTCTTTACAACTCCTCATCGTACCAGTTGTTCTTATGGGCTCGCTTAAATCCGACTACTTCTTCGGAGGCGGGATATGTGGATCCACTGCTCGCATATGTCGGTTTGTTGAAAAGTGCTCTCCGAGAGTAGGTGAGCGTCGAATAGTGAATGCATTGGCCATCTGTTTTGACTGCAGCTTTTCAACGCTGAGATTTCCGGAGTTTATGTACGTCTAAAACACTGGAAGCGTGTCTTCCGTCTATCACAACATGATCGATTTGGTTTCTCGTTTTTCGATTTGGAGACAGCCACGTAGTTTGATGGCTTATTTTATGCTTGAACCGAGTACTGCTACCATGTTTCGAGCCCCGGCGATGCTGATCAGCCCCAATCCATTATCGGACGTTTCGCAGTCAAGGCTGAATTTTACGACGGTGGTTCCAAAGATCCCTTCCTTTCCAACCCTGGCATTGAAGGCGCCAACCACGATTTCGATATCATGGCGGGCAGCGCTGCTTCGTGAGCTTCAAGCGCTCACTTGAAGCTGTTGTTTTACGTGGCGGGTGCCAAACCCAGCACACAACCCATTGCTGAGCGGGGATAGTTTCGTAACTGAATACTCGTTTATATAGCGAGCCGTTTTGTCCAAGACAGACGCCCGATTGCAGCCGCACCTACCGGTAAATAGAGGCTGGAGACTTCAGTGAGCCCTTAAACCGAAAGAGTCGGAGTGGCCCCACCGAAGCTCCTTCGCTTTATGCTGTGACCCAAGGCACCAATCGAATTGGTTACCGCATCTCGCTTATGGGTTGCTATATGTTCTATACCCATTGCACTCCAATAATTACATTATCTATACCATTACCATTGACGTTACAATTCTATTAACATTATGATTAGCACTTTTACTATCTGCGTTATCATCGCTGTATTTCGATTAGTTATCATTACCAATAGTTTTGGTATTAATATAACGATAAAATAAATTTGTTGGTCAATTGGTATAAATCGTATATTTCTTTGCAAGTGATCGCATAGTCATCCCGAATTAGTCACAAAAAAATCGCCATTCTTCTTCCATTTCATTTTTCGTCAACTACACGCATTGTAATTATTAAAAGTTATTTCATAATTTGTGAATTAAATCTATTAAATTATTGAAAATTATTTCCTGAACTAATAACAAAAGCAAACTTTGTCGTATTGTATAGCTTGATGTTTGATTAACCGACAAACACAACGTGTCATAATTGGCAAATTACTGAACAATTATTTTGGCCAAATTAAACTCAAATTTAAGTAATGTCAAAAAAAGTTTGTAAACCGAGCGATATTTAGAGTAATACATATATACAAATTTGCAAAATGATTACAAAAAATGTCCTGTGACGCATCGAAAAAAGTCATAGAACAAACTGAGTTAAACAGACTACGAAATGCGGCACGAAATAAAAGTCAGCGAAAGCAAAATTTCTGTTTTATAAACGCTGTTCGCTTGCACAAATAATTTAGTAACATTCTCGATTCCATTGTATAAACAAGTCAATTCGCATACTTTGTTGTTATATGCAAAAATGAGAGCTTTATATGTGCTGATTGGACTGACTATGCTAGTTGCCTCAGTCACGTTTGTAATGGTAAGTTGGTTAAACTTCTATAAAATAAACTTTGGTGTTTGAACTTGGGTGATAACAAACCATACCTAGAGAAGTGCATATGAGGCCATGGGTGCTAGACGAGCCTATCTACAAACAATTTTTTTTTAATGTCAGCTAGGCCAGTCTAGCTCTCAAGGCCTCATCTATTTCTTTACTAAATAATTATATTTATTCCCCGGTAGTGTCAATCCAGCGACGAAACGGATAAATGGAATAGAATAGCCTGCCTGTCTGAGTCCAATACCACGGAAGATGAAGTAAAGAAATTCTTTGAGAACGGCATGAAGGCTAGCGAAGCTACGAATAGTATAAAATGTCACGTGAAATGTTTGTTGGAGAAGCAGGGCATCCTCAATAAGAGCGTTTACAATGCTGATGTTGCTATAAAGCAACTCATGAAAATTCCAGCAATGAAGGGGCATGAAACCGAAGTAAAACAGGCCGTGAATAGTTGCAAGAATGAGAAAGGCGCCAATTATTGTGATACAGCTTTCAAAATTTGTATGTGCATTAAGGAGTTCAAAGCCCAGATGTGAGCTGAAGCCTATCGCTGATTTTTAGGCAGTTTTGATACCTGCAAATACATTCCCGTCTCAAAATTGTTGGTGTCGTGATAATTTGAAAAAGTAATTAGGAAATGTGGTGATATTTAAGCTTTTATAAAAAACTTTAATAAAAGTCGTCTTTAAAAAAAAAGGATACCGATTTTTTATAGTTTTCGAAAACTAAAAACGCATTTTAAAAAACATCAAATCGCTAACCTGGAATGAGGTCGCATGGGGTCCCGAGTGACCCCAATAAAAGAATTGAGAAAAAGAGTTTTACAATTAAAAAAAAAGAAGTGTGTATTATCAAAAATATTAAAGTACTCTGTTATCATAACCTTAAAAAAAAAAAACAAAAAAAAAATCAAAAAAGGAAATAAAAACTTCCCTCCTCTAAAAAATATTACTTTAGTGTTCGCATGGGGTCAGCACTTAAGAGAGTAGCGGTATGTGTGTTGCCAATGTTTTGTCAGTGACTAATTTACGTACCCCGCGGTGAGCCAGGAAGCTAGAAATAGCGCGAGTAGGGATGCAAACGATGCATCGATGTTTCTGAAACATCGATAACATCGGCCAAAAAACCGATGTTTACCATCGATATTTGAAAATTACTCAACATCGTAAAATTGGCGATATATCGATGTCAATTTTAACGATGTTTTAAACATCGACTTTAGTTTCGGTTCAAAATTGCCATTGCGTTCACATCTTTATGTTATATTCTTTGGGCTCTGTCACACGGTCACTATTTATTGACGTGATCCAAGTATCGCGATATTTATTGACGGTGTAGTATGCAGTATTGATGGATCGTGATCCATATCGCAAAATTTCTAAAAACTTTGAAATTTGGATCGCGGATCGCAAAACCGTCAATAAATATTGAACGTGTAGCACTTTCAAAACGCGATCCATACATTTCTTTAGTACATCTTTTACTCTCATAATGTAAACATCGGCTCTGCCTTCACTCTCGGGGCTTAAAATCTTTCAAAACAAATTGAACAAATCTTAAAATAATTGTCATAAATAATAAATGCATTATCTGTAAATTATACGTACAAAATAAAAATATTTTCTTGCGTCATAATAAGCGTTCAGCAAAAAAAAATATGGAAATACTGACGCGCTAAATATTGAACATGTAGCATTCGTGCGCGATCCATCAATCCATCAATATGGATCACGATCCAAATATCGTGATAATTACTGACCGTGGGACAGAGCCCTTTGGGTAAGCGTAATACGGGTGATGGCAGCCCTGCACTTAATAAAAGCAATTGGCAACGTTGAACATAGGCGATTTCCATGACGTAGTTACAGTATTTCAACACGACTTAAGGTGAGTGTAAGTATTATCTGCTCGTAAACAGCAAATCTATTATGACATTGGAAGGAAATCTGATTAAATTCAAGAAACCACCCATTGAAATGTTAACAGTGTAGCAGTTTAGATGGACACTAGGTTTTTCTTACAATTTTAACAAGCATTAAGTCAGTTCCAGGTATTTCAGGATTTGCAGGTTTTACAGGTAAAGCGGTTTTCGCCATTAATAAACCTTATGGAAGGTGGCGTACGTTAACAGCTTCCTGTAAAAACCTGCAAATCATGAAGTACCTGTAACATACTTATTAAAAAAGAGAAACATCGGAAAATATCGATGTATCGATAGTTTTGGGGCGATTTTTTTCGGCATCGATGTTAGTGTTTACGATACATCGAAATATCGATGTATCGATGTTGGCTCTGAAAATTTGCATCCCTAAGCGCGAGCACGCTCCAAGCACTCCAAGACATTTTTTCTGCCTCATGCGCCTAATTAAAGGTTAATATTTAAATAGTTAAATATTAGAACCAGAGTGGACCTTTCCATCGATAAAATCTACCTCACAATTCTTATTAATGAAATCACAGCAACATTTGTTGCAATGTCTCTTGCTAGATCTACTAAATATTTAGGCGTGTAATACTTAGAAGTGCATTTAGTGCAAAGAGCCAGCAACTGGAGCCTTCGAAAAAAAATAGTATATGCCAGTTGGAAAGTAAACTGGAAAATATCTCTGAAAGAACAATAAATAGCACAGATACTTATTATATGCAATTCTACCGCAAGCGATTTTTTTACGTTTTTTTTTATACCCGAGCGCACTTGTGCACAAGGGTATATTAATTTTGTTCACATAACGGTTGTTTGTAACAGCCAAAACGAATCGAGATAGATATAGACAAATGTATACATATATGCTCAGAATGAATAGAGAAGTCGATTAAGCCATGTCTGTCTGTCCGTCCGTCCGTGTACACGATAACTCGAGCAAAAATATAGATATCTCAACGAAATCTGGTATGTAGGTTTCCATTTACCCAAGGTAGGTTGGTATTGAAAATGGGCGAAATCGGACTGTAACTACGCCCACTTCCCATATAACGGTAATTTCCAGAAATACGAAAACTGCGATATTTTAGTAACTACTGAAGATGATTCACTCAAAATTGATATTTGTAATAATTTTCAGACGAAAAATAAGAATATTATAAATTTTTGCAAAATGGGCATAGCCACGCCCACTTATGGTTACATGTGTGCCGCTGCACCAATTTCTTCCAAACTGGGCACAGTTGTTGGCCTTGGTACATCATACTAAATGGCCGAAAATTTAAAAAATCGGACAATAACCACGCCCACATCCCATATAACGGTAATTTTCGGAAATACGAAAACTGCGATATCTTAGTAACTACTGAAGATTATTCACTCAAAATTGACATTTACAACAATTTTTAGACGAAAAATAAGAATATTATTAATTTTTGGAAAATGGGCGTAGCCACGCCCACTTATGGTTACGTGTGTATATCTTGGTAACCGCTGCACCAATTTCTTCCAAACTTGGCACAGTTGTTGGCCTTGGTACAGCATACTAAATGGCCGAAGATTTAAAACATCGGATAATAACCACGCCCACATCCCATATAACGGTAGTTTAGAGAAATACAAAATCTTCGATAAATCAGTAAATATTAAAGCAAATTTATTCAAAATTGATGCTTGCAACAATTCCTTACCAAGAAATACGTTTATGGTAAAATTTTGGGAAATGGGCGTGGCTCCGCCCATTTATGATCACATATATGTATATCGGTAACCGTTCTACCAATTTGTGCCAAACTCGGTATTTTTATTGTGCTTGCCACATAAAAGCCAATTGTTAAAAATTTTTGAAATCGGGCTAAAATTACGGCCGCTTTTCATATAACGGTAAATTTCAGAAATGCTTGAAACTGCAATATTTCGAAATTTAAGGACGCTAATTTACTCAAAATTGATACACCCCGGCTTACTTTCATACCACGCACACGTGGTGTTGAATCAAACTGAACATTTGAATGCACATTTACATGTCTGGCTGTAGCTGAGTGCACGAAGATGCTTGCCACAATTTGCTAATTTCCAGAGGTTCAGGGTTCAAATCCCATTACACGCAGCATGGAATTTAAATATTTTTTTTTACTTAATTATGAAAAAGCATCCGTAAGCAATAGTTGACGATTAATATAAGTATGTACCTAAATACGTGAAAATGACATGCACAGAGTTTTACGATTATATTAAGCAAAAGCCAGAAGTTTTGAAACAAGTTCACAGCAACGAAACAAATGACTGAAATGTTACCTTGTATTTAATTTTTTTTCTTTCGTGAAACCTAGATTACTTATAAGTACCGTGCCGTACAAAATTATTGGCTCGGAGACTCTTTCATCTGATCACAATTTCTAATCAGGTAATTTAGAAAAATTTTGAAAATGTAGCTTTTGAGCCAATTAATAAAAAGCAAGTCTGGCAAATTCAGAAAATTTCGTTGATTTTTTGCAATTATTTATTTTTTGTTGATAGTGTCTTCCACATACAAAAAAACGTCAAACATAGTTTGTATGGAAGAAACTCTCAGTAAAAACAATACCAAAAATCAACTAAATTTTTATGGGTTGCAAAACTTCATTTTCAAAATTTTTATAAAAAAGTCTGAATAGAAAGTTGCGAATTTGTATGCAAATTTATTGCATTTTTTCGAGTTTTGCACAAAGTTTAGAAATTTTATTTTTATGTTTTCTGATGTATTTAGTATAAACTGTATTTTTATAAGGAACAAAAAAGGTACATGCATTGTGAAAAATTCTCGGTGCTTTAGTTGTGATAAATTGTTTTGTTTTGCTGGTGTACGTTGTAATGATCTCATGATCTCATGTTTTTATTTTTGTTTGTCAAAATAAAATTTTACTACATCAGGGAGTGAGAGTGAGAGTGTGCCGATTTGGCAACAGAGATATCTGGCAGCCCTACAGTTGGGGCTCGATATGATATACATGTACAATACAGGGACAATTTTAAAGCATCGAATCCGAACATACAATTTTGTTTTTAGAATAAAAGACATAACATCTTTCAATACAGTTTTATTTAGAACGAAACAAAGAGAAAAAAGCTTGAAAAGGTTATCGCAAAAATGTATACACACAATATGTATGTAATACGGTGGCGAGAAAGTAGAACATTTATGAAAATTTGACGAATTTTAACAAATGAGCATCAAAATTTTAAACATTTTATTTGTCAATTTTGTTGTGGCGTATTAATGTTTATTTCAATAGCTTCTACCGCTTAGAATTTGCTGTTTCTTCCACTATTCCTAACATACAAATCGTGGTATAAAGCTCAATAACGCTATTGAAATAAACATTTTAATCAGATTTTCTAGAATCGTTTTTAGTATGCAGTTTTGTAGATCAATAAATTTTAGTATAATAATGTGCCAGTTTGGTGTAGCTTGGACTTACCGTTGACTTTTGGCAATTTTTTGTTGCCGCATTTTCTTCCATACAATGAATGTTCAAACATTGTTTTGTATAGAGAAAATGAGCAACACCTACCACAAAATAAAAATTACCACAAATCTAGCTACTTAAAATTTGCACTTTGAATGGAATGTTCTACAAAACTGCATATCTATTTAAAATTTTGATGAAACTTTGTCGAATTTTGCTAATTCTTGTACAAAGTTTGAAATGTTGACTTAGCTGCAAGGCTACCTCCCTTTTGATGTAGAAATCCATTGCAGAGAGCAATGAACCCAGTATTTTCCGAGACACGCGAATTCTATTCAGTTATGTAGTGACGGCCCTAAAATAAAGTCTGAGGGGGATTGTATTTGGAAAAAATAGGAATGCAAAAGTCATTCCACCTACTGGACCACTGTAGAGTCTTCCAAGACGAATTTATGGGTATACAGTAAGCTTCCGAATGTCTAACGATAGAAACGATCGGTTGGAACAATATATATATTTTCTCAGACAGTCAGGCAGCTCTTAAAGCTATAAATTCAGTCACATGTAACTCGTAAACAGTAGTGAAGTGCCGCAGAGTACATAACATGATGGCCGAGCAGTTTTCTTTCTCTCTTGACCTGGTAGGATTGCTGGGACACAGAGACAATAAAATGACGGACGAGCTTGTAACGAAGCATACGTACTTCCCTTCCACTTTCTTCGCAGTAGAAGAGGTTTGCCTGCCCTTTCGTTACCTTAGGGCTCAACATGACATAATTTCTTTGAAGAAACAAGCGTAAGGTTTGTATGGAAGGGTGTTAATGAGATCCCTAAACTACGCGGCATCTCGGAAACCTGTCGATTTCAGCGTAGGCTAATTATTTTATAGATTGGGATGATAATTTGATGCATGTTCGAGGCGAATAAATTTATAAGCCAATAAGTGAATACATTGCATTTGCTTAAGGGCAATATTTGCCTATCTCGTTTGGATTATGATAGGCATGTGGTTCTGGCAGGGTCGCACCCAGGAATATATTTTAGGAGGGGTTTTATATTTCTGAAGATATATCACCGGAAAATACTGAAAATTTGCTTGATAATACACTCTTTAAAATACATTTATGCAAGTTTTATGTACAGTATGTAATAAATAAATGAACGTTTTAAAATTCATAAACTGCACTTTATTTACATTAGATTAACAGAACTCAAGCACTTTTAACCGACTTCAAAAAAAGGGAGGTTATCAATTCGCCGGAATACATAACTTTGGACCACGTGATCCGATTTCAATAATCCTTTTTTTATTGGAAAGATGGTAGCTCAAGGGTCGTCCCGTAATTTGGTTTAGAGATCCGATGATTGGATCATGAAGAAATTAACGGTACCCTTAAATTTGAATATGATAATTGAAGTCGGTTGTGTTCTTTCCTTAAAAACTACTTGCTTAATAAAAAGTTCTATAAACTCAAGATGCGCTCAACTTTCAAAAGTACCTAATACAAAATTTTAAAAAAGAGTCAGTAAAAATAAATTTATTGATTCCATGAATTTTTGCACTTCTATGTTCATTTTTTCGATCTCTGATTTTCGATAGAGATGGTGATTTTTCACGATTGCTAAATTTTTTTAATATTTCAAATACCGAAAAAATTAACTGAACTCTCAAGAAAAACGAAAAATTCATATAAAACGACGGACGAGAAATGGAAAAGAAATTTTCTTCTACCAAAATTTCTTAAATCAGTTTGCAGCTCTCAAGAAAAAAAATGCTCGTATATTTATTCCCTCATGAAAATTTACAGCAAAAGCAAAGCGCTTCTTCAAGCAACAGAAATTATAATAAATATTTCTTATAATTTCCTTGAGAGCTGGATTCTTAGCCTTAAGATACAATTTGTTTAATGAGGTTATTAGCTTTAGGGGGGTTTTAACCCCAAAACCCACCCCTTGTGTGCGCTAATGGGTTCTGGTTAAATAATTAATTCGAGATCAGTCAGCTCCATTTAAACGCTCAGGAAAGAAAATTCTAGACATGTATCTTTAATTGACAGCGCTTCCTTCGAAGTTCGGGTCGCCTGCATAGGATGTGCTGGATAGATTATACCCCCTTCTCAACTCTTCAAAAATCGATATTCGGGACTTCCCAACTTGGCGGTCATGTAGGCAGTTGAACAAGTTAGTATTTCAATATGAAGTCGAACGCTCAGTTTTGAGTACCTTAGAAGTTTAACTTTCTTCGTTTATCGAACAGTCAAAGTGAGTACCACATGTGTGCAGATTAGTTCATCTGCTATTGTTCTTCGTTGCCTGCCTAAATCTGTAGAATATGAATTTTGAACCGTTTCCCCTAATCTTATCTCAGACAAGTTTCCAGCACACTCGTCTGATCCCTTGTTTCCCGGAATACCACTAAGTTCTCTTAACCAATAAAGATCGACAAGAGTTTTTAGCAATCCTTGGCGACGGTAGCTATGTATGTATATCACTTCTTCTTACCAGCTTAGCTGCCATGTCAATTGTATACAAAATGTAGGTACATATCTCAACATGGAAAATACTGAAGTAATCTAGGAGTCTTTAGGGCTCTATATCACAGACTAGTTTTCAATATAAGACGTCAAACTTTTGTTCCAATAAGTACATTGAACGTCTAACAACCAGCGGATAAATTGACTTAGTGTGGGCGCCGAATTAAATGCCATGAGGTTTTTCTTTTGTTGTTGAAAAAAACCAACAGATATCATCACAAAAATATCAGTCTATATTAGATAAGATTAGATTTAGAGGAGGGAGCATGCCACCAAGTTACCGCGAAAGGATCTATTGTAACAAACCTCTATTCAACTACGAGTCATCTTTGATCAACGTACTGCTAAGAAACCTCGGCAGGTCCTTTGGCTGAATGCTATTTAGGTCATGTGCTTCTAGGTACGGTGATGCTAGTAAGCGAATTCTAATCCTGGTGAGGGCTTCACAGTGGGACATAATGTGCTCTGCTGTTTCCTGTTGTTCTTTGCCTACCTACACTGGTCAGAGTTAACAACTCCTAGGTTTGACAAGTGTTTCATTACCCTACAGTGGCCAGTAAGAAAGCCTGTAACACTTTGTTGCCTATGACTCCACTGTGTCTCAGTACCCATACGAGGTATATCCGGTTCCTTCTGGAGACGATCAGAATTAAATGTTAACCCACACCAGCTTAGAGATTCCTCGTGCGTTTTAAGAGCAGCTGTCCGAGCATTTTTAGATGTATTTTTTGATTGCCCCACATTCTACATACTGTCTCAGACATACATAGTTCAATGGCGTGAACCTCGGCCTAAAATATAGAGTTACCTTGCCCCATGCTGGTGAAAAGGAGCAGTGTGGGTTGTATGCCGTAAACTCCTACTACGAAGTGTTGTGAGTGCCCAAACTCGATCAAAAGTGTTATAAATCGTGTATTTCTTTGCGAGTGATCGCCTAGTCATCCCGAATTAGTCACAGGTAGGCCTGGGTAACGGCGAAAATTTTTTAGCACTGACACACTAACTCCAAAGCCACTTCCGGAATGAGAACAGTGTGTTAGCGCAATTGCGCCTCTTCAAGCTAAAGCGCATTTCATTTTGCTTATTGCTGCACCAAGGCGAATTTACGCATGATGATATCGGTTGAGCAAAAATAAAAATTACAACAACAAATTATACGCACAATGACGACAAGGAGCATTCAAAAATACTACAAACATTTTGACATTCAGAAGGACCGCGGCGAATCCACCACCTTGTATAAATTAGCCTTGTGCTGCTCATTTTATAAGTGACATTTCCGTGTTCTTTGCTGGTTCTTTGCGACAACCAGTATTGTCATTGTTCCGTTGTCGCTGGCGCCATTGCGTTACATAGTTGTGAAAATCAGTATCAGCACCTGTAACTCACTTCTCGGTATCAGCGCAATGGTGCGGCGTCGCTCTGTGTACCCACGTCTAGTCACAGGTTCATTTACCGTCAACTACACGCACTGTAATTATTAAAAATTATTTAATAATTTACGAATTAAGTTTATTAAATTATTGAAAGTAATTTCCCGAACAAATAACAAATCCGAAACTCGTCATATTGTATAGCTTAATGTTTGATTAACTGACAAAAAAAAAGTGTCATAATTAGCAAATTACCGAACAATTATTTTGGCAAAATTTAAGCTCAAATTTCAATAATATCAAAAAAAAAAAGTTAGTACACCGAGCAATATTTAGACTAATATGTATATATTTGCAAAATTATTAAAAAAAAATATAACTAGTTATGACGAAACGAACAAAAGTCATAGAACAATCAGAGGTAATCAGACCGAGAATTTCGGCCCTAAATAGAAGTTGGCGAAAGCTAAATTTCTGTTACTATAAACGCTATACGCTTGCACAAATAATTTAGTAATATTCTCGGTTCCATTGTATAAACAAGACAATTCGCATGCTTTGTTGCTATATGCAAAAATGAAAGCTTTATATGTGCTGGTTGGACTGACTGCTCTAGTTGCCTCAGTCACATTTGTAATGGTAAGTTGGCTAAATTTCTATAAACTAAACTTTGATGTTTCTACTTGTACGATATGCAAGTATCAAAACATACCTACATACATTTGTACATATGAGGCGATGAGAGCTAGAGGAGCCTATCCACAAAAATTGTTTTTTTAGTGAGAATGAAGGATCTATAAATAATAAATACGGCCTTCTACTAAAAAGTTCGTTGCACCTATGTGATGCTATCTATTATACTAAAAGAAAACTAAAAGGGCGTGGTTCGGGCTATTACCCTTTCGATTCAAGTAATGCATTTTAAGCTGTACCTCATTTTTTTTTAATATCCGCTAGGCTAGTCTAGCTCTCAACGCCCCAATTTTTTTTATTACTAAATAATTATGTTTTTACCCCGGTAGTGTCAATCAAGCGATGAAATGGATAAATGGAATAGAATAGCCTGCCTGTCTGAATCCAATACCACGGAAGATGAAGTAAAGAAATTCGTTGAGAATGGCATGAAGGCAAACGAAGCTACGAATAATATAAAATGTCATTTTAAATGTTGGTTGGAGAAGAAGGGCATCTTCAATATAAGCGTTTACAATGCTGATGCAGCTATAAAGCAACTAATGAAAATTCCAGCAATGAGTGGACATGAAATCGAAGTAAAACAGGCCGTGAATAGGTGCAGGAATGAGAGAGGCGCCAGTGATTGTGATACAGCTTTTAAAATTTGTATGTGCATTAAGGAGTTCAAGGAGTGTGAGTTCAAGTCTACCGCTGATTTTTTTGCAGTTTGATACCTGTAAATAAATACATACAATTCATAAAGTTGTTGGTGTCCTGATAATTTGAAAATGTGAAGAAATAAATGTGGTATCTAGGAGTTAAACTTTTATAATAACCTTTAATAAAATCTGCTTCAAAAATAATGGATACTAATTTTCTATAGTTTTTGAAAACTAACAAAATTTGCTTTCTTCTCGAATAATGCGGCGAAGCACATTAGAGAATAGCAACAATGTTTCAAACTCCGTAGGAATCTCAGCGTTCTGAATGAAATCATAAAGAGAAGAAGACTAGTGGTCTTTAATTTATCAATACTAGCCCCTTTATTCATGTCTAGTGACGATATGTATCAATACTTTTCATGAAATTTTAAAACAATAGCTATTGGTCTATAACTGAAGGATGGTACGCGGCATTTGGGATAATTTCTGGGGTAGGGCTAAGAAACTTCAGAAGTTGATGATAGATTTATGGAAGCTTTTAACTCGGGCGCTGAGATGGAATGATAATGCTATCGCTGACACAAAAAGCATTTGAGAGGCTACTGGTGTGTCCCAAAGGTGCTTTTTTCAATAGACACTGCAAAGGTAATGATGACAGATAAAAGTAGAGTCGGTTAAAGGAACAAATTAAAATTGTCAGGTATCAAGATGCCCGCAGATACGCTATTGAAAATTTTACAAGCTTCGAATCGTCTCCAGTAAGGTGCAGAGTTTTTTACTAATATGTTTACTCCCACTGTTGATTGCATACCACAATCATGGAGATTCGTTGACCTCGATGCACGATGTAGCGGGTCCTGAGGCTTCAAAAAGAAGCACAGCAATATCTCCAGTGCGGAGTTCATAGGGGCTGTTCTATGTTGCTTGGTAAATGATTTAGATTTCTCCCAAAGTAAAGTATGTATTAAGGTGTCATCATAGATAGTAAATTTGTATGGCTGTTTACGTTGATCGAATGATCCCCATATTCTTAAGGGTGTTCTAGTTTTGTGAACGGGTGATTGGTAAGTCACTGCGTCGGGCGCTTGAAAGAAAATTTTGGATTTTCTATGTTATGATAAGACTCATTTTCAGCTAAGCAATTGGCGTGATGGAGGCAACTCACAGTCAATGAAGTGCTTCTGCTTATCAAACCCTAAAGAACAATCGCCGTGTGTAGTTTGAAAGCTTTTCCAGCTTTTTGCTGATTTAACTTCAGGGGCTTACAAAGGTCGGTTAGGATCGGAACGAACTCAAGGACTTTTAAAGTTCCGTAGCGCCCATAGCTATAAGAAAAGGACAGGGCGGGCAGCGGCAGATTTGTCTGCTACATCTCGCTGTACTCCTTCCAACTATTTAACCATGGTGGTCTTATCTGTTTAATGAGTTCTATCTAGGGTACCGCCATTTAAAATCATTTTTGATTTTAAATCCACTTATAATTAAGAAATCTATTTGATTTGTGATTAAGTTCATATTAGGATTTAATATATCTTTCAATACAGCAATTAATTTTTTTTTTTTTAATTGGGCTTTGAATAATTAAAAATCATACAACCTTGGTTCCCTCAGATCACATATCGTCGTTTAAAGTACAAAGCCGCGTATTGTCGTTCTGAAAAATCGCGTAACTGACATTTTTCACGAAAAATTGGATTTTCTCACATAAGCTCTTGACTCAAGCCTTATCCATTCGTCCTGAAATATATAAGTCGGAAATTCGATTGCTTCATAAACAAAAGAACCATTTTGAAATATGAGTGTTTTAACTCTATAGAAAATAATTGATGCAAACCCACATATGCGGTTTTACATTATCGTTTTTGAACCAAATTCTGAGATAGCGCACTTTCAACCAAATTCTGAAATGGGGCGTTCTTGAAACGTTTTCTGAGACGGGACGTTTTCAGACTGGCTGCCAAGATTAATTGAGGTTTTGGCACAACCTCGGTACCTGGGTACCCGTTTATGGACTTATTTTTAAAATTCGGCTGTAACTTAGTATAAACCTGGGTATTAGATATATATTGATTTATTTATTGTTATCGAAGATCTTTTTATACAAATCCAACGATAGTTTCAAGTCGGGTATTTTGTTTGTATCTGTTGGCATACAGATTCAACGGAAGACCGAAACAGTACAGTAGACGGTACGTAGTCTCAATCTTGTTTTCTGCACTCGTTTAAGTTAGTCAACTTAATCATAGGATATTGTTAAGTTTAAAATTGTACGAGTACTTTTTGTCACTTTAGTGCATTGATTGAAGAAAACTCGGCAACAGCAGAAACTCTAAAGTAGGTGCATACGTCCTAGTTAAAATATATACACGAATACGAAATCAGCGATTTTATCAGCACACAGAGCTCTTCCTTGAATTCTAAAAGCCAAGAAGTCACACGCAAGCACATCGATCTTTCTCCAATTCACGCCTTTAAACAAATATAAATTGTTGACAACCTGTTTTTTTTCCTATGCTGCCACTAATTAGAAACTATTTTTTATGCTTGAAATACAACACTAAAGGGACAACAATGCAACAATATGACAGATTGTTAAATAAAACAAATATGCACAGCAACAAAGAGTGGACACTATCGTTATCATTTGTCACATCTAATAAGGGCCTGTATGTATGTATGTTTGAGCTAGAGGTTTGAGAGAGCAAGCAGGAAGGGGAAGAAAACATGCAATATCAAGATAATTGGAAAAATTCAACTGTCATTTGGTGAGGTCAACGAAAACTATGAGTTGCTTGTGGGAAGCAAGCACTAAATGATTATCCCAACTCAAAGAACAAGAATCAGGAAAGACAATCCTTTTCACAAGTTCCAAAGAAAATGACAAGCGATCTAAAGAATTTTCACTAATAAATCAAAAAAAAATTTTTTTCTACAATCTTCAGACGACCCGTAAGCCATAATGTCACATGCACACTTACATAAGTGGCAGGGTAATCGATAAGCTAAGCATGCTATGACTTGAAATATGCTGTGTGTGTAGGTGCGATGGGCAACCGCTTGCAACAGAGGGTAAGTACATATGTACGTAAGTACAAGCCAAGTAAAGGGCGCATTGTCTTCGAGGCGAGGCAAAATGTATTCTTGAGCGTTGCAGGAGATGTGCGACATAAATCACACCCGAAATGCGTTCGCTTCGTTTGTATGTATGTAAATGCGTTGTTACAATGTAATAAATACAAGTGAGCTATGCAACATGATGAGACCAAAACAAGTGGAGGAGTTCAATGAACGCATCGCCAAGCCGGCAGGTTGACAAAGTTAAAAAAGCAGCAGCACCTAAGGTTGCATTTAAAGGTCGGAGAAGAGCGATAGAGGATGACAGAGCTGAAGTTGCTGGAAAATATTCAAAGTTTGAACTTTCCACTGAACAAGATTTCAGCACATACCCACTGCAGCAAGCGATCACATTTCAACGCTGCCACAAATGACAGCTTTTTATCAATTTTGGCGTACTCAAGTAGGCGCTTCAAAGGAAAAAACATTAAGCGCAGCATTCATAAAAACCCAGCAAACTGCTGGGGCGCACAGTGGTCGGAGAAGCCATGTTTTAGGCTAAAAATTAGAAGGACAGTTACCGATTAGGTTTTTCGACATGATTGTCAGGAATTTTACGTCAAATTAAACCCTTAAGTGTTAACAACCGTCGAAGGGCTGTCAATTTTCCTAGAAATGTTGAAAATTTTCCAGGTACGTTGAAGTCCTATATATATATATGTATATATTTATATTTTCTGTAACGCATTAAAATTTTTTTAGTTGACAACTGTCAAACCAACTGCCAGTTGAGTAACACAATATGTATATTTGTTTAGTAAAATCTGATTTATTTTATACGAGGGAAAATATCTAAAATGAGTTTATACTCAAATTATGAAACAACGCTGTTCTAAAAATATTTTTCTGAAATACATTTGCGCTTTTCTGAAATACATTTGGCCTTTTCTGAAATACATTTGCCCTTTTATGAAATACATTTGTGTTTCTGAAATACTATTGGAAAAGGTGTAGTTTAAAATTTGTATTGATTTAGATTAGGAACCTCTATTTCAATTTTATTTTTTTTTTTAATTCCTTATACCTTTTTGAAGATTTTTTTATAATTTTTTTTTTTTTTGAAAAATAAGCCATCTTATTAAGGTGTTGATAAATTAGCAACCAAGTTTTATTATGTAATATTTCATTTGAAATCATCATTTTCCATGTTTCATAAAAAAAAATTTTTAAAAAAGCTATCAACTCATAACTGTTAGAACGTGCCACGATAGAATTCGTTAAACTAAACAGATTCAACGGCTTGCTCAGCAAATATTATTAAAAATACTAATTAGTTTCGACCTCGTTGGACATTTCATAATAATAATAGTTTTATTTGGGTTAATTTATCGAAGTTTTGCAATATATCTTTTTTCACGTAAAACACGACTTCTCCGACCACTGTGGGGCGACCAAACGAGCCCAAAAACTAAAGTACATTTGCTTGGTCAAACGAATGCAATACTCGTCAAAACAATGTTGCAAGCATCAAAAACAGCAACAAAAGTAAAATCAGTAGCGCAAAAGGGCGGTGAAGTCTCCTACTTTGCATAAAAAAGTCGCGCGCGTTTACTAAATTCTCAACATGCGCGCCGACTCCGCAACTCATCATCGGCCATGTGAACCGCGCAAGTAAAAAAAAATACAAAGTAAAAAAGAGAATTTGAAAAAAGTTGAAAAAGTATGGTTTTTGAATACGAAATTGTGTACGAAAGACATTGAAAGATTTGCAAATTCGCCAACGTCATTCGCTACCGGCAAGCGTGTGGGAGATGCAAATGTCAGCTAAGGCAAGCAATTGCTTGAAACTGATTCTGATGCTGGTTGCTGGTTGCTGGCGATAGTACCGATAGCCGCCAATGATGCGCCGCCGGAAGATGCAGTTGCCAAGATGCAGATGGTGATGACGAGTTGACGATGGCGATGGCGATGGCGATGGCGATGGCGATGGCGATGAACTTGAAAGTTCAAAACGGAAAATGGAAATGCCACAACCAAGGCAATGACAGGCCAAGTGCACTTGATCCCTATATACTTATGTATGTAGTAGTTTGCTGTTTGGGAGGCTGCTTGGTGGCAAAACGTTTGCCTGTTTGGCTGCCTCTGAGTTAGGTAGGTAGGTGGCTGACTACTGCTACCTCGCAATTCGCTTGCTTCGAGTGATCTTTATGCATCTGTTTTCCTTATTATTTCCTTTTATATCGCTTTAGTTAACAATATGCGGAAAGCCAATTTGAATATCCTCGTCGTTAGTTTGTTATGTACATATTTATCTACAGTATTATGTGTAGCTATACTACGCCCCACGTAGGAGCTTCTCGGTAGTCAGTTGGATCTCAAGCTGAACGCGCATACATAACTATTGGCAATGATGAAATGCAGTCAAGTTGAAAAGTGTCACTTGAGTTATGGGTTCATTGTTTTTATTGTTGGTGTTTTTTTTTTCTTCTTGGCATTCTGGCAGCAAAGCAGTTTGTTTCAGCATTCATATCTTCCAGTGACGCTTTGAGTACGTACTCGCAAGCGTTCGCGGTATAAGTAGGCGCCGTTTGCTGTACGACTCCTTTTTTCTACACTTTTTCAGGCCTCTTCTTTAACCAATCTTACTTTGCATACCTTTGAACAGATTGACTTTTTATTTATTAATATGCACTTGCCTATCGTTTCAACTTTTCAAATCAAGGCATTTCGATTGACAGCCGCCACCAAAAGGCACTGAAACAGTCGAGAACCAGGAAGTTGCAAACGCAAATACTTATAAATAATGAGCCAGTTGACTGGTACTCACCGTGAGTAGTGCTTGAAGGTTTTCCCAAATTGGATACGTGCGCTAAAAAGTTGTGGAAGCCATATTTGTAAGCAACTCTTGAATCCACAAATTATCTTCGATTTTAAAACTTAATTTGAAGATTTTTTTTAACTAAAGATGCAGTGGTATTTTTGAAATCGCCACTCTGAACTTCTGTGCGGGCTTTCAATAGATTTATTCTACCCAAGATCAATAGCCCCGTTCGCGTGGGCGACGAATACCAAAGAAGATGGAATGACGAACTCTACGAACTCTTGAACGATATTGACATAGTTATGCGCATAAATATACAACGATTGCGGTAATTTGGGCATGTTCTGCAATTGTATGACGAGGCTCCAATGAAGAGATCCTTCGACTTGGCACCCAAGGGCAGACAACGAGAGAAGGGGCCTCCACAGACCAAGTGCAGAAGGAATTGTCTGTACTCGGGATGTACATACAATTGGAAGAAATTCGAAAAGGAGAGAGGCAATGACGAGCTGTTATAGAGCCAAATAATAAGAAGAAGGGGGACAGCAAGTGTGCCTATAAAAATGCAACGTTTTTAAATAAACACTACCTGTCCTTCATGCTGACGATTCCATATTGCAGTTTTTTCGGCTTTCATGCTGCATAATTTTGGGTTAAATTAGATATTTTTGGCTATTGTATTTTAACGTAGTAATTGGTGTCTAGAATCTCACAGCTGATTTAACTTAAAACTCCTAAGATCATACAGCTATCTGACAACATTTCTTGAAATAAATTGTTTCATAAATTTAGGAAATGAATAGCTACCTATTTCAACTTTTACGCACTCCAATATACTCTACGAATTTGTGTCCAGAAAGTGTTTATTCGAAACATATATGTAATACTTCTATATTGGCAGTAAACTAACTTCTCAATGTGTAAGCATTCCGAAATCAAAGCGAGACAGTCTAGTACTGTTTTTGTCAATGTATTGTGTACTTGCCCACTGGGAAAATAGGTAAGCACCTTGCGAGGTAAGCCCTGTTTTCTTTCAGTTTTTAGTACCAAAATTGTCATCATGGCCAATGTCATCTACTAGTAAAGGGCAAAATGAACACCTCCGAAGACACATTACGTTGTCAGTTGCAAAATAACGTGCAGCCGAAGTTATTTCCAAGCACCGAACTACTCCGAGCGACTGCTCTGCATTACTAGTAACTTACTTTGTAAAGCGGCTCAGAAGTATGTCTGATACCAAATGTACATTCTAAATTCCTACTTACATAAGGCGGCCATGCCTTTGTAAAAGTAAGGGACGTTCGGCAGGGAAATGGTAATGACTGCCAGGTGAAGAGTAAGTTGCTAATAAGGTATTATTACGTGCTCCTAATTCCCACTGGGTGAGTGCCGTTTTTGTATATGTGTTGTGTACATGTTTAGTTATAAACGCGTATGTGTTCCTTTTCTTTCGTACGTGTTTATTGATATATCTGTACTGTACTAGCTCTTACTGCCAATATAGGAGTATTACATATATGATTCGAAAGTGAAAAGACTACCAGAATCAAAATTTAAAATGTGAAATTATTCACTTTCTTATTACCTTTGAAGATTAATTACGTCGAGTGTGACTAACAACATTCACACACATAACCCTTACCGAACCTTGGACTAAATATAAAGTTTAGTACCTTGGATGGTGTCATTTTGCAGAGTCTATGCGAGGCGATATTCGATATTCAAGGTGTACAAGTCTAAGACTACTTATAACTACGTGAGTAATCATATGTTACTTATTTATGTGCTCTGTGGGTTTCCCTGTAAGACCACTAAACCTGCAATTCTTGATCTCAGAAAGCCAAATTTTTGACAAATGGTACCATAGCTTGTAGTGTGCGGTCAAATATCCAGTGGAGGTACTTAAGCCATCCCGATTAAGATCAATCAGTCGCTCAGAGACGAGGGATAGCTATAAATCTCTTGGATTGCCTTTTACCATATGCCAGTCAGCTGCAACCTGAGAGTCCTCCAAACTTTTTAGAAGCTGTGTCGTCTATGCCTTGGATAGCTGAGGGTCGTACAGGCTTTTTTGGACTCCGAATATCACGAAAATATCAGCAAATCTCAGGAAAGCCTTCACCACTCAAAGATAACCTTGCTACGGGGACTTAGTTCCTTCATTACAATATGATTGGGTATGTGCACTGAAATCTAGGTCCAAATACGCCAAGGAACCAGTACTCTTAAACTCAAATTTGTTTTCGACAGTACATCGAACTGTGGATTCTTCGATAATCGTTATGATGGATCCCTTTCAGGAATTATAATTTTATAGGGTAAGAATGGTTTTAAGACACTCAGTTGGCCCCTGAAGTCTTTGGTTTCCATGCTGCTAAGTTTCAAGAGTCTCAGAGCACCCCAACAATCTTCTTTTTCAATCGTGCTCTTAAATAAAAAAAAGAAGAGCGCGAAATATTTTGTTTTCTGTGTTGGTACTCCCTCTGATAAGTTTAGGGTATAATGTATTTTGGAACGAATTTCTGTCGCCCCTACTTCCATTTGGTTTGAAGGCAACTCAGTTCAAAAATAATCATGGTTACTCTAAGCAGCAATGCAAGTCTTGTGAAGGGGCAAGACTTCCGAATATTGTACGCTTCTTTCTTCATATGTATTTACATACATACATATGTTCTAATTTTTGACCTTAGAAAGCAGCATATGATAGTCAGATGTTTAACCCCTTCACATCAGTGCCAATGATGCCTCTGTAATAAGTCATTGCTTCCTTTCAAATACATACTTATGTATGTATGAAAGTATTCACATTTAAACAATGTGAGCAACTCAATTGACGCATGAAAGACACACGCAACGAAATTACAAAATGATGAGTTTGCATTCTTCAATTTCATACTCAAATAACTCATATACATGCATATGTATGTATTTTAGGGCGGGTCATTTTTTGTTTAATTTTCGCGTATAGCATAGAAGGATTCTACGTGTAATGCTAAGACAATTTGCCAAAAAAACCATGGGTCTAAAATCAAATTTAAAGTTTGCCAATTTGCGAAATTAGGTTTCGAAGAACATCTGTCTGTTGGCGCCCCTGGTGGAAGTTTCAAGAAAAAGATAAATGCAGAAACCAAACCACCTTTGATAGCATTTTTGTATACTAAGTGTAAGCACTTCTTTACGGCACTACAGCAGAATGCTAAAACCCTGGGCTCAATTCGTCACATACGATATCGTACTACTCGTCACGTAAAAACACATTTTACGGATTATGACATACGTGAACGTACTCTTTGTCCCATGCAGCTTATACTGCCTGACGTATCACGTAATTTTCTTTCGTATGGTTTTCGATCCGTGAACGGATGTTACTAATAGATCCCTGTTTTCGCAATTGGCAAACTCCAAATCGATTTTAGACCCATGGTTTCTTTGGCAAATTTTCTTAGAATTACACGTAGGATCCTTCTATGCTATACGCGCTTAGTCGAAAAAATCTCCCATACAAATTGACCCGCCCTAATGTATGTCCATGTAGTACACACGTAGAGAAGAATGCTCCGAATGAAATTCTATCTCCTTAGAACAGTACAAATAACAATTTCCCCCCTTTTAAAAAAAGCAAACGTGTATTATGAGTTACAGTTTCTTTGTTAAATAACCGACAAACGCTACGGCAATCAACTGGCAACTGGCGGTAATGATGTTTTAAGGAAGGTGGTACATATCTACATATGTATGTACGTACACAGTTAAGTTCACTTATATGTATGTAAGTATGAGATGCTCGCTTCATATTGAAAACTTATTTGTTTTTAGCTTTGAAATCTTGCGTGTCACTCACTCGCATATTAGCAGATATACACCGAATCAGTAGACTACCCAACAAACTCCAAATTTTGAGAAAATTGCGATTTTCAGGTTGTTAAGCAACTGCTTCCTTGACTGATGGATTGTGATTATTTAGTTAAGTACCAACGCTTTGAAGTATTGCATCTTCAATCTTTGCGAAAGTTGAAAATTTCAAGTTGATAACCGAATCTCGAAACTTGGATAAAACTATGGATAATTAGTTCATATGTACGTGTTTGTTGGGTAGTGTTGCATAGCTAACATTTCTTAATACTGGTGTGTTTAACTCGTACCTACATACTTGCGTTTTTCAATTTGCAGCAAATGCGTTTATAATGCAACACACGTCAGCTATTTTAGATAAATGGATGCGTTTTTAATAATACCACAACATGTGGACCAATAGTATATGTATATCATTAAGCAGTGTTGCTACTATCCACTGTAGGCTATTTGAGGCACTAGCTATCGAATTTCGTTGGAAATTGTACAGGAAATTACGTTGAGGAATAGAGAACACTAATTACAAAAATAAAGAGATTGCTTTAGACTTAAGTATTGATAACGAAAAGTAGAAGTGAATTGATACTATCAAATCTCAGATATTCACTTTCAGCCAATTCATAAATCCAAAAACCCGAAAAAAATCCTAAACAGAAAAAAAAATTTAAATAAAACTTTCCCGGGTATTCCAACTATCTGTAATATTGGCATGATTTAAAAAACTGAAGCTGCCGAAATGTGGTATGTAGATCATGGAATATTGATGTGAACCACCAATAGTGACAATTTAGCTTTGGTTGTTCGCTAAATAATATACATTTCCAAGGAGTAAGAAAAAGTGTCGAAAAAAATGATCTAATATTGAGGAAAATAAGACAGGCTATTTTGAAGGTCCACATACGTTCCGCTCATTTTTCAGGTTTATAAGCCGGATACAGTTGGAAGTAGGCTTAGTCCCAAAAACTAAGCTAGATGGGATAGAAATTCATAGCCCAAGTTATCGAGCATGGGCTTTGAAATTCACGCTCAAGAAATAAAATAGAAAATTTTCCTTCAATCAAAATTTTGTAAACCAGTTTCTCAAGGCGAGTGCATATTGCAGTGGTGGTAAAAACTAACATGTATTTTGTTTCTGCTTTTGATACACATACGTCAAATTTCAGCTATTCTTCGCCCAAGGAAGTAGAGGGACAGCGAACTCCAACACTAATTTCCTCACGCAGCCACTCAAGCGAATCAAATCAGCTGTTATAGCAACACCACCTTACATGAATTCGCCTTGGCAGCTTTCAAGAAAAAATACAGGTATACATACATATATTTTTATATGTTCAAGAAAATTTGCAGCAATGGTAAAGTACCTCCTTTTTAAACCAGCAGAAATAATGCAAAATATTTCTTGTAATTTTTCTTAAGATCGGTATTGTAAACCCAAAACGCAACAAACGAAATTTAAGAAATTATTTCGCGCTTAGTTCGAGGATTCGATGAAGATCTTCGCCAGCATGATGGAAAGGGGAAATAGAGGGCATAGAAGGGCGCTTAAGCATCTGCTTAAGCAGAACTTATGTTATATCTTTAACTACTTATATAAAGAAGAAATTTAAGAAAACTATTGAAGCGCGAAGGCTAAGGCGTGCAAAGATTTCCGATATAAAATACACGTAAACTTTGAGTTTTTTTCTTCTAAAGTCTACAGCTCAGAGGAATTTCATGGTATAATCTTGGTCAATGATGGGTATTCTTCAGAATTGAATGCTCTACAAAAGCGTTCATTGTGGTGCAATCCTAACTCCCACAAATTTGTCATTTATATTTTTTTTAGCTCTTGGTATTTTCGAGATAGGGTAAAAAAACAAGAATTTCATGAAAAAATTGGGTTTAGTGACCCGTACTACCTTGTTGGTGGGAGTTGGGATTACACCACAGTAAACGCCTTTCTAGAGCATTCAATTCTGACGAAAACCCATCATTGACCAAGATTATACCATAAAATGCCTCTGAGCTGTGGACTTTTGAAGAAAAAACTTAAAGTTTTCGTGTATTTTATATAGGAAATCTTTGCACGCCTTGGACGAGTACTTAATGTTAATACTAAGAGTTAAAATTTTCAGGGAGTTTTTTTTAGATATCTTCCACAAAATTTCGAGGTAGGAGTGAAAAAAAACAATAGTCGCAAAAACATCACCCACACATCACATGCATGGCACGTAAGGAATTCAACTCTAAACTTTAAAGTTTAAAGCCACACTGTAGCATCTCTTTTCTCACTGTTAAGCTCTAGAAAGATCGCCACTCAGCTACAATGACTCTGTTTTCTTCCTCTCACTGAAGGACGTACATAAGTATCCCTGCCGGAAATGGGGTTAGTTTATAGCTAACTCTTAACTACCCAGCAGTATACTATTTGTAGCTTTTTATTACTTATTTCTTTCGGCCGTAACTAACTACTGAAGGGCGTTAGCAACAAAAAAGATAGAACTGGTTTCCTTTGCATTAGGTGTCAAATAACTTTTAACTAACTACTTTTGGATATAAAATATCAATCAAAAAAAAGATTTTTTGCAAGTTCATTTATTTACTCTATTTGACAGTAAAGTAATATTGGCATGAGGATATTTAAATACAAACTTGTTTAGAGAAAACAAACTCCCGATAATGCCTGCATGGCTCCTGCATGATTTTACAACCCACGTAAATTTAGTTTTGTCCCACAAAAAAGCTAACTACAACTTGGCCTGGCGGATTAGCCAAGCTGACCAAACTTTAACTATCATATTTATGACTAGTACTTTGCATATTTGTACCTTTCGACTTTTCTCATGTTATAACCTTAAAGACCATTTAATGGATGACGTCTTTGGTTAGTATTCAGGCTTTAAAAAAAAAAAACACAAATAGCTTCCTCAAGACAAAATATATGTATGTATGTGTTAACACCAATATTCCTGCCTCTAACGTTAGATATCTGTTAATTCGCCACATTTTCCTAGCACTCACAATAGCGTTATTCCCAGCTTGTAGACAGGTGTCTTCAAGTGCAGTGACGCCTATGTAATTCAAGAAAATAAGCACCGCCCCACAGCTCACGCACGAATGCACTTATTTCCTTGTATGTAGATGCGAAGGCAGAGAGGGCAAGCTGTTGACCAATTCAAACTTATAACAATCCTCACTCAGCCCCAAAACAAGTGAGCAAATGCTTTGTATAGAAGCAAGTGAGCGAGTTGCATGAGTAGTTGAATGCATTTTGCATGATGCAATGAGTGACTGAATGCACAATTGTGCAAATGTGCCAGTGACTGATTTATATGTACTTACATATGTATGTATGGAAATGTGTGCACAAGCATAAAAGTGATAGTCCAACACTCATTCCACGCTAAGCGCGCACACACGAACCTAGGCTGCTTGGCTTTCTTGACTCACGTGAATGCGTGTGCGTGTGCGTGTGTGTGTGCCTACTCGTTTTGTGACTAAAATTAATGAATGCAATGTGCAAATTACAGTAATTAATTTTCAAATTATTGTACAAGCAATTGCAATTGTCCACACCGTTGAACGTGCCACATAATTTATTATCAAAAACCAGTCAAATCAAAAACGCAAGCGGTAAAACTAAATACACCAACAACAATAATAGGAGAACACATTGAAATGACTACATATGTAAGCACTACCGGCAGTAGTAGGTATGTATGTATGTACATACATAAAAGTAGTAGGCAGCCATCAGTCGTGAGTGTGCTTTGAGGCAGACAGCATGCGTGTTCCTCCAACCCCGTCATTATCAAGGCCTATTGCAAGCCGGCGCACGATACTTGCAACAACGCACACTGCACATATGCACATTTGCACACGTGTGCACTTAAGTGACGTTGCATAGGTACTTTGAGTTAACTTTAAGCTGGCAATGACTTGTGAATTTCGCCGGTCGTTAAATACAAAATGTGAGTGTGTGTGTGTTTAAGCATTTCGATTGGTATTCATGTAATTAATGTAATCATTCACTACTCATACTTTTGCTAATGCAATCTTATGCACAATTTACATATACACGTTTCGCTACTGAGGTGCTTTAGTGAATTTATTACACTTCGCTGAATATTTTAATTTGAATATATTGCAAAATTGCTCTGCATTTTTCGTTTTTATCTAGGCGATTTAACGAAGGCAGTTTCACAAGTCAGTCACTTTTTGAAAAAAATAAACATTCCATAGTCCTCTTGCCTAAGCCTAATATTTATATACACAGTGGCGAAAATATAAATAGCATTCTTTGGCCATTCGTTTATTAAGGTTACTTTTTTATGAAAGTCTATGTAGATAATAAAAACCACGTAAGACAAAATTTCAAAGCTTGTACAAAAATTGGCGAAATTCGACAAAGTTTAATAAAAATTTTGAGCTTTTTAATTAGATTTCTCGGAAGCATGCGGTTTTGTAGACCATTCAATTTTAATGCTAAAAGTGCAAAATTCAAGTAGCTAGGACTTACCATTTATTTTTGGTTTTTTTTTGTGGAAGCTATTGCTTTATTTCTTCATCCAAAAAAAAGTAAATGCGCCTGGGCCACACCGGAGAAGTGAAACTTACGTTACATATCTATTTTGTCTCGTAACCGATTTACATACCTACATATGTACATAATACATACATCTGCTTTTGCTTAAGGTTATATTTTTTGTGCTTTTTCTATCTAGATCACTTCCTCTACCCCTGTTCGTTCTAATTACATTTATGTTATGCTATTTTCCTTGATCTTCATGTTTATCCTTATACTCTATCTTATCTTTACTCTATCTTATATTATCTTTATACTCTATAGATAATAATCTAAAACAAAATCTATAATAAAAATCGATTGGAAAGTCGATAAAAATATTTAAAAAAAAATATCCATGACAAAATCGATAAAAGTATCGGCAACCAAATCAATAAGTTTTCGAGAACCAAATCGATAAATAATCGATAAAAAAAAGCTATGACAAAATCGATAAAATGTCGATAAAAAATCGATGACAAATTCGATAAATGTTTGGATAGTAGAATCGATAATAATATTGGTAGCAAAATCGATTAGAAAATCGATAAAAATATCGATAACAAAGTCGATTAAAATTTCGATAACAAAGTCGATTAAAATATCGATAACAAAATGAATAAATAACCGACAAAAAAATTTATAACAAAAACCGATAAAAACATCGATAACAAGCGATGAAAATCTCGATATAATAACCGATAAAAATATCGATAAAATTATCGATAACAAAATAGATAGCAAACTCGAGAAATAATCGATAATAAAACCGTTAAAAATATCTATAACAATATCGATAACAAAACCCATAAAAATATCTATAACAAAACCCATAAAAATATCGATAACGAAATCGATTACAAAACAAATAACAATATCGATAAAAATATCGATTACAAAATCGATAAGAAAATCGATAGAAATATCGAAAACAAAATCGATAAAAATATCGATGAGTTCCGAAAATATCGATAGCAATTTCGATTTCGTTGCACCATTTCCGTCTGCAATTTCCGTTGAATTTGACAATTTACTCCCAACCAACCAACCGCGCTCAAGAAGTTTCACTTCAAAAATTGTCGCACATACTTCATCATCAATTTTTCTAACGTGAACACTAAACGGTGGTAGTACGAAGATATCCCTTTCTTCTATTGACATCTCTGAGCCGCTTCTGGTCATCTTATCTGCCGACTCATGGCCTCCAATATTGTTATGTCCGGGAACTTAGCATAGAGTGACGTTGATACGGTTCAATGACGCCGCGGTATGGTGCGACATTTCCATACAATCAACGATTTCTCTATTTTACTCTCTACTAAGCAAAAGACTAGCCGCCCTCTCTATAGCGTAGATCTCCGCTTGGAATACACTGCAGTCGTTCAGTAGATGAAAGGACCGGTTGATTTGCGGGTTCTTCGAGTAGATACCGGTTCCGGTTCCTTGTTCCATCTTTGAACCGTCAGTGTAGGGAAAGAAGCTTAGGAGAGGTTGGTCTAGCAGTGAACGAGAACG
Source organism: Rhagoletis pomonella (assembly GCF_013731165.1). Lineage (NCBI taxonomy): Eukaryota > Metazoa > Arthropoda > Insecta > Diptera > Tephritidae > Rhagoletis > Rhagoletis pomonella. The sequence continues at coordinate 30,992,528 of NW_023458562.1, forward strand.
AGAACAAGACACAGTGATACATCTCTTGTCAGAGTCCACGTGTTTTGGGACACTCGTCAAGCGAAGAATAACTCTTGCCAACAGGTACTAGCTACTTTGATCTCGGAAGGCAATTAGAAAGCAGAACTCTCTATCGGCGAACAAATAGCACACGCTACAAATCTGTAATCATGGAAGATGTCAAAAAATTATAAGAAGATATTGCGGGTTATTATACGCAACGAAGAAGATGGAATGACGAACTGTATGAGCTTTTAAACGACATGGGCATAGTTGTAGGCTAGATAATGACGGCCCAGTGAAAATATGCTTCGGCTCGGCGCCCATGGACGGGCAATGAAAACAAGAGCGCCCACGGGCAGCTAAGTGTCAAATAAATCTTTGACAGCCTTCAACTCTGGGTAGGCAGAAACGGGGTACTATTGCTTTGGGTTCCAAGGAATCGTAGGACACCAGGCCACCGGGGAACAAGCGACCGTATGGTCAGTCCTTATGAAGTCGGGACCATTTCGCGAACTGAGGAGCGATGGCGACCTTAATCAGACAAGGTTAATTGACATAAATTATTTGAAAAGAGCCAGCGTCAGGCTGCTCGTAGGGTACCTAATCCGTGATAAACATCTGCGCTATAACATGCACCGGGTTAGCCTCACCATACGAAGAGAGGTCAAAGCACTTTATATGTAATTGTCAAGCGTAGGTCAGACTTAGACTGAATCACGTGAATTCATTCAGAGTCGAACTTCTAATTATTAGGAATGCTTCTACCAAAGTTCTCTAAAGTTGGAAAGCCGCCCTATGCCTAATGAGATTAAGCTTCAAAGTTTACTACGCCTTATTAACTCAGACGTGCTCAGAACACAAAATGTCATACGAGCAAAATTTTTGTGAACAGTTGTCGCTATTTACCAATCATTTTCAGTTAATGTCAACATCAACCAAAACATTTCCGTTCAGCGGCAATGTCCGTGTTTGTCCAAATCCATCGCAACACCGCTGATGCTGATACTAGAATTTCAAACTACGGCCATTTCCTTTAATAGACACAACGAATCGAATAGAACAGTAACAGTGTTTGACTAGATAACAATTAGAAATGCACTTTGATTTTCAATAGCAGGGAGTTTGATGAAACTCTAACCGATGAGAAGGAGTAGAGCGAAGTGGGATGTGGGCTATCGCTGCCGCCCTGACTAATTTCAGCAACCATACATTAGCAACAATAACAATAACCGAACGGAAGAGCGGAAGTGGCGGTAATGTGTATTGTGGTAGGTACATTTCAATTCAAACAACTGCAAATGCATACGCTTGCAACAGCGCTTGTTGCACTACGTGCTACTAAAATTAATGTCCATACGTGCCGCCATTTGCCATTTGCTCTCGCCGCTGCGTCGCGTCTAAGCGATGCGTGTGCGCGCATTTTTGGCACATTTGATATTTTATCGACTCACCACATCACTTTAACTACCTCGCTTGCCACTAACAGCAACGAAATGCTCTGTTGCAAGTGTGTGCGAGTGTGCGTCACCGCGCGCAATTATGTTGCACTAACAATTGAAGCTGTGCAATCGACAGGCAAAAAAGCCAGAATTTTGGAAACAAAAAAGCAACAAAATAAAAGGCGCAGCGTGTGACATTTCCAATGCGCATAGACGCAGTTGACGGCGACGAACAATTGTGTCAAAAGCTGCTCTGCTGAATTACAGCCGGAAAAGGGAAAACGTGAAAATCAGGCGTCAATGGGATTTAAATGGAGTCGACGAGGGTCAGACGTTACAAGCGGCTGGTTAGTTGCTTGGTGGTCATTGCCATCATTAGGCATGTTTTGTCCTGGGTATGTAGCATATTTTCATATCACACATGCACACAGTCTCAGTAAATGGTTATGTGTGCAAGTGTGCTAAATTGATTTCGATTTTATGACATTGCAATTTGACGTTTAGCGCCTGTAACTATGCCTTTGTCTAGGTTCGAGTCACCCTCCCTCACCAGCCACCCGTCTCAGGCAATCGCCACTCAGTCCGCGGGTGACAAATTTAATGGCCCTGCTGAGTTGACAATTCCGGCCATTGCTGTTGGTTATATTGTGCCCAATTTACCGTTCGATCGCATCAATTGCACATCTATTGCCGAATGTGTATATTTGTGTTTTTATTGTAAGTATGCCTGTACGTAGTGTGAAAATCCCTACTTCGTTTGCTCATTATGGGAAAATAAGTGACGTTTACATCCTCTTTGCAACGTGTGTTCGCTCTCATGTAGAGTTCTTATTCACTTCAAGCAAACGAATTGCACAAATGTTTATCGAGATTAATTGTGAGAAATTACAAAGTTATTGCCAGTTTTCATTTCAATGGGCCACGAAAAAGGAATGAATGAATGAAATTATGAAGAGATTGCAATATTGTGATTAAATGTTTCAACGCAATCAAATAAATGAAAAGATGAATTGATAATAAATGAATATTTATGATTATGAAAATTCAAAGAATACAATATTTTATCGATTCCTTTTGACTTCGGCATTAATTTAAATGAAGCCCTGAGGGCGCATCCGTAAATAAAGGGATATGAAGGCTATAGGGAGCGAATTTCATCACAGTAAAATGAAGATTTTAACTTCAAAAGAAGCCATTTATTTTTGGTAATTTTAAAACTGGACATATATTTTTTGCAGTTTAAAAACTCGACGTATGTACTGAAAAACTGGAAATATCTCGAACCCAGTTTAAAAGCAGATATAATTTTTGGTCATTTAGAAACTATATATATATATATATATTTTTTTTTTTTTTGAAATTTAAAAGCGACACAAATTCTTGGTAATTTGACAGCTGGACATGAATTTTTGCACAACTTTTGCTTTCATTTAAACTTTCATTTAAAAACTGGAAATACATTGCTGATAATTTAGAAACTGGGTATGAATTTTTGGTAATTTAAAAATTGATCATAAAATTTTGGTCATTTTAAAACTGGACATGTTTTTTTTGTTTTTTTTTTGCTTAACATCACTTCGTAATTGGCTATAAATATTTGGCCACTTAAAGCTGAAGAAAGAATTATTATTATTTTTTTTTCATTTTATACATATTTTTTTAAAAATTTGCATTCACTTTTAGTCATTTGCAAACCTGTTGATGAACGTTGGGTTATTTAAAAACTGGTCATATTTTTTTGGCAGTTTAAAAACGGGACAAGGGTTTTTGGCCATTTACTGGGCACAAAAATTTTCTTATTTAAACCTGTCCATGTTGTTTTGGTAATCTAAAAACTGGATTTTTTTTGGCTTAAAATTTTGATAATTTAAATATTTGTCAAAAATTTTTGATCATTTAAAAATTGGAATCTTTTTTCCATAATTCAAAAACTAATCATAACTTTTTGGTGTGCCGGAAACTAATATGCAAATTAAAAAATTTAATTTAATTTAAGATTTCTATATAGTTTTTTGACAATCAGATTAAAATAAAGAAATGCATTTCTGAATATTTCAAAATGACTACTTTTCATAAGATCGTACGGTTTCTGGCTTATTCCGATGTTTTAAGTTTATTTGTCTCAATAACCGTGCCGCTAATGCAGCTTTGCACAGGGAAATACGCTTGATGATGATAGTGCCTTTGTAGCTTTCCAAAGAATGTTGCAGCAAAAGGCGAAGATGAATTGATATCTATGAAAAGGATAACGCGTACAGCCAGTGAAATCTCTATACCAAGACGCCGAAATCTTTACTGAACGAATATAGAAGCCGTATGAAGGCCGACCGTCGTTTTGTCAGACGCTACACTCCTCTTGCGATTCTCCGGACTTTGGCGGCCGCTCGTACCCACCGCAGTTCCAATTCCTATATTGGTAGTATGCGTATATTGGACGACAGTAATGCATACGAAGCATCACACTTCGTAGGTTACCCTTCACATGCAATCCACCGTTACCGAGAGCCCCGGACGAATTACTAGCGCTCACCAGCCGACTCATAGTTACAGAGAGCACCGAACGCTTCGGCAGCAGGCTCACCGTTCCTGACAACCACTGGACGACTAGGCCTTTCATACACCGGTCCCCACCAGTACTCTCTTCGCTTCCAACAATCACATTCACTGCTCGCCAACTGCGTTCTTACCTTTACGGCCGAAAAGTCGTCATTATCAAGACCAATTACTCTCACCAGGAACGGCGGTTCTTGACTTATCTATCGATACCAACACCAATTGTCTGACAGCTGCTGAGAACCGCCGTCAGTCTCTCTACCATCACCGCTGCCACGGTAGTCAATTCGCTCATCACTCGAGAGTCTATCTCCCGCTCTAAATAGACATACAGAGGAAGTGCGACCTCTAACTCTTCGACTTTGGATTGATTGAGTATTACCATAGCCGTTGACCAAACTTATGTACTTCATAAGCAAGGGCGCCCGCGAACAAAATGAAATAACTCAATAAAGATGAGGTGAGGTGTTTTTTTCGGACTCGGCCCAAAATCTAGAAAATATTTTGGTGAAAATTTGAAGAAGAAGAAAAAATATAAATAATTTTTTCCCACCAAAACGTAAACCATCAAAATTAAAAACTGCATCTCAGCGTTGGTAGACCAAGTACAGTGCTACATTTATTTCCTGAAACGATCTTAGCCTGCACTCGTTAGTTCACCAAACCAGTAAACCCTCTTCTTTTATAATTAAAGTAAATCCAAACTAACGCGCCTTCACTAATCTCAATTAAAATCACTCAAGCCTCACTACTATTCGCCCCCCTGTGCATACACTTTCCTGCCATAAAATGTGTCACTCAAATTATCAACACCCACAATGGGAACTACGCAGGCCTAGTGTGTATAGAAAAAACTTAAATGCATATACTTACATACATATGTATGTATGTATGTATGTATGTCTCATAAATATTTCCAAGTACTTCCCTTGCTGTTGTGATTGACTTTATCACAATCAGACAATCTTTGCGCGCCACGCACATTTTTGGTAAATTTGATGACAAAAATTTGAAAAATTACTTTCGAAACAGTTCATTTTACAGATCGAAGGGGAAAATTAGTGCAGTTAGAAATCTACGAATGAATGACCGGAAGTGGGTTATTGCTGCCGGACGATGTCGCACAGTGTTTCCCTTCTATATGAAATGTGGACAAAAATAGAATTACGGACGGATTTAAATGAAAATTCGGTTCTTAGTAAAATTGAGGACGCTAAATTCAAAAATGCAGTCTGAAGTTGAAAATTTGGGTTCTTGTAGTTTTTACATAGGTATGTACATACATATAATTCGTTCTATTTTCAAAAGTGAGGTGTCAAATGACAGTGCTTAGCCTGTAGATGTGCAATAAAGTTTTTTATTTTTGAAACGGGTTGCCACCTGTCACAAATTTTATTAAAATTATTAAATAAGTTAAATGAATTAGATATTACAATACGGTTATCAATTCAAATGGTTTTGAAAGCGCTTTACAGCTAAACGACACGAGGAAGGGTGGCCACTTGTTTAAAAAAACAATTTCATTTTAATTAAGGGAATCATGTTACTGAAATATGTATATCAATATGATTATCAGAAAAATGAAAGAATTGGACATGTGTAGCAAGAATTAGCTAAAGAGTAAAAACATTCCTGGGTTAATTTAACAGTCCAGTAATTTAAAAGGAATGCAATCAGAACAAATCACTGATTGACAATGAATGTGTTTGTAATAAAAGAACAAACACGATGGCGTAAACCTATGGTTTGACGGAACTATTGTTTTAGTTTAACTAAATTCGACTTTACAAACAGGTGGCAACTCCCTTCGTAATATTTTCAAGCTAAAATCCTCTTAAACCTCTTTCCTCTGACTTCCTTATGGTGATACCTATCTATATCAATCTCCTAATTCCTTTAATTCAAATGAAATTTAATTTTTTAAACAGGTGGCAACCCTCTACATGTATATAATACACATCTCTTATCTATTCTATCTATTTTTTAACAATCTAATTTTTTAACAGGTGGCAACTTTAAACAAAAAAATAAACCTTTTATTTTCCACAGGTCAACCTTTTTAATCTGGTACTTCAATTTTAAAAAACAGGACGAATCGTGCAGATCTCATGGCACTGACAAAATTTCTTATTCATTCCATTAAAATTTAGCATTTTTTGAAATTTTGCTTAAAAAAATTGTTTTTCTGGAATACCGCGGGACACCCTGTGTTTAATTTTATTCCAAAATTTTTGTTTAAGAAACGTCAAACCAACATTTAACTTCAAAGAATGTATTTTTGACATTTTTTCCGTATTTATTTGTTTATTTTAATTAGTTATTAATTTTAGTGGCTTCCTGGCAGCATATAATTTATTTTTTAGGGAAATTTCTGTTTAATTATTTTTAGTGGATAAATTGTCTTTACAAAAATACCAAACACGTTCACATTGCAGATAATGAATTTTTCGATTTTTGCCCACTTAGGCGGCACTGTGCGTCGCTTTATTGTTTTATGTGGAAAATAGAGAAAAGTGTGAAACGGAAAAGAGCGCTTTGCCAAGAGTGGTGGTCTACTCTACCTCAATGTGTGAAGTTGCGGCTGGGGCAGAATGCTGGTGGCAGCATTTTAAAGCGTCGCTTATAAACGCTAGAATGCAATGAATAACGAAATTTTGTGCGTGCACACGTACGTGTTTAGCGGTAGCTTAAGGCACTCTTTGTATGTACATATATGTGCTGGATAACTGGCTAGGCTTGGTGAGGCCACTATTTTCGACAAGAGCGCAGCTCATTTGTGCAGCAAAATAATGCAATTGCACGTTGCAGTTTTAATAAAAGGTTTTTAGCATGTTGTAAATTTTCTCAAAAAGCCTTGCCTTTCCCAATTTAGAGAATTTGAATTTTCAATGAATTTTTGGTACGTAAAATTAAGCTTGCTAAGCATTTCATAAACCAAAATTGGGCTGGCAGTTTTCTCTTTCTCAAATTACATGTAGAATTTAAATATGTACGTAGATAAGCCAATTTTAGTTTTCTCAGCATTTTATAGCCTAAAATTGGGCGCACAAACGTTGCAGGCGGTATACGAAGCGAAAAATTTATACTTCACAAATACGCTTACTCTTCGCCTCCACTTTTCCAAACTACCATAAATTTTCACTGCGCTGCATAAAATTTCTCAGTACAAATAGTTTCGAAAATAATTTTGCTTTCTTTGTCATGCCGCCTTAGCTAAAATTTAATTATTGGTTTACTTCCACAATTGCCTTCATTTGTTTGTGCATTTGTGCCGCACACACATTCTCTATACAATAATTAACGTTCATAAATAATAATTTGGTAGCATATTCCCAACTTTCATGCATCTATTGCTTGGCACTGCTGCTGCATGCTGCTGTTGGTGCTGCTCCTTGCTCCTACTCGTATGTAGATAATTGGCAGTTGTTTTGCTCAGTTGTTCAGTTGCGCAAGTGGCCAAGTGGCGCGGCAGCTGTGCAGTGCATAGTTTTAGGTATTTAATTATTGATTAGACTCGTTAAATGTTTTGAATTCAAATTCAAAATATTCTAAATTCAAATTGCCCGGATATCAGAGGAAGTGGGAGAAATTTTTTCTGTAGTTTTTTGTTTTTTTTTGTTTGAGAGTTTAGAGCTCCTGTGAGAAAGTTTTGTGTTTCTGCTTTTGTAGGCGTTGCGATTATGAGTTTAAACTATGGGAAAAAGTAAATTGTTGTGAGTGGAGGTAGTAGATGATAATTCGTTGCTTTTTGTGTAAAATTACTCGTATATATGTACACATATTTATATTATATTTGTACGCATTCACATATACCAAGTACGCTGTGTTCGAAATTAAAATAAATTTGGCTACACAAAGAAAGTCTAGCGTACTTGAGTTGGGCATATCGGATACTTTATCGATAAAAAATTGCTATCGAAGAGATCTTATTGTACATTAATTTATATATAACGAAATGGACCTACGCACACATTGAAAAATAATTTAAAAACTGACAAATAATGGATGGACCGCTAACAACGCTGATTACACCGTGCGACAAAAAAAAATTTCAAAACACCCGAAGTGTGCTCATTACTTTCGAAAAAAGGAGCCAAATATTTTTTCCTTCTGTTGCCAGAATATTTTTGATTGGACTTAGAAATTGAATTCAACACTTTTTATTCAGCTTGAGGCCGTTTTAAATGAAAAGCTTATTGTGGAAAAGCAACAATAATTTAGAAAAATGGTAGAAGTGATAGCTATTTCGGAAATCACCACATTTCCTCATCAGACTTCTTTCAGTAGGATTCGAACCGACGTACTGTGCTAAGTTCGCCTTGTGAATTCTTGTTGCTTTTTTCCACCATTTCATTTGTTAAGCCAACTACAATCAAGCGCAGCTATTCCAGTGCTATTTAAACTTGATCAGGTGGTTGTTGGTCTTGTTGTCTTGTTGGAATATAATTGTTATAAGGCCATAAAATAACAAAAAAAAGGAACAGTCCAGCGCCTTCGTCTTGGTCTGCAGGCTGTATCGGAGATACAGCCGCTATATTTAAACGTAGAATACGTGGTATGGTTAAGAGCATATCCAAGTCAAAAACGAAATCACACACTAAGGGCCGTTTTCTCATCCAACCTTTAGTTTACCGGCCACTTTATCGTCTCGATATACGAGTTTTC
>NW_023458562.1:31001197-31029934 GCF_013731165.1 Rhagoletis pomonella
ATTGCCAACCTTTGAAATTTTATGACGAATGTAGTGAAGTTTCACTCCCGGAAATGTAGTGAAGTTTCACTATACGGAATAACAAATTAATTTTTACCGGCAAGGTAAGAAAACGAAAACACTTTAAATTGAGGAACAATTTATCTGCCCTGTTAGTAAAGGCAACTTTACTGCTTACATTAGAAAACGGCCCTAAGAATAGAAACAGATCCACATTAACTGCAATCAACATATGTACGTATGTATGTATTTACATATGTACACACGCTGCGATTAGGTTATAAATAGCGCGCCTCTGTTTATCAAAAGCCGCATTACATACGCATACATACTTTTTGTCTCCTTCCCACACTTCCAACATATGCACGTGTTTGCAAAATGATGACGAGGTGATTTTGTATGGAAAATCATTTATGCCCATATATTTGAATAAAATAAACATATATAGAAGATATCAACCAATACTTCCCATATACCAAACGAAACTCTTGAATTTTTGATTAAAGAAAACAAAAACAAAATCATTCGAGCGGTTTTCGAGCATTTTGGTAATGAAAAAAATTTGCAAATTTTTTCAACAATTTTTTGCCTTAAAATGCTCAATATTTGTTAAATTTATATAAAATTTGTACCCGATAATATTTCTACTGCTCCAAAGAACCTATATCCCGAAAATGAAAGTTATATATGCCAACAATAAGTTGCTAGAGCAGTTTAAAGGCTCAAAATTGACCCCAAAATAAGGCAATGTTTACCGTTGTTTTTACGACAGAAACCGAATTGGTTATTTACAAAAATGAATCTGTCGACAGGTTTGGAATTTTATCTTTGAAACGCCACACTTTTCTTTGAAATCGCTTTATCAGTTCTCGTGCAATAAGCGTTTTTGTGAAGCTCTAAAAATTACAACTACAACATTTGAACATAGCCCCCATACCTTAAGGTAAGACGTATTCTACGTCAAAAAAAAACCAAATAACTTAAGGACGAGCACACCTAAAAGTTAAACATTCTAATAATATAAATATTAACAAAAACCAACATCACACATGTATTCGTTGCATAGTTACGACTTTTGGCATGCTAAAATTGAAAAAGGACACTCCTCCTCCTAATCGCGAGTACGAGGGCTTTCGGTAGAGGTACTGCTCTCAGCGTCAGAAAGATCCACCTCGGGTTCAGTTCAATCAGTGTCCACGTGCACGGAGGCGCGCTGCGGGTCCCTGCGATAGACCTTCAGGGTCCTCTCCTCGAGGGCGTAGAAAACAAGAGCTGGATTCATAAATCGGAGCATCCTTAATATGCTCTCCGGCGATGATGGCGTGATGGGCATTCATTCTCTTTCTCTAGGCCTGGCTGGTATGTCCTTCCAGTCCACTACTTCCAGATTTGCTCCAGCGTAGACAGCTCCCACGGAGGCTTGTTGTGATTTTTCATTAAAAAGTTTTTTAATGTGGCGGGATGCAAACCCAGCGCACGTGAGGATTTACGCCTTCCCAAACGGTTGTCTAGTCGCTATCCAGATGTCGTGAGCTGCGATTTGAACCGTACGCAAAATAATTACCGTTGGCCACTCCCGGGTGAATGGCAGTCAAAATGTTTCCACACTTTCGTGAACTTCTGCGCATGGAACCATCCTCAAAAAAAAAAATTGCGCTCAACAATGCAAGGACGGCCAATTTATTCGCCACTCGACTCTCACACCTGCTTTTTGAGAGCACTCTTCAGCAATCTCTCAACATCGTGTGCGAGCAGCGGAATCACATCTTCCGTTCATTAAGTACGGCAGCCGTAGTCTGATTTCAACGAGTCCGAAAGAACTACTGATACAATGAGGAGTGGCACGAAGTTGCAGAGAAATAATGTGCCACCTATGGGGCTACGCTTCGACGTGAGCTATGTGGGACCGCTATAGGGAAACGAAGAGGGAAGCGAGACGTATTTGCCGCAATAAGAAGAGAGGGGCTGAAATATATAAGTAAAATGTGAAGATGAACCCGGGCCCCAGTCGATGTCGCACCACCTGACTATGACGAGGTACGAATAGCGATTACGCGAGATCAGCCTTCTTAGCATAGGTTGCAATCCAGACGAAGAATCGCTCTTGCCAACAACTGCTCCTGTATACTGACTAGACAATTAAGAGTCCGCTCTTTAGGGAGGAAGCTCGCAATTTGTAAGCCTCTCATCATTCCCGTGCTAATATATGTATGACGCAGAGCTGGGACGATAACATCATCTGATGAAACAATCCTTGGAGACAGATTCTGCGGTGAGTACTGGGCAGATGATTCAACTGAATACATCGCGCACGTGGCCGGGCCATGTCGTATGAATGGATGCGCGTTCTCTAGCATTGAAAGTCTATGATGCGGTACGCGTTGGTTTAATAGAGAAAGGCGAAAGCCTCTTTTGTGCTAGAAAAAAAGGTGAAGAGGGACCTGGCTTAGAAATTTGACTGCCGAAACGGAATTAACTTTACGCTGTAAAAACATATCTTGGCGTTGGCGAGCAAAAAGGCGAAACTATATATCGTCATACTAGCTCGGTGAAATCGGCTTAAGCGGTTATGGGGCCAGAAAGATTAAAAGCAAATACATGCAAGATACCTTGTGAGTATTTCTTTCAATGTGCCACCCAACCTACTTGATTTAATTTCATCTAAAGCGCGACAATAGTAATAAACTTTTAGAAACATTTTCGCTTTTTTCCAACCCCCAATAAATCATTGACCTTCTATGCGCCATTGTCCAATACATATATTAAATATTTAACATATCAGCAATTTTTCATGACATTAATTCCTGTCAATACTATTGAAATAATACTGGCAATAAATTTTGTACAAAAACACATGCATTTCTAAGTATAACTGCATCAGTGGGCATTTACATAAATTTGTTAGTCTGACCCATACACCACTTTCGCACAGTGATGCCAGATTGTGGGTAATTTCCCTATTTGAGGGATATTTTGCATCAAAAATTATTAAAAGGGAAAAAAGGGACACTTCATATAAATAAGGGATTTTCTTTTGACGCAGTTATTGTTGCATAATTGATCAAAATTCAAGAATATTCGACATTCTTACGTAATTAATCGTTCTGAAGATGTGATGTGGAGTGAAATGGTATATAATTGTTAAAAAGTATAAGGACAATTTCGAAAATTTTCTTACGTTAACCAATTCAAGCGCTGAGTAAGAAAGAATCTTTTCAGTTGTAACTGGTGTTTCATGTAGAAAGCGGAACAAATTATCTGATGAAATGTTAAATAGCACATGAATGTGCTTCAATTTTAAAGTCACCAAAAAATTCTTTTAGGCCCTTAGTGAGTGAGCAAAAAAATGAAAGGGAAAAAATGAATGAGTGAAAAAAATGCAGAAAAAGGGGTTTTTTCTTAACAGCGGTCGGCGCTCGACAGGCAATGGCAAACCTCCGAGTGTATTCCTGCCATGAAAAACAGCTTCTCATAAAAATTTTTTTCGCCATTCGGAGTCGGCGTAAAACTGTAGGTCCCTCCCCTTTGTGCGTCATCAAGGGGACCGCCACAAATTGGAGGAAAAGCACATATGTGTAAGCGCCAAACTATTATTATTATTTTATATGAATTTTACTTCTTTACTACTGAAACATGTATATGTTTAAATTCGTTGGGAATTTTGTGGGATAAATTTTCAAGATGTGGGTAATTGAGGGATTTTTTCCCCATTTCTGTGGGATATTTAACAGAGAATGTCTGGCATCACTGCTTTCGCACCCTCCCCAACAAGCATAGTACAAGAGCAATATTGCACTGCACGCATACGTTGCATGGCAAAGCAGAGTGCAAAGCGAAGGCCAACCTTGTTTGACTAGTCGTAGTTCGAAGTTTGATAGGCTGTTTTGTGGTCGAAAATGCACGTTTCTCGTTAGCGCATTACATTAAATCAATTTCGTGATTTTTGTTTTTATTTTTGTTTTGTGCCGAGTTCATATGCGACTGAGAGTGTAGCAGTGGGTTTGTATATGCCACACGTGCGTCACTTGCCACAAAAAAAGGACGACTGTACATACATGTACAAGTATCAGAGTGCAATTTCGTAGGTACAAAGGATATATTTTTGTTTGCATATTTACAGTTAAGTATATGAGGAAGTATGTGAGTAGGCAAAATTTTGTCAACGCATCAGTCGATCGTCTGAAAATGACAGCTATTTTTTTCGCTTTTCCTTGCCTTTTACATGAACTTTCACCCAAGCCTACGCCTGCGCGCGAGGGTAGCTTTTGTAGTAACTACGACCCCTCGGCTCTGCTAGCTTCTTCCATGTACCACGCAATCACGCAGTTGAAGAGTCAGCAAACAGCGGGCGGTGACAGACGATTCCCTCAATAAGTCAGTCAATATGCGTTGACTTATTTGCTTCAGTGCTTCCTACGGTGTATGTTTGTATGAATTTAGATAGGTCCACCCCTGCGCTTGCCTGTCCTTTTGCTTGGCTATTTCCTTCCTTCCTGTAAACTTCTAGCACGCTGCTTGGTTGCTTGTTTGCGCGCTTCATTGATTTGTGGGGTTCGTCATAGCGCTTGTCAATTTTGTCGCCGTCCTCAAACTCTGCAGCAGCGTTGTCGTCGCCTTTGGCATTGTTGTTTACTCTGCACTTTCATTGTTTTTTGTATGTATTTAGTTGTTGCGCTGTTGTCAATTGTCTCGCCGTTACTCGGTATTGCCAATAAATAAGTTTTAGATTTATTAAATCGATATTGAAATTTTCCTTTTCCTACCACTGCTTATTTATTTTCTCTGCACTTTTGATTCACGCAATGCTCTTCCTTTCGTTACACTTTGTTTTGCCTTTTCATCAAAGGACTAGCCCGTTTCAATTGTCTTTTGCATCCACCGCTTTCGTCCATCCTATTTAGCCCCCTGCTGCAGCTATTAGCTTTGTATTTGAGTAGCTTTTCCATTTAGTTTCCAGTGAGCCCTTGACAGTTGTTGCCATTCACATGTCAAGATTAGTGCAATTTGTTTGCGTTTTACCAATTTTAATTTTTTATTTTGTTTATTATTACGTTCTTTCTTTGCTTAAACAAATTTTCTGAACTTTTCCTGTATTGACGGCTAGGCGGATATTGGGGTGGGAGGGTAGAACGCTAAAAGTTAAATGTAGTAAATTGCCATAATCGTTTTTGATGCATTTGGAAAGTTCATTAAGCACATGTTTATTGGCGAATTCGACTTCGGAAAGCAAGTTAAGAAGAACACTAAAGCAGGCTTCTCGCGATTAAAGTAATTCGATTTCATGCGCAGCCTTATTGCAATAACAAATTTTGAAAAGTGCAAAAATTATCACCGAAAGGAAATAGAAAAAAATTTGAGTTTTCCTAATGTTTTCTAGTCAAGATCTTCTTAGCCGAAGCTACTTCTTTTGCTCAGGCCTCTCCACTTCTTGTCAATTGAAAAATAGCTTTCATTACGCAGAGACCACAATGAGGAAGACAAGAATGGTTTGAGATTGGATCGAGGCTGGATAGAAAGGTTGATGGAGGTGTCGCTAGGAAGAACTCTTCATCAACCTCAAATTTGGGGCACCCGAGCCACTATAAATCACCGGAAAGACGGAAATTTGGGCTCTTAGCTCTATGATGATGCATTCGAAAACGGTCAAAGAATGCCCGACTTCTCTCTTGATCGCATTAGATTACTTCGCCAGCAGTCTCTAACGATATTTTAGATAGATATATAGCCGATGAACTCGGAAGGCAGTCCTGCCTTGAGAAGAAGACCTCTAGCATGGAAATGTTGGGAGCTCCACTGTCGACAAAAGATTTGCTGAACAAAAAGCTTAGACTGCAAGGTGCTATGTTCTTCTGTCCAGGTGTTAACCGATTGCGGCCAAGAGAGCTCTTGAAATTGAATAAGTAAAAGCTCTCGTTTCCGGTCAATATCGATCCCTTACTGCATCAGCCATAGCCAGGATCTCAACATCTGCTTTTTAGCTGCTCAGCCTTCGCGAGCTTAGCTCTCACTTCTTGCTCACCACAGAGAAGCTTTCGGGAACAGAAATTTGCGGTTGCTTTTAATACGGACTTAGCATCTTTTCACCTTTAGATTACGCGAGCCACTCCGTTGTGTATGCCAATATTTTAACTCGCATTCCAGCTCCTTTTATATATCAGAGTCGCTTTTCCACATAAAGAAAGCGATACTGTCCTCTCTCTATAATTGATTCACTAACGTAAAGACATAATAATCAACTGATGAATTTGGTTTTGTAACTGAACAGTTTTGGATCTCGACATTTAACAAACTACTGCCTTTCGTGACTCGCCGCAAAAATGAAAAAAGTTCCTTACGTCAAGCGAACTGCGCCCCTCGTGCGGATGGGCGGAAGGAGAGCTACGGTTCGGTTAATAATAATAATATTACAAGACTATTTTAATACATAATTTAAAACAATAATGCAGGAAAGAAAGCTGTGTTTTCCGAGTGCCTCCAATCAATGACAGACTTATGAAATTTTGTCTATGCTTTCATAAAAGACTGCATACATGTCTAATTGATTAAGTATCTTAATTTCAACAATAAGGAACGTTTCCACAATGAAAATATCTTCTTCTTTCATAAAAACGTACACATTTTCAGTTTCAATTTTTCAGCTTCTTTTGAATAATTTGCTAGCAAGATGACTCACCTCAGTCGCATTGCCAGCCAAACAACCAACCACCACTTTACATTTAGTCGTGGAATTTTGTAAGCCAGAATTTTTTTCACATATTTTCCTTTCAGCTTTTATTGTAAAAGGTTCTTTTCAATTTGGATTTTAATGCTTGACGCTTTTACAGTCACCACTTGTTGATGAATTTTTAAGCGTAGCGTACATGGCATTTGTGTGTTTGTGAATGTTTGATGGATAAACGTCAAACTGAACAAATGCTTAACGCTGACATACAATAGGATAAAGATGAGTGTATGTACGTACGTAGGTATGCAAGAAACAAAAGGAGATACAAATGTAGCTGCATAACATGGCATGACACATTTATTGTGTTGCAGATATATGATCACGGCTATGTATGTATGTACGTTAGGGTGCTCTTAAGTTATTTTTCAGCCACCCCACAAAACTGAAGAATATCGAATATAATTTATCGAACATATCTCGAATAATAGATATCGAAACTGAAGAATATAATATTTTTTTGAAATCTGCCGGGACTTGAGAAAACAAGAGAAAATAAATTTTTTTGTATAATTCCTATAAAACCGTTAAATTCAGATATTTTTTGAACGAGTAAGATTATTTTCCTTCGGAGAACTTCTGCGGCGGCACGGTTAAATAATAACATATTTCGAAATAAAAAAACAAAAAGTTGGATTTTCCTGTGTATTTTTGGACCACCCTAATGTGTATATATACTTATAAGCACATTTCTTTAGTTATTTTAAATGCATCCATACGTATATGTGCATCCCGTTTATTGTTTAAATGCATTCACAGTTAGCTTTTCACACTTTTATCACACCAGCCACCTTCACACAAAAAGAGACAAACGCGATGCACTAATACGCTTCAAACAAAGGCTGTCATTGTGTGGCATTTAACGCGGATAGACAATCAGTTTAAAGCGCATTTCGTGAGCTTTTGTTTTTGAAGAAACTTACCTTCTTTTCATTACTAAATGGGCTTTTTGGACAGCTCAAACAATTATTTTAGTAGTAAAAGTCAATGTTTTCGATAGGAATTTGAGGTTTAATATTACAAAAAGCTACTTTAAACGTATATATGATGCATCGACGACATGTCTTGATTGCTGTTCATAATATTGGCCATAGATTAAAATTCGTTACTAAAGCCAGAGAAGAGATCCTTGATATGTCAT
Organism: Rhagoletis pomonella; assembly: GCF_013731165.1. Lineage (NCBI taxonomy): Eukaryota > Metazoa > Arthropoda > Insecta > Diptera > Tephritidae > Rhagoletis > Rhagoletis pomonella. Next base: position 31,009,060 of record NW_023458562.1, read on the forward strand.
AGGCTGCCCAGTTCTACGATTGCACAGTGGTGAATTTCGTAGCATCCCTCTTTCTCCGATAACAGAATTATCCAGTTTGCGCTGGAAGTAGAGACCAGGGAAGGTCATCCCAAAAGAAATACTAAGACAATACGCTGAATGATATAACTTAATTTGCTTATGCCTAGGCTAGAGAGCGAAAAAAACCGTTTGTCTGTATGGAGTTGGAGTACTAAAAGAATTATAGCTAAGACTTTTCACTCCTGCTGTTTCGTAACTAAATCGAGGGGTAAGGTCAAACCTGCTTTGATGAATTCGCAGCGCTTAGAAAGCAGTTTCATACGTTGCTAAAAAGTTCCAAACATATGTACGTAATGCTAGGTTGTGTATTCAGCTAGTTTTATAAAGTAAGGATGAGATTGTTCACTCACGTCGCGGCGACTACGGCAGAAGTCATTCGTCGGCAATCCCATTCTTCTAGCATGCCTCCCCATTAAGCAGTGGCCCGTATTGACACCGGTCACCAGCCTTAGTAGAGGGCGTTCTAACCGAATGAGTGCGTCGGATCATTTTTTGTCGAGGCTAGGGAAGATTGGGCCAATGTCGTCCCGGCCCCTGGGGTTTTCCGACCATCTTTTGTTTGCCTTCTCAACGAAGTATGCCCTGAGCCATGTCTTACAGGTAGATAAGGGTATGCACGCTGCATGAGAGCAGTTGACGTCAGACAGGGTAATTCCCCTCGCCGAAAACTTGTCCCACGCACAGTTAGCTTGAATGTCCCTGTGGCCTAGCACACACACGATGTGCGTAGTAGATTTTGAAGCTATATTGTTAAGGACTTTCCTACATTCTATCGCAATTATACATGAGGTCTTTCAGCAACACAGTGACCTGACAGCCGCTTGGCTATTGGAATATATAGTTACTAAAGGCAGAGTAAGAGAGGATTCGATAAGCCAGAGTGCAGCCTCTTTTATAACCGCGACTTCTCATGGAAGACACTGCAGTGGTCTGGTAATCTAAAGCAGAGATCCAGTGAGAGGTCTTTCGAGTATATCCCACTGCCTACTCTTAAATTTATTTTAAAGCCATCTGTGTAGATGGCTGAGGAGTTATCTTGGAGGTCTCATAGTCCTTTCTCGAAGGGATACGAGTGGAGAACTTATTCTCGAGCTCCATCGGTGGTGTTGTATACTCTTTGTCTACTCTTGAACATTTCGACGTTGTTGGTTGGAGGCATAATCTAAAGAGGTATATTCTTAACGAAAGGCTGTTGTGGCTAGAGTGGGTCTTAGTATCAACCTTGCTAAGATGATTATCGTCCCCTTTACTACAACAAGAACTCTTCGAGGTAACAGTAAAATAACTTTGAACGATATTGTGGCCATTGTCGACAATCCATATGGAGCGGCTTGGTGTAAGCGTCCACACGACACCAAGGACTATCACTTCAGCATCATTCCCCAAAAACTATTTGGGAAATTTGTATGCTGCAACAACAACAGCAATATCGTGGTCCAGTGTTAGAATCAAAACTCATCTAAAAGACATATGTGTGTTAATGGTATCATATCCAGAGCTACGAAGGCACTAATGTGACCAAGAGTCTAGCAGATGAATATTGGGGTTGGAGCTCAAAAACACATAAAAGATGAGCTAAGGGGCGATGGGTTGTGTTTAGAGAACTACTTTGGCCGCAGTGAGATAGTCAGTCACTAAACTTTAACCTCACCAGATAAGCATACTTTCCGGGAACATCGGAAGAGAAGTCGCTAACAAAGAAATGGTCTTATCTTCTAGGAAAATGGAGAAGCTATAATACCAGCTATCCTAGTAACTTTCACCTGAGGCGATTTGAACAAAGTAGGTAGTGGTTTTCGAGAAGAAATTTTAAATAGATGCCTGCGACAAAGCCATCTAATTAACTTCCCTTAAAAGAGCTAGGCATTCCTTACAAGACACTGCATAGTAAGAAGCCATCTGTATAACTTAGGGATCTGGTCCTAGACATGATAGAGATCATCACTTTTGTGACTCAGTTAAAGATATACTATTGCAGCTCTGTATTTCTTGAGCGTTATGAGAAAATAGCCTCGGCTATATGATCTCAAAGGTTGAGCACATACACTTCCTGACGCCAAAAGCTCTTCGTGTCGTTAAAAATAGAGCACTCAATAGATCCGTAAGGTCGCAGTGCATACTTTTTTTATAGCTTCCTTTCAAGAAGCGAACTTTCTCTGCCTTTCATGCTTACTTAGGGAGGTATTCAACTCAAATTCCTGCTCTGGTTAAGTTTTGCTTTCATCTAATATTAACAAAAGCTCTTCACTTATTATCCACAGGCGCTACTTTATCATTGTCATTAAACTACGGCTCTTTTTGACATTCTAACAGTCATTTGTCGGCGTAACGAGCATGTCAGCAGTTCGCGCGCGTTGAAAAGACAACCACAGCATGCAGAAAACAATAAAAAATGTGACAATTCAGCTTGGAGAAAAAGATGAATGCACGGCATTTATTTTATTTTCTTACTAGGCCACTTTTTTCATTTTTTTTTTTATGACGTCTGCGCTTTCTCATTCGCCTTTCAATCTGCCGCCGCCATTGTGTGAAGCACTGATCCAGCTTGCCACCAAAAGCTTTTGTTTACCACGTGAACACACTTACCTTTTATTGTTCTTCCACATTTTAACCACCACCAACGCGAATGTGCAACGTTTGCATTTCACACAATTTTTCTTGCTAACTTTGCCCGAGTTACCAACTCTTCACTACTTCACTTTCGTATTATTTTTCATAAAAAAGGCAAAAAATATTGTAACATCACTTTGTTTGCAACCGCATTGCCGAAAAGCCAAAATTATCAGCTTTCCGTGCCACTTGCATCACCACGTACGCATGCCTGAGTCTGCCAACTTACAGTTGACCGCTTAGGTCAACGTGACGCCACAGGACCCCACCACCACTACTCTCAGATTAGCTGGAACTGCAAAGCGTTTGTCAGAAGCGTGCGCGGTCGGCGGTGTTAACTCGCGCACGCCGCCAAAGGCACTCTTATTCGTTCACTTTCGTCCTACTCCCCCTCCTTCATTTGCTGCAGTGATGCACAACAGACCCAACTACGGACTGGTTGTGTGGCTTCGACTTTGGCCAGACAACTGGACGCTGCTGGCTTCGCAACTATTTACTCCATTCTACCTGTGCCTGATGGCAGCTCAGCGATATCGCTCGAGTTGAGTTCCAGGTTATTTGTGAGTGCTGCAAACTGGCTATCAGCCAAGGTGCATCAGTAGCACCTACTCGTATGTCGGCGATGGCTACACTAACGCTTCCACTAGCCAGTATTTGGACATATTACTCGCGTTATTATTATGATGTTGAAAATATTATTAGGCGATTGTTAAGCTCGTATTAGCGTTGTGTTTGCACGTGCGAGGATCTCCACTCACATGCATACATAGATACGTGTGAAGGGCAAAGTCGGCACGTATGATCTTGAAACGATGAAAATTTTGATGAGAAAATTAATATGGAAATAAAATGGCAGAAATAAGATAATTTGCTGTAATTCAAACTCGGGATGAGAAAATATTCTTATCATCTCTTTTACGTTTACAACGTGAATAGTTTGCTGTGGGCTTTTCTTGATAGCTCAACTCTTGCTTCTAAACGACATACGTGCGGGCTCGAGACTTTCTCGGGTTTTCGAAGGAATTTTTCGGACTCGTCGAAGTCCATTAACTTCTTCAAGCATAGAATACGTGGTATATGATCACGCGATTCGAAGTATCCTGTGAAAACAAGAAGGAGATTTAAGCGGGCATTCTGCTATTGTTTAAAAAACCGGGCCAGGCCAGGGGATGACTGAGAAAATTGTTCCAGAACTATATGAGGGAGAAGTACATATGTACATTGTACATATATATGTTCAAATGCAGGAGGGTAAAACAGGTCACCTAGGTATCACGGTAAGGCGTCCATTGTAGTAGACCTCTATTTGGTTTTGTTGGATAAACGTATCGTCCAGGTACCACGCGAGATGCCTTGCTTGAATGTCATTTTGGCCATGTCTGGGCCCAGTAAAGACTCTTCTATCTACATTGGAAAATTTATGTTTATAAATTGACGATGTGGATTTGTAAATATACTTACATACTTACATACAGGTTTGAAATGAATCTTCCATGTAAATCACTACCGTGGGCTAGTTTTTAACCGACTTCCAAAAAAGGAGGAGGTTATCAGTTCGTCGGAATATTTTTTTTGTATGTATGTTACCGCATAACTTTGGACCACGTCAACCGAATTCTTTTTGCATCGGAAAGGTAGTGACTCAGAGGTGGTCCCATAGTAATATGGTTAAGATCCGATGAGTGGATCATGAGATATATATATATATATTTTTTTTTTATATGAGAGTTGAAGTCGGTTTTTTTTTTTGCTAAAAATTACTTGATATATAAACAATTTACAAACGACGTCCAATAATCGATCGGCACGGCTTTTAACTAGGTATTGCTGATTTCAAATGTAAGATATTTATGTGTACCAGTAGATACACATAAGTTACTTATGTACATAAAATTAGTTTTTATTGCTTAAAGTATTTTGTCTTTAAGTAATCGTACGTTTTTTTACCGCTAGCCTAGCCCATATCGAATTTAAAATTCCATCAGCGTAACTAAAAGAGTTCGATAAGCGTCGGCACTCAGTACATCGCTACACATTATTTGTTAAGCTGGTGTGGCCAAGCAAAGTTTAGCAGAAAATCATTATGCTTAATTACCGTAAGTTAAGCGTGCGTGAGATAAATTTCATACACACATTTGTAACTTTTTAGCAAATTGTGGGAAAATGCGAAAAGCAAAATTAACCGAAGATATGGGTAGCAGAACGAAAAAATAGCAAAATAAAACAATTTCAAAGCTTTCATGTCTGTAAGTCCAATGTACAGAAAACAAAAAATATACATAAAGGTAGTACAACTGGTCTAAAGTGCGAAAGTTGTAATTAAATATTTACCAAATAACATTCACATATTTCTAGAATAAAATTGTTTATTTTATCTTTTTCGACAGGAATCCTTTTTTTCTGGAAAATGTTTAAAATTTAAGCATAATTTCATTTAATTCTGTTGAATTGCATAGCCACCGTTCGCACTATGTATTAATTTTTGTCGGTATTATCAGTGTACATATGTATGTAAACATGCACCGACATCTAAAATATTTTTACAACTTATACGCGCCTGGCATATCAATACGAGTACTGTACATTCACCATACCATGCCACCATACAATAAGCAGGGGGACCATGTGATTTGATTGCGTCAGATTGTGCGTACGCGTAAAAGATTATAGTGTAGATATTCGTTAACTGTGAAGAGTTAAGCAACTACTTTGTATGCATCGTGCATTCAACTTTTTACCAAAATGATTTAAATTCCCATTGTGCTGAACTTGTTTTAATAAATGTTTTTACAACTAACTGAGTTCTCAGAACTTTTGGCTGCACATATGTATGTACTTCAATGTGTATATCAACAAGTGTATAGCGAATCGAATGATATTTTCATAAAGCGAAATTCCCACAGTATTTAAAAAAGTATAAATCACATAGAAAGTGTCATGATAAGTAGAATAAAAATATTTACATATGTATAATAAGAAATCCCACATATCATTTCGCCAAAATTTTTTTTATTTTTGGTCCTATTGAGATGTCAACAACATATACAGGTACATAGTATGTATGTACTTGTGAATATATTAGAACGCGAGCTGCACACTAATTGGAGCGTCTTCAATAGCCAGTTGATTTATGTGGGTGAAAAATATGCCTGAAATAGCAGGCTTTGTCAAGCAATGACACGATCGACATATTTATGTGTGTATGTACATATGTACATATGTAGTATAAGGTTTATTATTTAATACCTGAAAGGAAAGTCAGTTGCATGAAACATTATTTATCCACACCTGAATTCTCTGTGTTGATGTCATCAGTTCATAAGGTTTGCTCCCTCTCTCTGGGAAACAAACTTATACCTAAGTCTTACTGGTCATATTAATAAGGCTTACATAATCCCTGGAGTATAACTACCATATATAAGACTTACAGATCATATAAAATAAACGCTGCAAGCAGCGGCGCTAGCGTATTCTTTATTTCTTACAACTGCTTATATAATATTTTGCAGGGTCATTTTAAATATGTAAATTTACAGTATGTATTTACATTAGACCGTACCAGAAAAAAAATTTCGTTGTACACATCTGAGTAAAGTATTTTTGTAAGGCAATTCGTAAAAAAAATGTTTGAACAGAGACTTTTCTGTTATAATCACCGCCACCACCACAAAAAAACAGTGATGACTCAAAAACTCATAATACCGGCACTACAAAACAAAAAAACTTTTAAAATTTTCTGCTAAAATTACTTTAAAATTTTCTGTAAAAAATGTTTCCTATGATAAATATATGGGTACACATATAAAGTCATCACCACAGTATTCTTGCACAGAACACCTTTCCGCGTTTGCGGCGAGTCCTCCTATCACATATCTTTCAGCCTCGCAATAATTCTCAGGGTGGATTTTCTGCTCTTAACGCTTTGGAAGGGCACGTAGGCGTACAGCAAGTGGGGTCTTTTTTTTAAATCATTCGAGGAGGGGACACTGAGTCTGGCTTGTCTGTCGACATGGCCCTTGTAACATTCTAAAAGACAGAATGGCAGTGTTTGCCGTAGCACCGTGTCCGCCTTTAGAAGTAGAAGCAATGCCATTCTTCACTTGTCTTAAAACTGCCTATTTTCCGAGGCACCACCAGCAACTTGCCTGTAGGCCAAGGATGTCGTTGGTGTCCGTGTGATCGACTTAGGCCTTTGCTGCCGTACGGACTTTTTTACAGGGTGGGGGTAAATGCTGGCTTGGTCACAGAATTAGCGTCATCAGGGTTGATTGCCAAAACCGGGCTGATGGGCTAGGTCGGTTGTATGGGATAAGGTAAACGTAGATTAAAGCAGTTCCTTTTGCTATACTAAGGCCACTATGCCTCCTCCTCAGCTTAACCTGTGTCAGTAGTTCAAAAGAGCAACGTACGAATAAATCCGAATACCCCTGTCTGCAAACCATCCAATGCACGCAGTGCAGAAACTTAGATCACGAATTGAGTTCCATCCGTATGGCAAGAAAGCCGAGAAATTTAGCTTCACTCCTAGTTCAAATTTGTAAGCGATTTTCTCTGCTCATTCGGAAGGTCTTTTAACGCATGCCACCAAATAGGGCAGAGTTTTTATCCAAACGAAGAATTCCATTAACCTTCGAATTGGTTAAACTGATTTGGGAAATAGTTTATCGACCTGCTTTTGTCGTATTTCTAAATACTAATATATGATCTACTTCTATAGTCGACGATAATAACATACCCGTACATCGCCTATTAACTCTTCGAAGTACTTCAGTAGCGAATATGCAAATTTCCAGCAATTAAGTAATGAACTGAAATTAAAAAGCCTTAAGCGTTTTTATGCACAAAAGTTTATACATTTTCTGTTCATTTAAGAAGACGTCGAACTAGTTAACAGCATAGTTTGACTACATAGTTGCATTCAATTGACGATATGCATATGCACTTGCAACATTTCAAAACGCTTGCGATCGTGCTTCTCACTTTGCGCCCTTTATTATCCCTAATAAGGCGGCATTGAGCAGCACCAGCAGCAGCAGTAGTTATAGCAGGATTAAAGCATGTAATCGCGTGTGCTTAGGTGCGAAACATGGCATAAAAAATGCACTCGTATTTTTCATTTCTCATTTAAGTAGTCTTCTGCCAATACAAATTTAGACTTTATTGCCAGCAGCTCGTTGTGCTCGCTTTAATGTGCGCGTCGTCGCACTGTCGTTAAAAGCCAAAGGCATACATGAAGGCACAGACGACCCTTCAGCATTCTCGACAAGCAGCATTTCAACAGGCATCAGCAGTCAACGCGCGACAGATACTCACTCAAATAAGTAAGTGTGGTGTACATACAAACGCGCGACTAACTTGCAACTGGTGATGGGTGGAGGGACGAACGGTCTGGCAACTATTAAATGGCAAGGGCGCACAATCAATCCGGAGTTGAAGAGTCCAGTTAAAGTTGGAGCGCATGCGCATGCGCACTCACACTTGGACTACATACTTCACCATCTTACACTACACGCTCATACATTTATTACCGCTCATTATCTTGTTAAGTCATTGTGTTAGCACCGCCGCCATCAGTGGCCGTAGCCGGCTGGCTGATGGCATCTTGTCCGAAAGAAAGACGTTCGTGCGCTGCACATACATACATATGTATGCATCTTCAGAGTGAGACCAGACCAGACCAGTTTGCAATAAACTCGAATGCACATTTCGTGATATTATTTATTAGCTGGCCCAGCAACATCTGCATAAGTATTATGTATGTATATGCACTCGGTTGTGCAGAATACCTATGCAGACCACTGTGGCATTTAAGTCACATTTTGGTTGGCCAGCTTTGTGCGAGCAGGCTTTGACGCTGCCAAATTACCGGTGAGTAGGTGTTGTCATTAAATGCAATTTTGCAGCAAGCAACACATTTGCCAAACACTCGCAATCGTCGTTCGAATGCGATGTGAGGAATTAAATGTTAAGACAAATGATTTCCACAGTTAATGATAGGTTCGACTAATGCGCTTGCGCGCATCGTTGTCGCTTTGACTGGCTGCTAGATTGCCTTTTGACTGCTTTCGGTTGGTCAAATGAGTGAATGACTGTCTAACTGTATGCATGTCGTTCGTTCGTTTGTTGCTCCTTGATGAGTAGTCCGTCTGAATGTCGACTTTAATTGCGGGTTTTTGGCACTTCCACACGAAATTGGCGTATAGTGTTGTTAATATAAATTGAAATGAGACCCTCTGCAAAAGAAGAAGACTTCGGGGAAGATAGCGATTTATTTGCCGCTGGTAATTGGTTGCATGTGAGCAGTTTCGCGACTGAACTCATTTTAGCTGCAAAAAAATCTTTGCTGAAGAAGACTTCATTTAAAGAAATTTTAATGGCGTGGGATTAATTCGGATTTTGATTAAAGCTAGTACATAATTACTTCACTAATATACATATTAGCCACATTCACACTTCGCTCGACATCTCATCCATTCATTAAATTACAGCCGAGTCTTTTAATAGTAAACGACGTTTTTTCCTACGCCCCATTAGACAGGCAAGTGACGTTTGACAACAGCTGATACATGTTTCGACTGTCGTCGTTTCAACAGCGCCGAACGCCAACTCGTTTAGTTTCATTAAAGTTTCTGATAATTACTTACATCCAACATATTTATCTGAGGAAGGCGAACATAGTTTGCGACGACGAGTACCGCAGACAATGGAACGATGAGCTGCATGAGCCTTACAATTACATGGACACAGTACGGCGGATTAAAATAAAGCGGCACCCTTAGCTATCTCATTAGAATGGACGCCGGGGGCCGGGGGTGCAAGCTAAAGCTTCAGAACGAAGGAGAAATTTTCAAAAATCAATAAGTAAATAATAAAAATTGTATGCGCAATCGAATTCGAATTCACGGTTCAAGAAATAAGAAATACTATTTCTACCCTAAAAGATGTGATCAACTTTTTTCGCGAATCAATGACACGCAAGAATTATGCTCCTGATATATCACGTTTGTGTGAAACAAGATGGTAGGAGCGCTGCTATAACAAGGCCGATATTCATCACTGCTTTAATGACAATTGCTAAATATTCAACGAAGCTGGAACCTACAGCGAACATTTTGCAAATGAAGACAATAGGAGATCTATCGCCGTTGGTAAGCATATTGAAAATATTTGGGACGTGGCTAAGAATGATCGCAAGAATGCAGAAGGAGTCACTTCGGAGTTAATTAAAAAATCTCGTATGATTACAGCCGATCTAGGAGTAGGATTTTTTTCTAACACGTTTGGCAGGTAAACAAAATAACTGAAGTAAACCCCATCGGTAAATGAAAATGAGTACTGGCAACGGTCAATAATATTTAATACCGTATCTGGATTCACTAAAGGCCTCTTTATAACTAAGAAGAAAGAAAATAGTTTCGCTATCTAGAATCTAGATTGCACCCATTGTAGTCGATTAAATGTTCCTGTGAAAAGGTACAAAAGAACGCGCAGCCTTTTCAACAAATCTAAGATCTAGGTATGGGCAGTGAACTCATTCTTCGGTACAATTTATTATCGAAAAAGAACTTGTCTGAAGATGTTGAGGTTGTAGACCTATTTAAAGAATAAAACGAATTTCTACCAGCGATAGATAAGTGTATTTCCATGCTGAGTGCTTTTCCATGCGCAACAGCTACTGTGGAGCGATCGTTTAGTACATTTCGAAGGGTAAAAACCTGGCTCTGAAACACAATAGGAGAAGAAAGGCTATCTGGACTATTCAGGATTCAGGAGGCAATAATCCAAAAGTTTGTTGAAAATCGGTATTAGCGTAAAAAATGATTAAATAAAAAAATATATCAAAAAAATTAACAAGTATATTTCGTTTGGGGGGGAGGTGGTGGTCGTGGGGCTACATAGGATTACGGTTGCCCACCGTACTATAATATATAGTATTTTACTATTTTTTGGGTCTGCGTGCTATATACTGTCGAAAAGAATATAGTATGCAAAAATACTATATTTATTCAACTATAAATATAAATATATTTTAGTCATTTGTAAGAAAGAAATGTTTTAAAATGGATGACATTTATAATGAAATATCAATATTAAAATAAATATACTTTAAAACAAAGGGTCCACAGAGCACATACGGCAACATTTTTAAAAATACTTAGAAAGATTTACCAAATTTGCTTAAAATTATTTCGCGTATGCTCTCTATTCCTTGCAACTTCGGCATTCACAGAAAGAGTTTTTTTCTATTAAGATTCTGAAGTTGTGAAATGCGAGATTTATATTAATTTAAATATTGATAGCGATAAAGCGTATGATACTTTCAAAGAAATATAATTTTTATAGAGGAAATGCATAAGAAAGAAAAAAGATGTACACTCAAAAATCATTTTTTTTTTCTTAAAAAATACTATATATATTTGAAGTGTACTATATTTTTCAGACTTTTTTGAAAGAGTTCTATAAATTTCTTAGAAAATGTTGGCAACCCTACATCAGATCCTGGCTACGCCCTTGGTTCTGTGTAAGGATATCAATGTTCAACCTATGATCTTTGCCACTAAAATGTTTTTAAACAAGTTTTTTTTTTCTTTTGAAATTTGACTTAAACCATCTGTACTGGCGGCTTCCAGGCAGGTTTCTTTTGTCCTGTCTAGCTGGTTTCATAAATAGTCTCACGTGTACTCAGAAAATCAAATGGATTACTGAGACGAAGTGCAACGGCCAACAGGCACAATCGATATAACTAAATATGTCGCCTAACTAAAGAAACAAGATAATACAAGGAATTCGCAACCATCACAAAAATGATATTTCTTTCAGCGGATGCAATACATAGCAACCACATCACGTTTTTCATCTCCGCTAAATGGATTTTCCATTGAAACCACAAGTTATAGTAGAGACATGTACATAGTATGTACAGATATATCCATAGCTATACATATGTTTGTATATACATACATCTCGTATTCGACAGTTATGAATATACATACATACAGATAAACCTAAATATATCTGCGTTTACCATCTGCTTAAATTGTGGTTAAAGGTGTTGCAAAACGATTACTTGCAACAATGTTGCTAATGCTCAAAACATGTGCTGCATCTCAGAATCGTCTGTTGCTCATCACATCATCATGCTTCCGTTGGACACAAATGCATACAAATTCGTAAAATACATATACATATGTAAGTATACTCAAAGCGATGTAAAAGCAAAATTTTTTTACTGAATTCTGTAGCGAGTTGATGATGTATTTCGTTGGTGTCGTAAGAGATAAATATGATTGCTTTGATAATGATGTGTTCATGATTGGATCGTGTTCGATATATGTAGTTACTGTTGCCAAGAGCGCGACCAGTTTTCGTATTGCTGTGGGCAACTTTTTTGGTAATGTTACTGTTAAGCGATATGTAGTTAGCATTCAAAGTATTTCGAAGAGTTTTTTAATGGGTTAGCAAATCAATTGCGTAAGTTTTGAAATTAAAAAAAAAAAGTTTTAAATGACTTTCCTATTGTAAATTATTCACGGCCCCATAGCGCTGATCTGGAAATTCTGCCTTTAAAGCTGTAGTGAGCAGAGAGAGCTTTTACTTTGTGTTTGTCTATAAAAAAGTAAGTGCGCCTGGGTCACACTGGAGAAGTGAAACTTACGTTATATATCTATTTTGGCTTATAACCAATATACCTACATATGTATGTACATACATAAATACATCTACTTTTGCTTAAAGTTATATTTTTTGTATTTTCTATCTAGATCCCTACCTCTACCTCTGTTCGTTGTAATTACATTTATGTTATTCTATTTTCCTTTATTTCCATTTTTATCTTTATACTCTATCGATAGTAACATCCAACAAAATATCGATAACAAATTCGATACAAATTTCAATAGCAAAATCGACAATAATATAATATACAAATTCGTTAAAATATCGATATCAAAACCAATGACAATATCCATAACGAAATCGCTAAATAAATCGAAAACAAGGTCGACAAAAATATCGATTATTATATCGATAAGTTCCAAAAATATGAATAGCAAAATCGATAACAATATCGTTAAAAATTTCGATAACGAAATCGATAAAGACATCGATAACAGAATCGATAAAAATATCGATTATTATATCGATAAGTCCCGGGAATCCCGAAAATCTCTACAATCCCTAAATAGTTCCCAGATTGAGTTTTCGTGTCTCTATTTATATCCTTTTTTCTATAATTACCCTTATTTTAATCTTTCTTCCTCTATCTTCATCTTTACTTTTATCGGTATTCCCATCCTCATCTTTTCTTTATTTTTATCTTAGTATTTACTTTTATGTTTATCATTTTCTTCATCTTGTACCAATTCCGAGTGCAATTTCCGTTAAATTTGCCAAATTACTTCTAATCAACCAACCGCCGCTAAAGAAGTTTCACTTCAAAAAGTTAAATAGGCTGTGCTCAGGCTTAAGACCCACTCGGTTATATGTATATTGCGGCAAAGCAATCTCCACATAACCAACCACCAAAGTACTACCTGGCGAAGCCTTTCTAACCCAAATATCATTCTAAGAAAATAGTAACATGAATCGCAAAAGTTTGTAAATCTTGGGAGACGTACTAAACGCTCAGCGTCTATGGAGCTAAATACTTTGATTTCATCTGACCATTGTCACTAGATGCCTAGTGTACTTTAGGATTCAACTATCAAGTATGGATGCAAATACCCCAAAAAGGACAAACATTTATTTGTTGATGATGCAAAAAATGTGCTGAATTTCAAATATTTACGACAAACACACACAGGGCGTTGCAAGCTAGCTGCCGGCCTGCTTAACTAACAAGAGATCGAGACTATAGCATGACTGCTCTCTCTGATCGGAATACTTATGTATGAGACGCATTTGGGTTCAGGGTCACAGCGACATTGAGGGGAACTTTGTGGCTGACGAATTGGCTGGAAAGGTACACTTGAAACGTTATCGCAAGATAAAGAACGGTTTGGGTGCCATTGATTACATGTGGTACACCCTTGTATAGGTGGGCCTTATTTCATCCCAGCGAATGCTGGGCGAAACCAGGGCATCCGCAATTGCAAGGTTATTCTGGCCGATGGTGGACAAGTTGCAGTCGAGGGCAATCCTTACCGGCCACTTTCCAATCGGTATTCACGCAGTAAAGCTGAGCATATTACCTGATCCCGCATGTCGCAGTTGCCTGGAAAATGACGAGGAATCACCTCAACACTACCTTCTTAGGCGTCCAGCTTTCGTGAGGCTAAGGTTGAAATACTTTGGCTCTAACATCCTTAATAGCACCAAGGAGTTCTGGGTGTAGAGATTAGCCGATTAAGCGGCGCGAGGCATTTGGTCGATTAAGTATTGGGTACCGTTAGTAATGTAGTTTCACAAAGGATAATCTCCTAATTAGCTTATTGGGTCCCTGACATCTGGGACTGCCACCTTACCTAACCTTTCTCAATGAGAAAGGATGCCACACGACGGAGAAGGCAGCTGCAAATATACAACTTTTCAAGTAAAAGCAAATTATTATACTTAGAAGAAAAAATGAAAGTCCTTATAAATAAACACAGATTAAAGAAAGATTTAGCTTCATGGGAAGATGTTGCTTCGAGTCCACAAGATAAATGAACAATTGGCTAGAGTCTAGGGATAAATCAGACGGCAATTATTCGGAAGAAAAGGACGCATAAGAAAAAGAAGATGAAGCAAAATCCATAGCACAAGATGGTATATTCCGGTATAAACTTTTTTCAAGGAAAATTACTAATTCTACTAAGTGTCCAATGCCAATTTTCAGTCCACAAACGAGTACCCTAAATTCTGCTACAAATTCATGGATAAGTCTCCGAGTAACATCACCATATATAAGGTAGAAAATCCTGAGTACGTTTCCCTCATCTTTTGTCTTGAAATTTACGATTCACTTTACTTTAATGGTTTGTTGTCCATTTGAGCGAGAGACTTGGACATTTCGAGTCCATAAACTCATATATTTTCAGAAGTTTTACACCATTACATTACTCTATACATTGTCAATTGCCGATCTTATTACAAAATTATAGGAACACACTCGCCATAATTTACAGGTACGAGTATCAGTGAGTCGCGCTAGTGAACAACGCAGCAATGTTGGAAAAGTATCCCGCAGTTTGCAGTGCTCCATATCAGATACATACATAGGTACATACGAAGCAATAATAAGCCTATTTAACCATTTTATCTACGATGAAGATCAGATGGCGGTCATAAAAAACAATAAAGGGTAAGATACTGGAATTCTCGTGAATTGCAACTATTTGTAGATGCATGTGTATATGTATGTACATAGGAGCATTCACCCAGGTTATGCATGTATGTAAGTATGTGGCTTGAATGTGTGTCCCAACGGAATTTACACGTGCGATCAGTGTGCGATCATAACACCAATTTAAAGTGCTTCAAAGTGGCTATCCAAGGCAGTTATCTACATGGAGCTGTGTTGCTATATCGCGCAGCGCATGGCTATTCGGCGCAATGACGCAAATAGCCAATGTACCTACTCTTAATGCAAGATCACGTGTTGATGCACACGATCACTCTCTTGTCGTAGACAAAAAAAAAAAAACAATGACCAAACTTGCTCGTGAGGTAACTTCTACTACAACGCGTTATGCGCATGCGCACAGAATGGACTAAAGAAGCCCAACGCGGTGTATGTGTGCCACATGTGATCGTACAAATGATCAAATGGGGCAGAAAAACTTCGACCCAGTAGGAAATATGTGTGGACTTAGGCGAAAGTTTATTAATTCGGGGTTTCTTATGTTTAAAGTTAAAACTGCAGTTAAAAACTATACCTACGAAGATTCTTAGGTAAAATAAAAGTTTCAAAAAAAATATCGTCTTTGCAACAACTAAGGCAAAATGTGCCTTATACTTGCTTATTCCTCCAGGAAATGTTGGCTACGCTGCTTGTCTTGTTGATACCCGCCGAGCAGAAAACAAAAAAAAAACGAGAAATTCGAATGCTTACAAATAACAAGCATCAGCGTTAAAAAACGCGCCTGCCACTTATGGACTGCTGCATGTCCGTACAGCTACCTTCAAACATACTTATGTATCTATATTTATAACATAAATGCATTCATACATACCCGTGTATGTCGTATTTGTGTGGTCAGTAATGCGAAGATAATGATGCACTGATGATCAACATGATAACAACACGTCAGATCTACTCAAGTCGCTGTTGCTGCTGTTGTTGTTGTTGTTGATGTTGTTATTTATTTATTTTTGTTGCTGCCACAAAAAGTATTTTTGCTGTTTTCATGAGTGTGCCTTTTAACCAACCACTTTACTCTTTTTACCTTTTGTTCTGTTGCAACAGCAAGTTGACCACTTTTCAAGTATCCTTTTCTGTAGAATTTATTGTTTGTTTGCTTGTATGCGCGGTTGTTGGGAAGCTTTGTTTGAAAATTTTAGTTCCATATAGTTTCACCCAAAGTTTAGGATGGCAATGTTGGCGATCTTTTGTGGAATGTGGTAGTTTCGAAATTATAATAATGCGAGGTATGTCTTCATGTAGATCAAGCGTTATTTTTAGAAGTGCAAGTAAGTTAATTTTCATCTAAAGTAGCTCCTTAACCCCTTCTGGGTTTGAAGCGAGACCATCAAAAATAAATCAATCACTTTAACTGTTATAACAAGTTTTTAGCTTAACTGCATTAGTAAGACTTTCTTGATTTGTTATCTTTTCCGCGTTTCGAATAGACCTTTTGTTTTATTTTTTATTTTAAATGCAACGGCATCCAAGTACGTTTGTGAAAAATACTGAGCGAAGGGCTTCAGGATTTTGATTCTCGTTGGTATGGTTTATTTGCTGAAGAGAAGATGGGCCGAAAATCAAGCTTTTTTAACTTTGATACAAGTTGAGATAAGAAAGTTTCAAAATGTAAATTTTGTAAAAAGTGAGAGGGCTTTAGCTTGAAAATATTTTGAAGACGGTAGAAAAAAATTAAAAATTTTAAAATCTCTCAAGTTTTCAGCTAAGTCTTAGCACTTCCGAGAAGCAAAATACTTACCAACTAAATCATTTAAGAATTAGGAAAAGCTAAAGCAATTATGTTTTTATTTTGGCTCACCTCAACTCACCTTACTCGAACTAACCTCACCCCATTTCAACTCACCACACTTCAACTTACAGTCTCGAAAATCGGGAAGCGATCCCAAAGACCCAAAATATTCAAAAAATCGAGACGTAGTCCCAAAGGCTAAAAATAGTACCGGATATTTCGTGTTAGTCCAAAAACTCCCGAAATAGTCCCAAAAATCGCGATATAATGCTGAAATTTTCGAAAATGTCAGAATACTCCCGAAGCCATATACATATATAATCGTTAATCCCGCAAATACTAAATATCTCCAAGTAGTATTGAAATCCCGAAGTTTTGACATCGTCTCGAAAATCCAAAAGTAGTTTCGAAAATGCCGAAATAGTCCCGTGAACCCCGAAAATCCTAAAAACCCCGACCTAGTCAAGAAAATCCCGATATAGTCGCGAAAGTCCCGAAAATTTTACCCCATTTCCAACTTTGCAAAATTGGTAATCACCATTTTTCTTAGAGCTCGCCGTTGGAAAAAACTTGAAAATCGCACTTGCGAAAAGTCACGAGTAAAATACTTTCGGGTTGACGCGTCAAACCACAAATAAAATAGATTTCTTAATTAATAGCTGATTTGAAATCCAAAAGTCGCATCCGTAATATATGTCTAAACTGAGAGCCGTTGTTCTTGGAGTTTCAGCTACTGAAGTATCAGTGGAAAGAGAATTTTCAGCTGAAAAATGGGATAATTTAAATGCCGAAACTTTAGACAATTTACTCTTTATAAAAGTAAATGCTACTATGTGGCAAGTTTTTCAGTGCCAGTTTAAACTTCGATCACGTAAACTGCGTTCATATTTAATGCCTGGCTGAAATTGTCTATTTTGAACTGCTACAATGTCAGGTGGGCATTTTTTGAAAAATTTTGTTCAAAAGTGGCTACAGGATTCAATTTTTGACCAATTTTAATATATTTTTTTTCTAAATGCTCATAAATGATTTTGGAAGAGATTGTCTAGGCCCGATTTTTTTTTTGTTCTAATATGTTAAAACGCACCCTTTAAGAGGGGTATTTTTATTAAAAATTCACAAAAACTTTAAAAACCAAAAATTATATGTATTCAGATTTGGATTGGCTTCTTTTATTGTCGTTCTAATCAATACTAATACATCACGGCAAGTAAGCAAATTTCCAACCACCTTTAGGGGGTGAAATTTGTCTCTCTCTCTCTCTCTCTCTCTCTCTCATCCCGTTAATACCTAAAAACTTAAAAAATAATATATTTTTCAAGGTCAAAAATTTAAGGGCTCGAGAAAAACGTTTGAGAGCTCAAATTTTTCGTATTCATGTATTCTTCCGAATGCAATGTGACGCATTAAAAAACTTCAAGATGGCGGCACCAATATGGCGGCCAGAAACCCGAAAAACATCAATAGTACAGATTAGAATGCTTGTAAAAATTAAAAAAAAAACAAGTAAGAAAGTCTAAGTTCGGGCTGAGCCGAACATTAAATACCCGGCGCGAGTATTAAATATATGTTTTCCACCTTTCCGAAAGCTACCGCTACATGATAAGCGGGTGTATAAATATTAAGTAAACTAGCATCCTTAAATTTCGAAATATTGAAATTTCAAGCATTTCTGAAATTTACCGTTATATGAAAAGCGGCCGTAATTTTAGTCCGATTTCAATAATTTTCAACGGTTTGCTTTTATGTGGCAAGCACAATAACCATACCGAGTTTGGTACAAATTGCTAAAACGGTTAACGATATACATATATGTAATCATAAGTGGGCGGTGCCACGCCCATTTTCCAAAATTTTATCATAAGCGTATTTCCTGATAAAGAATTGTTGCAACCATCAATTTTGAATGAATTAGCTTTAATATTTACTGATTTATCGAGGATTTCGTATTTCTCGAAATTACCGTTATATGGGATGTGGGCGTGGTTATTGTTCGATTTTTTAAATTTTCAGCCATTTGGTATGCTGTACCAGGGTCAACAACTGTGCCAAGTTTGGAAGAAATTGGTGCAGCGGTTACCAAAATATACACCTGTAACTATAAGTGGGCGTGGCTACGCCCATTTTTCAAAAATTTTTAATATTATTATTTCTCGTCTTAAAGTTATTCTACATGTCAATTTTGAGTGAATTATCTTCAGAAGTTACTAAAATTTCGCAGTTTTCGTATTTCTGAAAATTACCGTTATATGGGAGGTAGGCGTGGTTATTGTCCGATTTCGCCCATTTTTAATACCATCCGTCCTACGCCCAAAAGAAGTGCATGTACGAAGTTTCGTTAAGATATCTCAATGTTTACTCGAGTTATCGTGTGCAAAGACGGACGGACGGACAGACAGACATGGCTTAATCGATTTATCTTTTCATTCTGATCATTTATGTATACATTTGCCTATATCTATCTCGATTCATTTTGGCTGTTACAAACAACCGTTATGTGAACAAAATTAATATACCCTTGTGCACAAGTTCGCTCGGGTATAAAAACAATCACGTTAGACTGTTTTTAACTCAAATTGTAGCTACTATACACCCTTTTAAAGATCACAAAGATCTAATATGGCGGCTAATATGTCGAATAGGTAAACGAATTTTGAAAAATCAACCGAGTTTTTATTCAGAATAAACACAATGTATTTTTATATGGACGAAGCCCGCAACACCCTCCATAACAAAAACCTAAAAATCAAGCGTAATTTTTAGCGACTCGGAAATTCGGGCTTGGACAATCTCTTCCAAAATCATTTACGAGCATTTCAAAAAATATATATTAAAATCGGTAAAAATTCCTTTCTCTAGGATTTTTTAACAAAATTTGTCGAAAAATCCCCATTGTGCAACGTGTCGAAATGATCAATTCGATCCTCTACTGCGCACAACTAGTTGACCGAACTTGGTATAGCCCAGACCTTGCATCGTCTGACTTCCAATTGTTTCAGTCTCTGCAAAACTTTATTTAAATTGGCCCACGGAAGAAGTCACAGAAGTTCTAAACCGGTGGATTGATGAAGCTACCCCGAAATAGGCAAAAGATTATAGATAGTAATAGCCAATATGTACCCAGAAATCCGCAGAGATCTTTCATATGAACCAATATTTGTATGACAAAGAGGCTAAAGGAGTATGTATATTGAAAGAAAGTTTCTCATTAATTTACATTCTAACTACAAGTAATTTTCCTGCTGAAGCGTTAAAAAAAAACGACAAAAAAACAATTATGTATGGGGCTACTACGGCAAACATGCGGCAGATTTTCTGACTGATTAGCCAGTTAAGTACCGTAGTGTCGTCCCTCCTTGTTGGCAACTCAACACTCTGTCAATACTATTGGCCACTCGCTTCTAGTTTCGTACTATTAAACTGTTTATTGTTTGCAACAAAATACTAATTTATTTTTAAATGAACTTACAACTCGTAAAAATATGGCAAATTAGCTGCTGTTTAAATGCTTACTTTGAGCTTGACAGGCGGCGGCGACTATGTCATCTTGGCCACTGCTCTGCATGACCGCTTCCTATACCGGTATGTACGAGTGTGTATTAGAGCAGCTTTGTGTATATTTATTTACCAGGACAGGGCATTGACTTGGTGCAACACTTTAACCGCATGCTCATACATTGTTGTGGTCTAAAATGAAAAATAACGAGAAAGAGTATTACACACAAAAAAAGCTCATTTGCGGTCGTTTCGCTGCATCGCTTAGCCATTTATGGTGTTGTTAAACTCTTTTGCACTTTTGCGCTTTTTTCACCATTTTCTTTCGACGCGATGGAATATCAAATCGTTGTACCTCAGCAGCATTCTTTTTTTGCTCCAAAGTTTATGTACACGGATTTTTTTCATGTGTATGTATGAAAGTAATAAATACATGTGTTATTTGTATATATGTAGGTGCAAAGTCATACACTTTATATTGCTGTCATATTATTAACCAATTTCGGTTGGCCATTTATTTACGCTTTCTGACTGAAAGTGCAGCCAATTGTATTCCACTCAGCAGTCAGTAAAATAAACCAGCTTGCGACTATTGTTGTTACTGTTGTTAATGCCTTTTATGCAAGCTGGTCACTTTTTTT
>NW_023458562.1:31029944-31096903 GCF_013731165.1 Rhagoletis pomonella
GAAAAAAACTACAAGAAATTGGAATTTAATGATGGAAAAACATGAGAAAAGCTAAACCAAAAATTTATCAGTGAGCAAGTAGTAAGTGAGTTACAGTACATAAGAAGTAAATGATGAGCAAAAAGCAATTGTAATTAACTGCATGTTATTTTATGGAAAAAAAAATGCTGAAGATGCTGTAAAAAAAATGTGGAAGCGAGTGTGATAAATATAGTTGTTCAACAAGAAAATGGCGTTGAAGTTTAGTGCGAGGTAGAATATTACAGGAATCTCAAGTTGGCAGTAAAGCGTTTAGTTTATTCTTTTGTCGCTGATTTTTTAATTTGTTTCGCGTAAGGCTCCTTCCTATAGTTCTTGAATCAACAGAGATAAGATTTTAGAACACATTTGTAATTTTGATAAGCTCTTTGAAATCATATTCTCAAATTGCCTGGATAAAGAGATACTGTCTAAAATAGAAATCATATCCAGTTAATATGGAGCTAGAAATGCAATCATTGGATTACAAAGGGTCAGAGGATCAAAGCAAAACGCTCGGTATGGAAATACGCGATCAATTTGCCGAACTAGGCGAAATTATTGGACACGCTGGGAATATTTAACTGCCTTGTTGACTAATCGGTAGCCTTTGCACACACATATTAATGCTCTGGTTCAGACTGCAAGGAGAATGTGAAATAGAAATCACTGGTTTTGTTCCAAAAAGGTCAGCCTTTGACACACTCCTATGTAACCTTATAAATGTATATACGATGTAGTACTGGTTAAAATGGCGCAAGCAGTTAAAATAAAAGGTATTGCTAGTCTTTCCCTCTCTCAGTTAACGCTTAGCTCACTTTAGACGGGCCCATACTTACGGAACAGTAGACTATGATAGCCCTAGTGTAAAGCAAGAAAACTCCGCAAGCCATAACTTTAAGAATCGGCGTGTACTTCATTTTATCGAGTCAAGTATTCAGGCATACCATTGACTTTCTAAGCGCACCTAGGCAAAATATTTGTTGAGTAAAAAATATCAGCTCTTGGAATCTCTGAAGCCTGTTCCAATAGTCCAAGAAGTTGAAATTTCTTAAATTGCCTTCTTTGCCTGCGAAAGAGGGCTGACAATTTTCCTAACTTTTTAATCTTTCTGAAATATACCTTTTGGATACTCATCAGATATGTTCGGAATCAAACTCTGATTCTACATTGGAAAGAATCTACGTGCAATAAAAACCTTCAAACACCGTAAATACTCACATAGCGAAAATTATTCCTAAATGCCATCAGCAAAGTCGAATTAGTGCCAGCACGTTGTACAGCGCAATCACTTTAATATTTCGTCCAGCAATAAGCGCTTTTTCTGCCTTTAAAAGAACACTTCGCCTAATAAAATTACAGTATGTTCATATATGCAGCTCCTATCCTTATAATGGAAGGGTGTACACATGTATGTTGGTGTTTTTATGTAAAAGTATATACGCGTGTATCATACTTTGTGTTTTATATTTAGTCCATGAGTGTGGTACGATTCTGATTGTGTGGACATGCAATCAGAATCATCGAAATAATGTTTAATAATAAATGGAACAAATACGTTGAGCGCATTGACTTACTCACCGAATGTGGCAACAGAACAACAAATAACTGGCAGTTAAAGAACAACCCATACATTTATGAATATATGTACATAATTCGGTCAATTGGCGAATCCTGGAGCACACTGTGAAAAAAAGTTTAACTATTTTAGAAGTTCTAAGTGAGTAAGTGAGATTGGCAGATAAGTGGGGTAGTGCTGGGTAACTCAGTGAGACTTCGCTAGCCGACTCAATAGCTTAGGCTTATTTTAATAAATCAAATAAATAAGGAGCTATGGTACGACGAGTGTTACCCAACTTTCTACTGACGCAACACAGCCAAGTATTGCTTAATGCTTTAGAATTGATCAGTAATTGAAAGTTGGCGAGGGCTGTAAAGCTGTACTGAGTAAAAGTTTTTTTTAGAAGTGAGTCAGAGCATGCGGCAAACTGCTGGATTTCAGCCCGATAACTTCGCTCAGCGCTGAGCTATCCAGCCCAAAAGCAGATTACATTATCTTTAATGGATATTTACTAGGAGTGCAAGTTACTATCGAAATTCGACCGGCCTTCTTGTGTTTTTTTTTAATATTTTATTTACATTGCAGTTTTACGGCTGACAAATTTTCTATGAACCACGTTTTTTGTAAAGAGTCAGGTAAATTAACCAAGCTTAAAAAACAAACCAATTTGGTTTGCAGCAACAACAAAAACCGAAGAAAAACTAAATGTGAAACACAAAAATTCTACTTAAAAAAATACGGCAACAAAAAATATAAATCTAATTTAGCCTAGGCACATTACTAAAGTGAAACGTCTCCCGATTAGTTTCTTGTTCACTTCATATTTCAGAAATTTTTCATAAGATTAATTTTGATAGCTCCATAAATTTCGTTACTTATCGAGAAGTTTCGATAACACGATGCACTCTTGTAGCTCATTAAAATTCGATAAACAGTGATAACTCGATAAACTTGTACAACCCTAGAAACTTCGTTGGCACGATATACTTTAAAAAATCTCAAAACTTAGATTCGATAAACCGAAAAATTGCAATAAATATTGATAAGTTGAAGACTAGATACATTACGATAACTTGATAAATTTCGTTAACTCTATAAAATTCGATAACTCTATAAGTTTCGATGACTCGACAAAAAGTAATTATTACATATATATCGATAACTTGATCATTTTCATTAACTTGACGAATTTCAATAATCCTAAAAATTTGTATAACTCGATAACTATCGGTAAATTTCGACAACTAAGTTTCGGTATCTCGTTAAATTTTGACTGCTCAATAAGCATGGATCAATTTGTATAGCTCAATACATTTCAATAACTCAATAAACTTTGATGAGTCGAAAATTTTCGATGACTCGATATCTTTCGATAACTAAGTTTTTAATGACTGGATATATTTCGATTCTTATCGAAAAATTTCAATAAATTTCCTTAACTGAAAAGTTTCCCTATTTCTTGTGTACTTGTATGTATTTCTAATTTTTTTCATTTTCCTCTTTATTTTACATTTTACTTAACTTTTCGTTTCGTATCATTTCTTTCTTAATCTTCATATTTATGTTTATTACAAACTTTAGTTTCAAGAGTTATCTAGATGGCATTTACTTAAATATAACTTATCGATGCCGTAATCGATGTTTTTGTTCATATGTGTACCGAAATTAATCGCTAATGTTATCGAAGCATTTATGGATTTCGCAAACGAATTATTTATCTATATACTATCGGTTTGTTTATCAGAACATATATATATATATATATATTCTGTTTTTGCTATATATAAATACGTTTGAAACGTTATCGATAAACATATAAATCTAGCGATGACAACATCGATATACCTCTTGATGTTTTCCCTTACATATATTATTATCTGTATTGGTATCCAAACATTGACCAATATCGATTTTGGATATCTATCGATGGTATATCTGTACATTTAATTGTCGATATTACAGTCACTGGATGCATCCACATCGATAACTTCTTCTCAATCTTTATTGGTTTGCTTACGACATACACTTAAAATCGTTTCGGCGTCCGAGTCCTGAAAGGTAATAAGCTCTTTTGCTGCAAATCAAATCAAGAACAAATTTTCTCTCTATGTATTAACCTCAATAAAACCTCGCCGCAAAATCACCTACTTCATCTGATAGGCCCCTCCATCCATACAGTTCTACGCTAGTTATTCAGGTGTTTCTTTATTCCTCAACCATACTCAGTCTTTACTGCTGTTATTGTTGTTGTTGCAGTTATTATTATTATTCGATTTTCCCATTGCTCTTCATTGGATGGCATTACTGGTGACACACAAGCATTCATGCCTGCATACAAAATATGTACGTACATATGTACGTACAGGTGTAAGTAGTTAGTGTATGTAGCTTGACCGCTCCATCGAAACTGAGCGCCATTGCGTCCCTTTTGATTATCATGATTATTACGTATCACCGGACTGACTGAAATTACTACTCGTAAAGCCGTCCAGCCGGCTGGCTGCTTGACTGCTTGGCTGGCTGGACACAGCCAAGAAGAGCTAAAGCTAAAGAAAACCAGCTGGCAAACTAAAACTGGCTCCACCGTTGCTGTTGCTTGTGTTTTTCCAAAACTGGCACCACTGCCGAGGGAGCATGTTGTCTGACCCTAGTGGCTCGCTGTTGGCTGCCCGACTACTTATTTTACGTATTTTGTGTACGACTAACCGTCTAGCTGCCAGGCGGCCAAGCCGCGTTGCGCTGTGCCGCACGTTGGACACCTGTGAGTATATTATTATTACACTTTAGTTATGTATTTTTGCCGGCATTGTGGCTCCTGCTCTGTTACTCAATTACTGCCCACTGCTGCCACGTCGACGTTTTCATGCATTTCATGCGGCAATTTTATCCAAGGGTAAGCCCCCAAACGAGATTGTCTCACAAAAATATATTTTACTTATTGATTTGGTATGTGCCTGCAACACCTTGAGTTGCTCGTGGCGGTAGAGCGGCTGTACGTAGTCCATTGCCCATTGCCCAGTGACCAGTGTCCAGTCCAACGTTTGCTAACTGCGCTGTTCAGCGATTTGTGTTCGATTTTTCTGCTATTATTATTCTATTATACGTGTCTGTATTTTGTTATTATTATTTTGATTTAGTTGGAAAAAAGGCGCAAATGTGGAGAAATAGATGCATAGTTGCTGTGTACAGGTATGTGGCATGATTTGAGCGCACATGGATGTGCATGTGACTTAATAAATGCCTACATATTTACGAAGTAAAATCGAGATATTTTTGCTCTGCTTCTTTCCAGTTTATTATTTTTGCGAGTTAGACGTATAATGGATATTCGTATGTATGTGTTAGGTTGCACGCATTCTTGAGTGAATAAGTGAATTTATTGATTTAAAATCAAGATAATCATCTTATGCATTAAGGCGACGAAGGCGTTAAATTTACGAAATAGTTAACCCGTTTCTCTCTGCTTGTTGCTGAAATGTCTCTTGTTAACTCACATGCTACTCACATATCAAATATCGGCAGGCTGACAAGTTTTCCTTCATAGAGTTTCCAGTGGTCACAATTTCTTATTCACTGTCTAGGTGCGAGTCATCCTATTATTGCTTTATTTCTAGGGCCTCTGGCTCACATCAACTTAATTTGCCTTTAATTTAGTCCACTGGATTTTACAAGAAGTCGATCAACAGAGACGAATTCAGCTAATAGAAAGTTCTTTGAATTCTTCTTTGTTGCCTGACCACCTATCCAGTAGTGCAAACAGGCGAAAAAGTCCAGCTCAGAAGCTCCCATTATTTCAGTAAATCCATCATTGCTACTAGGTGCGTGAACTTGGACTAAATGCTACCAGATATCTTACCATCCATGCTGGGTGGAATGAAAAAGCCCAGTTGAAAAATTCTCACACGAAACTTAACAAATATTTATTATCAGCAATGGCTAAGTATCTGAGGATATCTTAGATGGCTTTGTGATGAACAGTACCACAAGGAAAGTAAATGTTGACATTACTTAGAGACATACACCTGACTGATTGGCAGGAAACGGATATAATCTCGAAGGCCTGAAAGAGTTCTCACATCTCTATCAATTATTAATCAGCAACCTTCAGCTGTTGCTTAAAAGCCCGAAGAGATTGATCTGCATATTGGGGAGAGAATCAGACGGTGGTCGGTTGAGACTGCCTTCACACGATCTTGAAGTCGATAGACTAGGCCTTCATTCACGGTACCTTTCTCGGGATCGAGGGACATCAGTAATGTCCTTCCGTTGGAAATTTTTAGATTTGAGCTCGAAACCGACCTTGTTAAGCTTATACACGGCATGCTCTGCAATAATAGGGCAGTATTATTACATTGCGAAGGGTAAACAGGCATACGCCACACGGTTGCATTTTTTTACTTCTTCTTTTGATTGTGGTCGTTCACGACATGCTAAGTAAGCTGAAGAGGAGAGGCTTCTGGGTGACGTTGCATCTTAAATGAGAATTAAATTTCTGGCTGCCATTTATGATATGACTCAGCATTACCTCGACCTAGTTATTCAGTGAACTGGAACATGAAAATATTATATTAAGGAAAGAATGAAGAAGGCGTCAGTGGAAAAGTACCAATCTTGTACTGCGAGAAAACAGAGGTAAAACTGGTATGACCGTGGCAATCTGCAAATTAACGAATAGTAAAAGCATTTTTCAAGGGGTCTATAGGTCATGGATGAGATGAGGGCACTTGTATAGCAACTAGGCTACTATGACCATTAATTGATAACAACAAAGAGAAGAACATCTCAGCCACTCAAAAGAGGATATTTGAAGACCAAGGCTTATGTAACCGGTCAGGTTGGTAGGTACTCTTCGAGATTTATTTTCCGATAAATATTGAAGAAGTTGCAGTTATGAGGAAGGGGAAGAAACGTCGATCAATTCTTCCCAGCTTTAGCCAAGAGCAGAGCAGGTTTTTTACTTAAGTTACTGAATTTTAGCACTCTTACTGAACTATCCGATGTAGGAAAAAAGTCAATTCTACGCTTCATACTAGCTTCAAAATGGTTCCATTGAAAATAGTCACTGAGGTTCGCGTGTTTCACAGTGATATAACAATGGACCTACAAGGTCTAAGTAAGTTGTTCATTTGAACTGATTACCACATTAACCTAACCTAGACAGAAGGGTTGAACGAGGGATCTACTTCGGCACACAAGTGAAAAAATTCGAAAAATAAAATTTTGTAGATACTTCTTGCTAGGTTTTCGAGGGATTTGAGCAACTGAGCAAAGCAGAATTCAGTTAATTTTATATACTCTCTAATCTTTTTTCCAATCAATATTTTTAGTCAAGCGCCAACAAGAATTTTCAAACATTCAAATGCCTGCAAGCGCATTGTAATCATGCAATTATGCGTTGCAATATCGAACATTGCATACATCTGCAATTGCGCACATACATATGATCAAACAATATAATTTGTCTAAAAACTTTTTATTGGAAAATTTGGCCACTGGAGGCGGCATACAAATTTTGTAAAATTCAAAAACTTTGCAGACCACAATGTAACATATGCCAAAAATGTGGGTGGATGGTGGGCCATGGTAATGTCAACGACAACGACAACAACAACAACAACAAGCAAACAAACAAAAACCAAATTTATACACATGTTCTAAATAGTTATACACCCATACATGAAATGATAAATTGGTGAGTGAGTGAGTAAGTGAGTAGTTGTACGCCTGTGTACCACCTACATGTATGTGGAGTGCTCGTGGCAGCTCGCGGCGAAGCAAACAAAAGCATTTAATGCATTTTCATAACACAATTTTTAGCAAGAATTCACAAATGTAGCCAGCTTGATATTTGAAAAAAAAGTTAAAAGCTCCGCAGGGCATCATCAAATGTGGCTGTGCGGCGACTATGGCGCCGGATATGCGCGCAACTTTAAATGCACAATTCATGCAATTGTGTGTGTGTGCAGTTGGCGTTAAATACCGTTTTGTATAGCAGGCAGGGTCACTTTTCTGTGGCATGTTTATATTTTTATTTTTGCCAATTTGCCGCACATGAAAACCCATCAAATGTCATTATTTCGGTCGGCGTGGCTAGCTATGTATGACTGTGAATGAAAGCACGCCGGTGTTGTTGTTTTTTGCTATTGCTTTTCGTTTACCAATTATAAATGTTGCAACCTAAAATTTTTGTTTCATATCCCTTTCTCCTGTGAGCAGACATATGTACATATGTATAGTATTTGTCTGCATTTAAAACCTTTTTTTGTCTGGCTGGTCTCGAGTGTTGGGCTCACACGGCGCATACGCAACATACTCGATTTATTCATCATAAGCGGAGAGCAAAGAATTATAGAGTGCCAATAAATAACCCAAGGAGTAGAGATAGGCGCGGGATATGAGGAGCGCGGGACCCACGAAAGCTCATTAAAAACTTTCATTCATTAAAAATTGTTCAAAGCAACCGTATTTAGAATTTGCAAAAAAAAATTATTTTAAAATTAAAAAATTCGTATCTAAAAAACACACCTCAGTTGCATGCTCTTTTAAGATAAGTTAGAGGTGTTATATAAAAAAATTTTTTCAAAAATTTCAATATCTAAGATTTGGCTACGATTTTTTTTTTGTAAATTATGTAAATTTTTAGTTTTCGTTTCAATAGTTTTATTGAGCTTTGTACCACGATTCGGCTTTTTTTTGCTTAGGGAAAATGGAATAAGTTTATTTTTATTCTTCTTTTTTATATATTTTTTTCTTTGTAGCCCCAAATATTAGCTTTAAAACAAGACTAGAACAATTTGTGTAACTACAATAGTTTTTCAGATATTCAAAAATAAACTTGCAAAATCCCAGAAACTGAAGAAAGTATTTTTCAAGGTATAAATTTTAGAATTTTGAAAAAAAAAATTAAAACTCTGAATTAAAAATAATTCAAATTAAATAAAAATTGTTCAACACAACTTTATTTAGAGCTTGCGAAAAAATTATTTTAAAGTTTAAAAATTCATATTTAAAAAAAACCTTCGTAAAAATTTCATGATCAGTTAGAAGTGTTGTAAAGACAAATTTTGCCAAAAATAAGTTTTTGACTACGATATTTATAATTCAAAAATTCTGTAATTGTTTACTTTTCAAAACTGTTTATATATTTTTCTTAATAGCCCTAAATGTCAGTTTTAACACGAGACCATAACCATTTTTGTCACTATAATAGTTTTTCAGATACTCAAAATCTTGCAAAATTCCGGAAATTGTAAAATTTATAATTTTGCATAACTTTAGAAAAAACTATTTTTTTCCTTTGACAGAACTTCGTTATAGATAAAAGAAAAGTTCTGACCAAAATTCATGCAAATCAAGTATGTTATTGAAAATTAATTTGGCAGCTATGTGAATTTTTAGTGATAGTATGGGTGGGCGGCGGGTTCGGTACCGAAAAATTGAATTTCGGGCTTAGCGGGTTTGCGATTGCATATTTATGTGGTTCCGCGCTCATCTCTACCGCTGACGCTGTTTGTGGCTGCTCGAGGTGACATATACATAGCTGTTGCACTTGCAAACAGATTTGTTGTTTGTTTTTTGCCAATGCTTATGCTGTGCATAAAAACATACAAAACACTCGCAATTATTTTCACAATCACAATCTCGCACTAAGTGCGTGTAATTACAACATGTCAGCTTTTTGTTTGCCGATAGTGGCGCCACTCACAGCGACGTTAAAAATTTTGTTTAGCATACCCGCAAGCTTTGTGGTGAAGGGAATGAGATTGCTTTCTGGTGTCGGTACATTTGTGGTGTCCATCATTGGTGGTGGCTCCAACCAGGCTGCTACAACCGCTGTCACATCAAAATATCGCTCAAATGGTTTTTGGCTTGCAGCTGAGCGCCATTACAATACGGCCTCCGCTTTGAAAATACCGTTAACAGAGATAACAATTAATATGTTAGTGGAACAGTGTTGCCGCTACGAGTATGAAAGAAATAGATTTCGGAGTAAAGGTAAACGAGTTTCACGAATAGGAAAAAAATAATCAAAACGGCAGAAAATAGTTTGTACATTAAATGAAATAAAAAATATATTTTTATTTTTAAAACAAATCTTTAAAATATAAAAATTATTTATTTAAAAAAGATAAAAAGCCAAATTGAAAAAAAGATTCTAAAAATTAAATTAAATAAAAATTATAAATTTTTCTCTAAAAACTAAAAAAATGATAAAATGCGTTTCAAAAAATTTAATGAAATTGAAAATATATAAATTTCTTTTTAAAACAACAAAATTAAAAAAAAAAAATTAAAAATAAATACACTAAGTTTCTAAAAATTTAATGAAATTAAAAAAATTATTAAAGGAAAATTAAATTTAAAGAAAAGAAAAAAATGTAGTAAAAAACTCCCTGCCCGAGGTTTCGAACCCGGATCTGTCGCGAGTACTTTGTTCACTTGGCCTTTGCGACCGATAGAGCGAAGCGAGCTTAATAATATGCAAGTGCTTTCTCTCAAAATAGCTTTTCGCCACATGTGATGAATGCGAGAGCTTTTTCTAAGATTTTGCCCTAGAATAAGCAGAGAATAAGGAAGGACTTTTAACTATCTTAGCCAGAATTGCCCTGTGCATTAATAGCAATTTCGCTTTAAACGTGGCGTAAATCTTTGATCATTGCTTGACAAATAAATTTCCGCGGAACTCTACTCTAAACTCAGTGATGCACTTAGATCAGTGATGCTCTCTGTAGATTTTATATGGACGCGCACGCAGTAAAAGCTCTATCTGAGCATCACTGACTTCGATATACGAAAATTTCTTACCTCCCCAATAACCGCCAAACTGTAGGAATGGGAATAAAGCCGCCATTTGTCAGAGAGAGCTTTTACTCTGCACGCGACTATACAAAATGTATAGAAAGCTTAAACGAACTTTATTATTGATTATTTTCCATAAGAAGTTCTGGAGAAGCGGCATTTTTCTAAAACATTGACAAAGCACTGAAATCGGTCCGAAGCCTTCTTCAAAATAAATTACTTAAATTAATGATTTCTTGTTCCACTCCCGCGACCTTGAGCATGAGTGTAAAAGAATCAATTTAAACTAGCTTTATCGTTCATTAAATAAATAAAATCGCTGATATCATCTATTCGCATTAAAAAATGTTAAATGGCAACACTGAGTACACACACAACCGCAGAAAGGCGTCTCGCGGCTCTCCGCCCAGCTTGCCGACATTAATTCCCATATGCTTGTTTTAATGTCTCCCTTTTCTAACATCATTTCCCACTTGTCACTTGCCTCTGGCGGTCGGTCACATTGGTGTTGCCAACACTGCCAGCCGTGGCGGGAAATTACGTTACATACATAGTTTCTACTGCGCCATCACCAACGCCGCCACACTCGCGGCCATTAGGCAAGGCCACTGAAAGCTTTATGTCCGCCAACGCTTGGCCAGAGCACGTCCTATTTTGTATTGTATTTGGTTAACTAATTTATTACGATTTAATTGAAAATCAAATGAACGGACCGATGCCATCAACGCAGACGCGCCCCTTATGCGTAATTGTTGCAATTTGGTTTTGTTTTCTGCTTTTCAGTTAATTTTTATTTATTTTATTTTTTTACTTTGGTTAGCCATTTTCGAACATTTGAAACCATTTTCATGTAATTTAACCAAAAACGGATTTTAAGTACAATGTTTGTGACAAAATTTTAGCATGTCATTGCTGTTGTTAGTGGGGCTATTGTGCAAATAAAATTTAAAAAAAAAACTGAAAGTTGCTTATTGACTGCTGGGATTTGGGTTTTGGGGTTTTAAAGCGGCAATGTATGGTGGCATGCTACATAGTACACTTGTACTCCACATGTAATGACAATTAATGTTAATTATTGACTTTGTAATTGCAACCAAAATTAAAAGTCCGCTAGTCACTTATGGTCGAATAAGTACTCGATTACAATTTAATTCAATTTGTTTTTCTTTGAAAATAAATTTGATTAGATTAGATTACAGCGTAGAGATTTTGAAGTGTACATATAATTTGATTTCGAAATCATTGAAGCTTTAGTAAAGATGTGAGTATCGGAAATTTTAATTAAATATAAAACATTTATTTAGAAATTGATTAAAATTAATTTTATGTAAATTAAAAGAGCGAACTACTACATATATGGGAAGCTAAAAAAACTTGTTAAAAGTATAAATTCCAAATTTATTGTTCTTTTTTATAGGGAAAAGTCGCTAAGTCGAGTTTTTCAAATTAATTTATTTTTTTTACATGAATTGAAAATATTGCAATTTTTGTTAACGTTTAATATTGTAAAAAAAAGTAGATATATACATAAGCATGCATTTTTGATGGACGGCAAAAAAGGGTAAATTTTATTTTATTTTGGGCCTTTTTACTTCGATATTGCGGTACACAAAATTTTGATGAATTGGCAACCGTAACTGTAACTGTTTAAAATCAAGGAAAATAAAGGGGAGACGTCTAATTATTCCATCAAACAAAGAAAATAAAGTTTATTAAAGTTTGATATCGACAAACTCTACGTTGCCGCTGTCCGATTGTAAGAACACGCATCATACCTACGTGTTCACCTTTAGCAACGAGAAGGTTTCTATCTAATAGCCCTGCCAGATAGAGTACTTTACGTACGTGACGCTCAAGAATGAAACTGATATAACGTAAAAGAACGTAAAGCGGCGTCACTATGAAGATCTTGCGTTTGCAAACCAAAATGAGCTGTTCTTTATAACCGCGTGCTTGGGGTTTATACAAGTCAATTTTGCAGATACAATAGCAATACATTCGTACTTTTTTACTTATATATTTATTCATACTTCTCTCATTGTCTTCGCCACTGCCTTTAAATTTTCAAAGACAATTTATTGTCTAGATGCCTACTTTACTCAAACAATGTGTAAATTAATGCATATTCTTATTGGTCTTGTCTTGTGTAAACGCGGGGTAATACAACTGTGAGCAGTGCCGGGCCTACTTGCGTCAAAAGTTAGGTGTTGGCCAACGTTTGTTGCTTCCGTCGACGCAAGGGTTAGCCAATCTGGCGCTTTATATGGAAACACACGCAGTCTACGCAACTGTCAGTTTCATCCGTGAGCGGAACGCACGTAACGTGCTCTAATAGCCCGCCAGATAGAGCACGTTACGTGCGTTCCGCTCACGGATGAAACTGACAGTTAGAACATTAAAAGCCACCTGTTAAAAAATTAATTTAAATAAATTGCTGTAATATGGGTATTAATCAAAATGGTTTTGAAAATACTTTATTTCCAAACAACATGTGGGGGTTTCTCCATTTGGGTAGAGGATGGGTTTGTGCCTTAACTTTTCTGGCATCAATGTACTCTATTAAAGCACAAGTTGTACGTCAAAATATTCACTTAGTCACGTTGCCCAACCAGTGCACATACATACATAAGTTCTAACCCACTTCCCCCTGTTGCTGCCCAGAACATCCACAGCCCCTAACTGTTGCTAGTCAATTAATCAAAAATATTTGAAAATCAATTAGTGAGCAGCGCATTTTGTTTTTCACTACGCGTCTACCGTGTTGATTATTGCATCAAAATCCACTTCGCCACCACCATCAGCTAAACTCAATGCAATTTGCAACAACTAAGTAACTGCTTGCAACTACATACATACATATATAAGTGAAGAAGAATGTTTCTTCAACGGGCAAATTGCTAACAGCGCAAATGACACATCCTAATGACATTTGCAATTAGTGTTGGGCGAACTTTCAACACGTTCGCTGGTGAAAATTTGCAACAAAGCAACGATAAATATTTTAATATTTTTTAAATTTTTTTCTTTCTCTAGTTTCTAGAGCGACTGAAGGGAAAAGAGAAGAGTGATAGGCAAGCGCAAGGAAGAACGCCAGCTGACAACTTCGTAATTGACTGTCATCATTAATATGAGATGTTGTCAGCGAAGCTGTGGATGAGCAAAAGCGGTAGCAACAGCATCGACAACGGCTGGTTGTTGTTATTGCTGCTGCTGGGTTAGTGATTGGTACTTGTTGTGTAGAAACGAATGGACGCTAGCTGAAGGCTGGTAGCTGGTTGCTCTGTAAACTCCTTGCAGTGGTTGCCGTTGCTCTTGGATGATAAAGTAGCTGGCAATACACGATTGCGCGCAAATTGAATGTTGCAACACCATCGCCGCCACCACCATCACCGATGACAATTGTACTGGTAGTCAAGTAGCATGCAAAATGGGATGTCAACATGGTGTTAGCCATGTTCCAGCGCTGTTCGCCAACTCGTTGGCAAAAAAAGCAGTGATAACAAAAAAACCAAACAACAAGGTTAACAGTAGTTGCAACACAAACAGCGAAGTATGTGCAACAGGACTTTGAATGCAGCTGAGTCGAAGTGCAAAGTTGCTGCAGGCGATTTAGCGCTGAGAATGTGGTTACATACATATGAGTGCAAGAGCGCGAGAAATTGTTTCAAACACGTAAACAGTTGAACAAAACATTTTTGCAGCTACCAAAGGAGTAATTTGTGATGCTAACGGATAGCGCTTGTATACACAGGGCTGGAAAAATTCACATTTCAGTTGGAAATAAGGGCACGGCGAAAGCTGGTTGAGCTCATAACTGCTCAGGTCTTTTCCGGCTCAGTGGCGAGGAAGAGCTCTACCAAGGCTTAGCGTTCTAAAATAAATCTCATACAACGATCTCAAATGCCTATGCCAATTAATAAAACAAGTGTGAATATCCCTATACAAACCACAGACCGAGAACGCGTTCCACTTTTAATTTAGTTCTGCGCGAGAACAAAATATAACGTGAAGAACGTTCCCACAGAAGAGCTAGATGGGAACAAATGTATTGACAACAGTTTTCAGCGGGAACAAAACCAGAACGAAACGTTGGCAATGTTGCTGTAGAGAACAAAATGCGAACAAAACGACCGGAAACGTTCTCAAGAAGAACAGAATGAGAACGAAGCTTTCGGCAACGTTTCCAATGAGAAAAAAATACGAACGAAATTATCGAGAACGTTTGTAAGAAGGATCAAGTAAAAACAAAAGTCTGTGAACCGTTCTGCTAGAGAAAAAATTGAGAACAAAAGGTTGGAGAACCTAACGTTAAGAATGAAAGGGGCGTGTTGGGATGAAAAATCGCTTCATTGGGAACCACGATTGTTACTTTTAAGCCAGAAGAAAGGTGGATGGTTCTAACTTACAGAACGCTTACCACACCCTAATGGTCCATTTATAGAAAAATTTTTTTTCCATAGACTTTTGCTCTCGTTATGTTATTTGTCAAAACATTCCGGAGACTTCTATTCCCATTTTGTTCTCTTAGAAATGTTCCCGAAAGCATTGTACACACATTATTCTCTTTGGGTACGTTCACCAGGATTTCGTTCTTATATAATTCCCATTGAGAGCTTTCTCAACAGTTTTGTTCTCATTTCGGTTTAGGTTTTGAAGCGTTCTTAGCAACAAACCTACGAGAAGGACATTTAATTTCGATTACACCTTTTGTCATCGGTACCTGATAATAACTTTGTGACTACCTCTTATGAGAATGAAAGTGCAGTCAAAATTCCTGCTTCGAGTAAACTTCTAATGTATTAAGCCGATTTTTATAACCTTCGGCTTAGAAACATAGCCTAGCTTTCTTCACGAAAGTTTTTACTGTATGGTTTACTTTCTGCTACATATCAAGGTAAACACTTAAAGTATTTGACAAAATATTTCTGCTGCATAACAACAGAGAGTTCACTTTAAATTTAAGTACACATTTTTAGTGCCTGATAAACAACTCAACTAGTGGACTGATTTTTAGGTTTTTGAAATGCTGCGATGTCAGGTAACTCAGGCTAAATTCGAACATGTTTTCTGAAAGTAAATCTCAAAGAATAAAATGCCGTATCGGCGCCAAGCTGTCTCAGAAAACAGCGAAGTTTGTTCAAGGCCGATCTCTAGAATCAGGAAAAACGAGCTGAATTTGGTAAGCGAATTTCTTACTTAAAGTTGAAATATAGTTAGCAAAAGTAGATGATGTGGTAACAATTCTCCGTCCAAGGAACCAGCTACTTTTTCATGTTGTATACTTTTACGCCTCACTGCTTTTCGTTTAGAGAATTTTGGCGACGGAAATTTAGCGTGGCGATTGTTAGAATTCCAACGCTGATCGTGAAACCAACGTACCTTCTCCTCTTTTTCCTTAATAGGGTGATCTAGAAATCGCTGCGCCAAATTTCTGTCGTTAAATATCTAAATGTATAACGATTGTGCCTAAAAATATACACCGCATCCAGGGAAACATTACCTAATCAAACTGCTTACGATTTAATAATGAACCCATTTAGCTTTCGCGTTGCATATTTTTAGGCCATGCATAGAAATTTTGCGTATCGATTTATGGAAAGGATCTCTATGGAGTATCTAATGATGGAGTATAGCAACATGTTCTTATAGATTGTAAAAGACGAGGAATGGATTCATTACTTTCTGTGTCGACGTCCAGGCCCCCAGTCAAAGTGACTTGATCTTGGCGTCTCGTCTTTGAAACAATTTTATGTGTGACAATAAGTTTTCCCGTTAACTAGAAATTTGCAAATTTTGAATCTCGAGCAATTTAGCGGTTTTGGTGAATTTCAGTATATCATCATCAGACAAAGGTAGATGATACACTTTGAAATGTTGCATGAGCCAAATGCTTACGCATAAAAGTTTTAGCTGTTTACTTCGAGCCTAGGTTTTTGAAGCTGCGTCTAACTTGTCCAACGGCATGCTTTTCCTTTCGGCAAGCACACCCAACGTTCCAGTGTCCTGCGCAGACAGCAGTGAATTTTTAGGAATTTCCCTTCCATACTAGCAACAAAGTTCTGATATCAAGTGGGTCGTATGTACTTCAAGATCTGTCTGGTAATATTATGCGATCTTCCACAGCTCCACCTCCGCTTGGTTTTTGAATGGCAAATTTCGGTGAATCTGATTTTGATTCTCTTCAGCAAAGACCAGCGCCCCCCACCCCTCGTTGCCCTGGAACGAACTTATTGAGGAAGAGGAGAGTGCCTGATTTCCACCTGGCTGTCTAGGAAAACATTCACCCGATTGTCACTAAGAGTCAAGTAGACCTACGAGAAACTTCAAATTGAGTTGTTCAATGAAAGTTTATACCTTTCCTTTCCTTTTTGTTTACAGCGCCCGAACAAATTTCACCACTAGCCCAAATAAATTAAATCGATACAAGTGACGTTTGCTACTAAGTAAGTAGTTTCTAAAAGACCAAAAAAGATTAAGTGGGAAATTTTTGCAAGTTGCCTTTAACTATTTAAGTATGAAAAATCTTCTGTCTAGATTATATTTTATGCTCTGATGTTTTTTAACAAATTTCGTTTACGCTTACGAAACAGCGCTAATGCCCTTCGCCAAACCCTCTCCTCTCTCCATATCGATCAAATTTGTCAAACAATTGCCTTTGGTTTGCAGCAAAATCGAAAAATTAAGTTCAAAAGTTCAGACATACAAATATGCAATCTTCTTCGATTCGACAGCCTTGCAGCAGCTACTAATTCTCAATTATGTAAACTTGTAAAATTCATTCAATTTCGTGCCACAAACTCTACAGCGGCTGCTGCTGAAAACAGTTGCAAGTATAGGTATATACTTACGGCCGTAGGCAAATTTAACACATCCTGTTGCTGTCGCATACGAGTGCTGAGTTGGCAGCAAAGTAGTATGTACCACTTCTTTGTTGGTGAGCTGATAGAAGTAAAAGCCGTAGTGAACTCTAGGTACCATCAACGCCCACATGCAGCTGCAGTTGCTACTTACTTCTACTTTTTCTGTTGTTGTTTGAGGCTTGCAGCTTCCTTGGCATTCAACAAATGCCGCGCGGCAGACTTTTGTACCGCACTCACTCCAAACAGTCTTTTTTTTATTTTTGGCTTCTTTATGCCCACTGCTGGTTGAAATGTTGGCAGCAATGCGCCTAACAGTGGCCAACAAAAGCGTGAACAAGCAGCTACTTCCCTATGCTCTTTATATGCTAGTCTCGTCGGCTTCGCAGCATCTACCTCACTGCCACCTCGCTCATTTGCTTCGAAAGAAGCTTTTTGCCGCCTTCCTACTTTCCTGTTGGCAATTATAAACTTCATTTCATTTCTCTCTGCTCCTGCTGCCACTTTCTGGCAGCTCCACTTCTTTGCCTTCTCCTACTTACTGCTCATGCCACGACTTCTCGCCTAGTTTGCTTTTTATTTCTGCTTCTGTTGCAACATGCATCATCACTTGCAACATATGCAAAAAATTACTTTTGCCCGTCGGCCTTTTGAATTAAACTTGGCGCTGACAACATTTGCAATCTCACAGCACTTCTGTAGCGCGCTCTCACTACTCTACATATGCATCGTTGGCCACCATCTTCTTTCCTCTACGTGTCCTTCTGTGTCACTCCTTTATTTATTGTCAATGTTAATGGTTTTGGCGCGTAAAACGAATGATGTGCGCATGCTGTTGGTCGTTTTTTTTTTCTCTGTTGGCTGCAAATATTTCGCAAGCTAGAATTATGTTGTTTCTAGTTGTTTTTGTTGCTGTTGGGTGTTAAGTGGCAAACACCATGTGTGAATTATATTGATGGCATCGACGATTGGAACTGGGAGTTGGTATATTTGCCTATGGAAGCTTTTAACTGCAACAGCTGCCACCAGTTGACAATAAATGCAAGCAGCGTTTAATTGAGTAACCCCCAAAGGGTTACATATCGCATATGTGTATGTCTTAACTACCAGGAAGAATTGAAAAGTTGTTTATGTGTTGCTAATACATAGAAGTGAGAAGTGGAATAATTGGCTGCCTCAGGCCGCGACTGAGAAGTATTGGTTTATCCTTCGATGCGGCGTATGGGCACTCGGCAATTTTTGGAAACTTCTACTTTATATCTATGTAAATAAACGGCTCCGTGCGTACCGATCTCGCTCCCATCGGATACTTCTTTACACACGATACATCCCCTTTATGCCTTTTGGACTTGAATGAGCAAGCTCTGGACCAGTAAAAATATTCATGTTCGAAGTTGAAGTTGGAAGAGATTTGTTCTATCAAAGAGTACCCTATTAAGGCTGCTGCGTCTTTCAGGCAGCGGTGGCCGCTATAAACGAGGTAGTCGACTGGTTACATCCCAATTAAATACCGATTTGCAGCGGCAATAAATATCTACCTTAACTGCCAGGCGACAATCATGGATCTACAATCGCTCATGGTGCGATCGAAATTCAATGATCTCGACTGGCACAATTATAAAAAATACATTAATAATTATGAAGCTAACATTAAAAGCAACCCGAATGCTTTCTGGAGCTATATTAAATCTAAAAAAGCAAATTCAAATATTCCATCCTCGGTTTTTTACAATAAAAAGCAAGCAGAATCTCCGGAGGAAGCTGCGAACCTCTTCGCCGAGTTTTTTCGCTCCAATTTTATTGCGGATTCTGATCCTTTTATTGATAGTAGTTCCATCTCTCACTCAGTTTTTGCTTTTGGTTCGCTCATTGTATCTACTGAAGACGTTAGCAAGGGCATCGTATTCTTAACAAAATCAAAAAAAATGGATGTTGGCGGTCATTCAGCTATTCTCTTTAAACGGTGTCCTTCACTTATTGAACCTTTAACATTAATTTTCAATAAGGCATTATCATCCGGTGAGTTTATTGTTAACTGGAAAAGGGCCTCCATAACACCAATTTTCAAAAGCGGTAATAAGAATAACGTCGCCAATTATAGACCGGTTTCGAAATTGTTCACAGTATCCAAAATTTTTGAGTGCATCGTTAAAGATAAATTATTATTTGCTACTAGTAGTTTGATTTGCCAAAACCAATATGGTTTTGTCAGTGGTAGATCAACAGTCTCCAATCTAGTGGTTTTCACGGAAGACTGTTATGCAGTCTATCCTTTTCCGACCCGTATACTCTAAAGATGTTATTCATCTCTTTCGTAAGATCTAGACTTGAG
The DNA here is from genome assembly GCF_013731165.1 of Rhagoletis pomonella. Taxonomy (NCBI): domain Eukaryota; kingdom Metazoa; phylum Arthropoda; class Insecta; order Diptera; family Tephritidae; genus Rhagoletis; species Rhagoletis pomonella. Next base: position 31,049,512 of record NW_023458562.1, read on the forward strand.
TACGCTGCCGTCATTTGAAAAACGTACCATGTTACGCATATTAGACGCATAGAACGTATTCAAAAAACTTTCATAAAATTTTCACTCCGTTCCTTGAACTTTAGTGAACCAGTACCATCTTATGAATCGCGTTGTCAGCTTTTAAACTTAAAGCCTCTGCATAGTAGGTTTGCCTTTCTTGCCTGTAATTTTGTAGTTAACATTCTAAATAATTCAGTCAACTGTCCTACCCTTTTGGAACGATTGCCTTTCAATGTTCCTATTCGAAATTTACATCGGATCTCAATATTTTATGTAAGAATTCCGAGACACAATTATATCAAATTTGCTCCTTTGCATCGAGCTCTATCTGAGCTAAACGAGGTTCCTGATTTGGAGCTCTCCCAGCCTTTTAGAACTGTGCGTAGCCTATTATTAGATTATTTTTAAATACTAGCTAAGCAACATTGTCCTATAGTCAGTAAGATTTATTTTTTTTTCGTTTGACTAATAAATAAATATATAAAACTGGAGGAGAATTTCAAGACCGCGCTCACCTCCTTTTATTTACTGCCAACTCAACTTCTTTGTGGACCAGGGTACAGCGACCTGTACTTCATCAATACGAGAAGAGCAAAAAATCACGAGGATTGTCTGCTGTTACCATGCGCGCTCTATGCGATTTTCCTTTTTCGTATCTTTCAGGTCACAGTGTGGCTTGTTCTGCTATACCAATGCATTTAACTAACTAACTAAAATTGGGTACATGCGTAGAAGACATACCTTCATATTCCTTTCAGGAGTTCAAGGTTTCTACCTTCATAGGTGCCATAAAACCAGCTATGCAACAAGCGCAATCTTTTTTAAAAACCCGCTTCTAAATCATTTTAATTCTTTAAATATTGTCAATATTAGTAAATATTAACGCCATAAAAAGTGCAAGGGATGAAGTGAAACTGGAGTAGATGTACGTATATGTACATGGATATTGAGGTAACCCAAAACCCAAATGAGTAGCAAATCAACAACCACTGCAGCATGCAACATAAATATTGCCAGTCTCTCCCTTGTGGGTAAGCAAATACACAACGCTTAACAAATGAGTATGCCAGATATTAGCGTAAATGTACGTGTATGACTACAAATACGCTTGTGAAAAGTATATGTGTGCTTGTATGTTTGTGCACGTGTGTAATGAAATGCAAAATTCTACATAAACCCCATGCGCTCTACTACACTCAACGTGATCTACAGCGGTCGGCATACTTTTGGTAACCGAAACCTCGAAAAAATATTGCATTTTAAATAAATGAAAGAGTAGCGTGTGGAGGAATAGCTGCTACCAGCCAGCAAGCTACAAGTCAAACGAACCCCATTTTTTCCATGCAACACACATTTTTATGATTGCTTGCCGACCAACCGACCGACCGACATGAGTCCCTTGTGCCATTTATTATAACGCCTGCAATAATAACAACAGCGCATTTTTTATGCAATACATTAGTTAAAAAATATTATGCTATATTTGTGATTGCCTTTAGCATTATTAAAAAGTGGTATGAAATAACAGACGCACAGTAAATGCCATACAATGCCACCCCCTTGCGTTAGTGCGTTGAATAACTGCTGCTATTCCCACCCTCTGCGCTGGCGCGTCGTTCACATGCCCGCCTATTAGTTTCACTTGCAATATGCGCTGGGTGTCATTGTGTCGTTTAAACGGATTTGGTTACCCTGAACGCCTCGGGAAAATTAAATGAAAATTGCCAAATACGAAAAATTCTCTACGTATATGTTTGCATTTATTAAGATTAGTTAAGTCGGAAATGTAAAAGCCAATGGAAACATGAGTGTAACAACAGCCGCGGCAACAATAAAATGTACTGACTAAAAATCCGCGTAGCAAATTTTTCATGAGTTGCACACCCTTTTTTTTGGGCAGCAGTTGCCTCAACACAGCCAAATGATTCTCCCATACATAAGTGAACCCCTGCTGTAGAAGTCAGTTTTTGCCATTTCATTTGCAGTTTTTGTTCGATTGGATTTCCATGTACCATTTTTTACTTTAAGAGATACGAAATCAGCATATCGCACGCCCAGTCGGAAATGTGAGCTATAAAAATGTGAGTGTGACGTAACTTATTAGAGGGATAAGTAGGTTTCCGGACTCTTGCGGCAATATAAGGTGGGAAGAGTCGATCCAAAGAAAAGGACGATCCTTTTTGTAGAACATTTGGTTGACTCTGTCATCTCACTAAAAAGTGGAGTGACTCTTTCCTTCGTTTACTAAAAAACTTTAATTAAACTCTACTGAAAACTTCGAAGTACACCATTGGCAAATATTTTTAGAGCTGCTAAATCAGGAAAAACCTTTAGAAACTATTTTTGGCTTAACACCCTTGCTGGTAAATTATTCCTAGGAAGCCTCCTATAAGAACAACTGCAACAACTTCATTAAACTAAAACAGTGATCAGCGAAAGCTGACACGCTTGGCTATGAAACGGTAGTCCATGCAGGATCTGAGACTCTGGGTTGCTCGTAATACAGCGTTGGGTTTTGCATTTACTCCTATCCCCTTCAAATCAGTTCGTGTCAAGAATGAAATTCTAGTATCCGTGGAGCAAATATAATAAAGTTCCACCTTCAGCAAGAGCGGATGTGGTATAGTTTCCTCATATATCATATCCCTACAGATTCTACAGGAATCGCCAGGTTGCATTCAACCAATTAAACGGTTAGCTTGTAAGAACGGTTTACTGAGACCGAAGAGGGATTCTGTGCTTTGGAAATTTAAGGTCGGTCATAGTATCCAAGAAATATAACAGATGGCTTCTGTCCGCCACCGTACCTCTTCAGTAGTAGACAATTTTTTCACGTATTGTAGGGTATTTGAGGGTTCTAATGGGAATACCGGAAGTATAACTAATATTTGTATCAGAAATAATTTTTTTAGCCCAAACAATCTAGCCCAAAATAAGTTGATCTAGCGGTGAACGAAAAGCTGAAAAATTTTTAGGTATAAACACATAAATAGTCATAACTTTTTGGCACTAACATTGTCTACTGAGGTACTAGGGTTAACACCACCAATAATGTCGGCCTGGAGATCAAATGTAGATTAACTCTTGCCATAAGGAGCCCCTTTGAGCTCGGTAGGTAATTGAAATGCACAATAGAAGTTTAGAATGCTACACTATTTAGACCTTAGTTGCGATGGAGTTAGGCAGGTCTCGCGAGGCAGCTGAAGCTTTTCCTCTGCGAAGGATGTACGTTGAACTCCATTGACGGCACTTACGGAGCGCGAGTTGATAACGGTGGCAATTGTCTCCTAGTCAAGGTCGTTTGTAGTCTGTCTGTATATATATAGTATAGATTCCTTGTGAAGGGCTTTAGGGATGTTATTTTTTTCAGTAAGTGTCTGTTTTCATGTTGCCTTCAATCTCAAAAGGCCTATCAAGTTTTTTGCTCTCATTGAGCAGACGGGACTGCAGACGACTTGTTGGACTGCTGACTGGTGACGTAACGTTTTAGAAACACCTGACTATGACAGGCGTACATAACAACTCCATTTTCCCATCCTGCATTGTAAAAAACGAGACGGTGGAACACTTTTTCTGCTTCTGCCCCGATTTTGAAAAAATTAGGTATCCGGCATTTGGCCGCTATGTTTTGAGAGACGAACACCTGATCTCTTTGACACCCAACAATCTGCTTAGGTTTCATCGCAAATCAAGTAGGTTTAAGTAGATTAAAAAGGAATATAAACAGTAAAATGGAGGGCATGTAGCCTGTCTGCTGTTTTATGGGAATGTGGTTTTGTGCCTGGTTATGACAAAAAAAGTGTATTTCTTACGGTACAACAAAACTTATTTCCGTGACGTCGAAAATTTGGACCTACCCATGTAGGATGTGTTCAGGCGACTTCATACAGTCGACTGAAGTGCGTTAAACTGCGTCCGAACTGCCGCAGCAGAATTTAGAATCGACCGGCTACTTTGCCTTTTCCCAAGTGCTATCAGCGCGAGCGATTTGTGGACTTTGTTGCAGACGAGTTAAAATTTTAGGGTTATTAAGGATTTCACCCTGCCCGTCCCTTTATATGACGGAGAAACCTAAACAATATCGAAGAAAGGGGCGAAGAGTTTGGAGCTTTCTATAGAACTATTCTACGCAAGAACTATGACCCTGTTTACATGGGTAACGGGTACCGAATAGAAAATTTATGAGGTATGCACTGCGACCTAATGATCTATTGTGTGGGGTACCGAATAAGACAGAAGGATTAAGTTCAAGAACTTTATAAAGACAATAAAAGAGGATCTCAACACCTACTGCATAACCAAAAAATTTACTTGACTTTTAAATAATAAATAAATACTTCAGTTCATAATGAGAACGCATATCCTTTCAATTTCCGACCATGTCCACACACGCATGTATACTTCAACAAGGTTATCTCAAACATTGCACCGTGGGCTCCGTAAGCCGATTAGTTATGCCTCACTCGGTCATGTTGCACTCATAACCCAACTACCCGCATTTTTTTATTGCCACTAACATCACTTGCCATTGCACGCAGGCGTTTTTTATGTTCTAAAATTTTTTCGTTTTATTTCATTTATTGTTGTGATGCATTGTGTACTATTATTGCCTCAAATTTAATATCATTGAAATCTCTTTTACCTACATCATAGCCAATACTTACATGAGTTTTCCATTTAATAAGTTGCACGAATGTTGCGAAAGTTCTTTTGTGTACTGAACCCTATAACAAAGCCTCGAATTCACTTCATTATTCGCGGGTTGCACTTCATAATTTTGCACACTTGTCGCAATTTTTGTTTTTTTAGGGGAGAGGGGGAATATGATTTATGCATAAAAGATGCTGTTCTTCTAATATTTTCGAATTTTTTAACATTGGCGGTTGAAGACATTTGCAATTTCTTTAGTTGATTTGAAAATTTATTGGTTTTATTTGTAGGTGTGGAAGATGACAATTGAATTTGCATTAAAATTGCCGTATTACTGAAATTAAATTTGGAAATGCTGGAAAGGTGCGGTATTAGTCATATTTTTACATTTTACCGAAGACAATGTATGCAAGAGGTATTTTTCGTTGGACATTTTATGTAGATTGCTAGATTTTCTAAGACTACGCAGCATGGTTCTGTGTGCAGAATCATCTGAATATCGAAGAATCGATTTTTTTGAGTCAAGCTTTAAGGCGAAGTTTTATGATGCCATTGTGAAGTATTCGGTTATAGTTTAGTTTATTGCAGGTATTTTTAGCTATAAACAACGACCGAGTAAAGCAATACACTAAAATTACAAATCCTCGCCACATTATGAAAACAATCGCATCTAATATTCTAGGAAACTTTATTATAGGACATATACATACGTAACTGTACTGCTAAGTTCATTATAATAGGAAGACTTTAGTCGAAAATTGCTGCCGTCGCACAGTGGTCAATAAATGGAATTTAATGTTCATAATTCACTGGAGCCTTCATTTCTCAACCATTTTGATTGATTATTTTTTTAAATGAAAGCTAATAAAATTTTCAAGGGACTAGTCGAGCCCAATTTTTAATTTTTTATTTTTTTATATTAAATTTTTTAGTGCAAAGTGCAGAAGAAGTGCCAATTTTGAAGAAGATCGATTCTCCTGTTCCAGTTAAAAAAAGATACATAATAAAAACTAGTTAAAAACAATTTTAGGGTTCTCCCAAAATGAAACAAAAATTAAAAAGTTATAAAACAATTTTCACCAAAAATATTTTTTTGGTTTTTGGTATGCAGTTTTATATATATCATTAAATTTTAGTATAATAAAGTGCAAGTTGCAAGTCGCTAAGAGTTCGCGTTGATTTTTAATCATTTTTTCGCTAACATTTCGAGCACATCTGCATGCTAAATGGGAAATAAAAGCGTTTGTTATGTTATTAAAAATCAACGCAAACTCTTAGCGACTTACAACTTGCACTTTATTATACTAAAATTTAGTAATCTATAAAACTGCATACCCAAAATTTTTATAAAAACTAAAAACAAAAAAAATACCTTTGGTAAAATTTTTTTTATAACATTTCAAATTATTACTTTTTATTTTTTTTTTTTGTTTTGGGAGAACCCTACAATTGTTTTTAACTAGTTTTTATTATGAAACTTTTATTAGCTGGAACAGAAGAATCGGTCGTCTTCAAAATTGGTGCATTTTTTGCACTTTGCACTAAAAAATTTAATACAAACAAATAAAAATTCGAAAATTGGGCTCAACTAGTCTCTTGCAATTTTTATTAGCTTTCATTAAAAAAAAAAATGTTTCAAATTTGTTGAGAAATGAAGGCTCCAGTGAATTATGAACATTAAATCCCATTTATTGACCATTGTACGTCGCCGTTACCGAAGAGATGTACTGAACAAGGCAAGTTAGAAAGAGTTTCGGAGCTTACAGCGCATAGCTGATTCGTTATGTAAGAAATCGCAATGTCTATGACGGACTAACGTCTTTTTATGTTCTGTATACAAGCGAGATTCCCTAAAAACTTGAGAACTTATGCCCCACAGAAGGGACTTACGGTTGCGTCTTAAGGCCGTCTCAAAAGCATTCCACGCGCTTCGCTGCTGTAAGGATATCTAGATGGTTATGAAATGCTATCCGATATGGCAAACTGGTGTATGCATTTTAGTCATATAAATAAGGTTAGCTGTCAGGCCCTCAAAGAGCTAACTAAGACATTTCTTATCCAGTCAATTGGGTTGCCACCAAGCAGATTTTTCCTTGATCGGTAACTGAGGGTAATTCATATGAAGTTACTAGGAACAGCTCTCGGGGCTAAAAATAGAGCTCCGTAGGCAATTGATGGCCGGAACTTTTGAATGGGAATGTAGGTGTTCTTGAACTTAGAAAACTGCAAGAAAACGTGATTGTTTCGGTGCCTAGTGGAAGGCGTCGTAAAAAAGAAGCAGACCAATCTTCATGGAAGAGCGAACGCGAAAAGCTAAAAAAAGATAGCTATGTAAAAGTTATTGTTTCAAAACTCGCTATATTCAATTTTTATATATAAAATTTGCAAAAACTACCACACTGCTATATTGTTTTTTAATGATATTAGGCTCTTGTTTATCAAGTTTTCAGATAATAAAGAGAAATATACAATTTGGATGTTGCTTGTTGTTGTAGACGTTTTTTTAATTTATAGCTCACTATTATAAAATCACATAACGTTATTTGCAAATAGACTACTCACTAGTACAATATTAAAAAAAAATTCAACACACTTTCGTACAAATTTCGAACTTTTAAAAAATTCTAAATAATCAATCGACATTTTTAGCCATTCAAAACGTGTACTTTATTCTACTAGAATTCAATGAGCTACAAAACTGCATACTCAGAATTTAATTAGAAAACTCGAAATTTTAACGATAATTTGTAATTTTTTTTTTAAATTGCATAAATTTTTAAGACAGTGTCACTCGATTGGTACATTTGTAAAGATTTGTAAATTTTTATATTAGGCTATTGGTAAAAAAAAAAATGGGAAATTTTTTTTGTAGTCAAAAGATTGGTACAATACAGCGATGTGCTATAGAAATAAATTTTCTTGATTGGGATAGTGAAAAATATTTTGGGTGTTCAAACAATTGGGATACAATTTACACCAAATTTTGGCAAGTATTTCAACGTGTCTGGATACGCATACCACGTTAACGGTAAGCTTTTTATCTAGCATCGTGCGAAAATACTTGATGCTCTCAGGGAGCACAAGTGGAGCGCCATCATTTAAGTGGAGCTGGGCATTAGGCACGTTTTTATACTGATGGACATGACGAGCTCCATCCATCCCGGACTAATAGCAAGTCCGCTGCTAGCAGATCAATTTGTGACTAAGTTTGGGGACCACACAGCATCAAACTATACAGGGTATCCATAATCTTTACTCTGACGATAATAACCACGAAGTCAGCGGCCTTTATTGTTTGTATTATTTGAATAAATATCAACACCCAAAGAGAGTTTCTGCGTTGTACATACATACATATATGACAGCTCTCTTGATCATGTCTGCATCCTATTTATCACATTGCAAACAAAAAAGGAGTACGAATTTTAAATAAGTAAGGAAAACTTACAGCAACATTTACTAAGCCAATAACCTACTCCGCTCACAATCGGATAACTCTAAGTAGCTTGCGATAGAGTGCCCACAAAAACTGTAAAAAGTAACTAAGCAAAGCTGACGTACGAGTATGTAAAGCGCTGCATATTAAAGGAGCAGAAAGTGGACAAGCGAAGTAAGTGTGGTTGAAGGGGGTTGCGAAGCAGTAGCGCCGTGCAACATGCAACATACAAAAGCATACAAAGGCGTGCGGTTGGTGTCAGCCGCCAACCCTTTCTTCTGGCAATATACATTTCAAGCGAATGGCTATTTGACATTAATGCTGACTTTTATTGAGGATCAGACAGGATTGCAGGGTCATACAGAAGCACACATACACAGGAAGAGGAACTAGAAAATAAACAGCTTGCTCATTTAAATAGCACACATGTACGTAAATAAGAAAGTAACTGTATAATGTGTAGCGTGGCAAATTGTTACTAAAACAGTAAGAGAGCAAAGGCGCGGTTGCTAAGATAAAAAAAAACAAAAAAATATATATGTATAAAATGATATTAAATCATTGAAAGGGGATAAGTGGCAAGCGGAAGTTTGAAAAAGTGTTGAATTACATTTGGCACGCGGGTAAAACACTTAAATATGTGCATTAGGGTTGTAAAAAAAAAGTCAAGTCAGAATTTCAATGCTCTCACCCCCAAGGATTATTCTATATCGAAAAAAGTATACCGCTATTTTTTTTATTTTAAAATCAAAAAATATTTAGAGGTCGCTCAAAGCGCTCAAAGTTTTCCATGCATTTTATATGGGAAAAAAGAACTTTTAGTAGAAATGGTATAGAATTCTTGAAAATCAATATTTTTCGTTTGGAAAACTGTGGTCCTCTTCAGGAGGCCAATTATTTACTTAACCATTTTTAATGCTAACAATCTTTTATTGGTCCTCCTTTTGTCATTTTTTGGGGTTTTTGGTGTTGGTTTTGGATCTATAAATTATAGTTATTTAAAGAAAAAATTTTAAATAAACGATTGGCAACCTTCTGATTTTTAAGAATCCTATACCATTTCTACGAAAAGTTGTTTTTCCATATAAAATATAGAGAACACTTTGAGAGCTTTGCGCGACCTCTAAATATTTTTTCATTTCAAAATAAAAATAGGGGTATATTTTTCGCTGTAGAATAATCCTGGGGGGTGAGAGTATAAAATTCCGGCTTTACTTTTTTTACATGCAATTTTGGACCACCCTAATGTGCGTATGTATATATCTATGTATGTATGTACATGTGGTATGAGTGTGCGCAGCACATGTTGCACAGCCAGCTAGCAGCACAGCAAAATGCAATAAAAGATGTAAATGATTTTTTTCCTCTTTCGGTTTTTGCTTTCATTTTAGCTAGTCGAGCACTTTTTTACGATTTCCACATTTTCCATCCACTGCATGTGGCAGCGATTCCCCTGAGGGGTGCACTAGTTGCTTTAAACTCGCCGCCGCCGCCATCGCCGCGAATGCCTAAATGGCGCTACTAAGTCATTGGGCACAGGAAGTGCCGCAAGCCACAGTCGTGGAATGCGCTTCGAGCGATGCTGCAGGCTGTCACAACAGCGCGTTAATTAAATAGGTATCTTTTTTTCGTAGCTTGTTGGATTAATGTGGCAAACAATTAATGTTGTTGCTAATGGTGAAGATGTGCCATCAATGAGGCTAGTCAACAAGAGCGAGTAAGAGTGAAATATAAACAAAAGAGTAGTGAGCGAGGGTCTAAGTGCCTTTATTCAGAGTCTTCTGAAAGCATGTGTAATGCAAAGTATCCATTGTCGCAATCCGCAAAGCGTTTGTGCTCTTGCATACAATTTCCAACACTCCACATCTTTGTTTTCTCTACTTTCCTTTTTTCTACCTCGCTGCAGCCAAATCCTCAAAATGCATGCACTCGCATACTTTACCAAAATCTGCAGTTTGTAATGTTGCTACAAATCGCAAGAGTTTAGCTGTCGCTTATCGTTTTCATAATTTTCAAAACCACATTTCATTTCAAGTCGTTGGAGCCAAAGCACATACAAAACCTTAACCCTACCTTTGCGCTATCAACCCGACCACATCACGCCTGGCATCACTCACGCAACTTCCGCTCACCACAACCCATCAAACCAGTCTTGATTTCCCTCTCCCTCACCGCAACAACAGCTTATATGAGTATCCCTTTTTATGAATTTATCATCCGCTGCTGCACATAAAAAAAATTCTTCTTCTTTATCCTCGTATCACTCATTTGTGGTTGTATCATTTTTCTATTATTATTGTTGTTATCATTGCTCTTCCCTTCGTGGCAGTATTCACGTACGTAGGTAATTTAATATTTTCATACGCGTGTCTATTTTGTTGCAAATTTGCAAAGGCCGTATACGGTATAGATAGCAGCCAGCGTGCGTTAATCATGCGTTGCAAGCGTGCCACTGCATGCGGCTTGCGGTTTTTACCAAGCTGCGCACTCGCATGAATACTAACTACATATGTACATATGCACTTCCTACATATGTCGCTTTCAAGTTGGTTTTTTGGTTATATAATCCAAATGCAAAAACCACAACTAAAACTTAAGTATGGCATTACAATTGATTGCTGGCAATTACTTGCGTATTTGGTGATTAATTTAAGTGCAATTAATGTGAAATATGATACTTATTTATTACGAAATGACACTCATAAACATATATATACAAAAGTGTTAAACTTATGGTGTTTTTTTTTTTGCTACAAAAAATGTTGCCTTTTCATTGCCCTCTCCTGAGAAGGCAAAATTTTTCGGTAGAAAATAAAACGCCATTAGGTACATATTTCATATGGGGCGACACTAAGCCGGTTGTCAGGACAAGCCAAATAGTCAATAACCACCATTTTTTTCTTAACATTCATGGCAGTAATTGTCAACTTTATGAGTACAGTTATCGTTAAAATTATAGGTTCCAGGTGAAGTAAGGTTAGGAACGCGCGTACGAATGACTCTTACTTTCACTCGGAGGCAGATTTGCCCATTGTGAATACCCTCTCTGGGTGCCAGGAGGAGGCACATCCTTCTAACCGCGGTTAATCCACAATGAAAGTGTAAAGTCGGCCAAACCATTAAATATCCCGGTTGATCCCGGGTGTTCGATATTTCCACCTTCGCAATCTCCCTCAAGCGGATTGTTGCGAGAAGCTCGGTCACAGGAGTGAAAGACGGTATCGACAAAGTCCACTTTCTACCCCAAATCGTGCATAGATGTGCTCTTTTATATGACAACTGTAGAAAACGTAGCAAAGCACACGCGTCCAGCGCATTTCTAGGTTGGTGGTAAAGTCAGCCTTAATATTTGAGAGGACATCAACCTGCCGAGCAGAGGCAAGGAATATGTATAACATTCAATCAAAGATAATGAGAATCGCAAATATTGAGTTCATGAACTAAGTGAGTACGAGTATATGAGCTCCAAACCATTTAATATTTGTAAGCAACAGTTTGCAGTATAACAAAGCTAATGAAGGCAACAAATTACACTCTTTCTGTGCTGATAATGCTACCATGTTTCTTTTCTCAGTCCGTTTTTTCTAATTGAAAGCTGTCAATTGATGTGTAAGCAATACCGTAAGTTATGGCAATCTGTGTATACTTACGTAAACCAACCATCGTACATCAACTCGTTTTATCAACCATCGTAGACGGTCACTGACCAGATCTCAAGTGATTTTCAGTAGAAATTTGCAAAGCTGCTTATAATAATACCAATACCTAGATACTTGTGGCAATAAACCAAGTAACTAGGTATCAATTACTAAACATGACTGCTGGTCCTTTATATGTATTCGTACTTATGTATGCATATTTGCAAAAACACATACATACATATGTAAAGAAATGTATAAAAGTGTTTACGTTTAAGTAGAACGAAGTGTCTCCTACAAAAATGAAAGAAATATTCTGCAGACATTGAGAACACTACGTCAAATTTTTACTTAAAGCGGCAAAGCGAGACCATTCCAATTGGGAGACTTCTAGAAGCGAATAATTTATAGCGGCTGAAGTTACGTCCACCTTCAGGAAAATTAATTTTGGCACGATATATGTATCACTGTGCCTTAACAGACTAGGCGCTCTTTCGTTAATAACTATTTACATCACTCCCAGTTTCGGATGCTCTTTCGCTAAGAAATGGTATGACTCATACCTAAAGTGAACAACTATTTCATAGCCCAAATAAGTACAGGTGAGGTTAAAGTGTTGGCCCCACACAAGGGACACACTTGGACAACTAACAGATTGTTCGTTGTGATACCATGAAATAAATAAACGGGACCCTTAATTTAGTCGGCGGAACGCCGCGAGCGCGATTACCAAATTTCGAACGCGGCTAATTTCGATCCCTGAGAGCTCAGTTTTAATTTAAGAACTGAGAGCAAAAATGCTTTCAACTTAGCCTCGCGAAGCTTGGTCAGTCTAAAAGAAGGTGTGAAGATGATTCCGCCACATATTCCTCTTGACATCTGATACAAAAGGAATCACTTAAAATTCTTAGGATTACCATATGAATACCAATCACACAATGGCCTGTCAGACCCCGTATCACTAAATTTTAAAGTATTTTAAAGTGCCATATAAAACATTTCCTGCAGCAGAGAAACGTCTTCATTTCCTTTTTTATGTCACAAAATGAGCATCGTTTTCTTTTGTCCATTTTATTATAATAACCTAATGCCTATAGGCATTTAGTAGAGTATGCAATTTCATTATGGCGAGTACGAAGTGTGCATGTTAGTCTAGCTCTTGTCGAACTAATGCTAGGTCGAATCATCTCATAGACGTTCCTAGTTGATCCTTACTTGGAGACAAGGTTTTAAAGGTGCCTTTACCATGCCAGGTCATCAGCCACGCAGTTTTCAGTAATGTAGCTGCCACGCGGCGCCAAAACTAGCCTTAAGAAGTTTACCGCTCCCTTCTTTGAGTAACTCCACCCTACCCAGTGCTCTCTTATGGGTACATAGGTAGATAGGAGCTTCTGGATGCCATTTCGCAGTCTCTGTAATCTATGTGTTCAGGGCATAGTCAAAACCCTCCCAAACTCCACAGTGTTACCACCCGGATTCCCTGAACCGAATAGCTGCGACAATCCTGTCTAAAATTTCCGCAAGTGCCATGTTCAAAATGACGTTAAGCGCCAGTGTAGGTGTGGTTCCTAAAGCTCTACTAGTTGCGATTAGGGCGATCCGATGAAAACACTCCAGTATTTTTACAAGTGTAGCCTTGCGTATCGAGTTCCACCAGACCGGGACTCCTGGAAACAAGATAGGCTTGAATCTGGTTTCGTAGAGCTATAGAATTACAAGAAACATCACCTTTTACCTATTGCTCGCCTAAAACAGTAAAAGGCAACCGATACCTTTCTTACCACTTCCATAATATTCCACGACAACTTCCTATCCAGCATCAAGCCCAAGTACTTGGCCCTGTATGAGGGCCATAGACGTACACCGCTACTCGAGGGAAGGGCCACAACGGGTACTTTGTACTTCCCGTCTACTAGGATTTACTGCGAGGCTGCCGTTGATCGCCCACTTAGTTACCTGGTTCCACATCGTCTACATAGGCGATCACCCGACAGTCCACTTGTTCTGGTTCCTCTAGGAAGTCGTGTACTATCGTAATCGAGAGCAGGGGAGACAGAATACTACCTTGCGGAGTACCCCAATTGACACTGCGCTAAGTGCAAGCGATCCCCCACTTCGCTGCGACAGTTCTGTCACGAAGTAAGCTGTAGATAATCCTTATTGTGTTGGTTTCAACCAACAGATTATGAGCAGAATTGACTACTGTCTCTGGAGTGAGATTATTGAAGGAGCCCTCGATATCGAGAATGGCCTCTACTGTATAATCTTGCATGAAGGCTTCTTCTATCCACCGACCTTTCCTTGCAATAAGCATGTTGAGCTATTAAAGACAGTCACGAATAATCTCATTTCTATTAGTTTCTCTAGCGTTTTTAGCAAAAACGAAAACAGACTGATAGACCTACAATCCCTAGAGGAAACATGAGAGCCTTTCCGGCCTTTTGGATGAACGCAACACTTGCCTACCTCCAAGCCTTGGAGATGTACACGGCCCTCGCGTAGTTCGCACAAATAGGAGCCAACCAATTGCACGACACCTCCAGAGCCCCTTGCAGCTGCGAAGTACGAACTATTGTGGTTGTAGGTAGAAAGGAAGTACTGAACTTCCGAAAGAAGTACGGTTGGTCACACTACTCATACCGTATGAGGGTTTTGTATGTATGTATACACGTACGTCTCTATGTAGTATATATACACACTTTGTAACGCCTATTAAACATTTTCCATTTTCAGCAAATTAGCAAAGGTTTAAACAAAAAAAAACAGAAAAAAATAACGCAACACCAAAAGAAAGGGATTACAGTAACAAAGGGACAGCATGCAAAAGGCAAAACGCATTGGAGCGTCATGGAGAAGCGGTAAATGTACATACATACAAATGCCACTGCACACTTTTCTACTTTATAATTTTTGAAGTGATTAAGCAAAAATGCTTTTGATGTTTTTTCACGCTCGACAATTTTCTTTTTATTTCATTAAAATGTTTCCAACTCGCTTTGCGGAAAAGCAGAGGGCAATCTTCAATAAGAGACGCAGAAAAGAAAAGCCAAGCACAGGTCTTTAGGTAGCTGAGCTGTTTACTGGCACGGCTTGAATATGCAGCTCGAGCGGGTGGTTGATTGTTTGGGTGGTTCAATAGTCGACTGAGACTGGCTGATTGGCCGGGTAGTGTATGCGCGCATGCATTTCGCCTGGCGGGGTGGTGGCGCATAGTAGTTTGCATTTTTGATTGAGAATTATTGCTGTAAGCCTATTAGCGTTGCCAGAGCACTCGTCGCTCAAATCCAATCAACTATTTGGTCATATGACAATCATTTAAATAATTGAAAGGGAGAAATCTACTTTTGTATGTAAATTTTTAATGTAATAATAAATGACTTATGCAATAGGAATGAAACGTAGTTGTTAGTAGTTAATTGAAATTGAAAATTGTGTAGCATTAAAATTAAATTTGTTTGAAGAAGTTGTCGCACATGGCGCTGCACCATTGCGATTTATTGAAATTACACACTTAGGCCTAAAGGAATGCCTAACGTCTAGTCTAACGTTTTAGGTTTTTATCCACCACTAAAGATATGTACGTAGGCCGTCAAAAAAAGGAAACTTAGGGTGCCTCAATCTACTCCTAGACAGTGCAGACAGTTGTAAAGAAGATGAAAAAATGTTTCTGCAGCATCTACGCCTCGTTCCGCGGGCAATGACCGGCTAGAGCTACGAGGGTGTTTGGTAACTTCGAGATCGTTCTCACTCCCAACTACGCCACTTTTCCTATGGACGAATTCAACAATGTCAGTGCAGATACAATAGTCAAGTCTATTCATAATCTGGGGGTTGAAACTAACAACTAACAAATCTGTCGCGGCGGAGTGGAGGAAGGCTTGCACTCAGCGCATAGTCTATAGGGGCACTCCGCAAGGTGGCATTCTCTCTCGCCTGCTCTGGATTGCGGTTGTAAATGACATCCTAGAAGACCTGGAAAAAGTGGGCTGTCGGGTGATCGCCTATGTAGATGATGTAGATCTCTTACTTAAGGGACGATTTCTAGGCACCCTTTTTCCATCTCAAGGTTACCTAAACCAGGTAACTAGGTGCGCGATCAACGGCGGCCTCGCAAAAAATCCAAGCAAGAAGGAACTGGTCTTGTTTACCGTTTGGGGCTCTCAGGAAGGGTCAAGTACTTAAGCTTGATCCTCGATAGGACGCTGGCGTGGAAGCCTAACATTAAAGAAAGGATAAGAAAGGCGTCGGTATCGGCAAAAGGTGAGGTCTCTCGTTATTCGTTTGAAACCAGATTCAAGCCTATCTTGTTTCACGGAGCCCTTGTTCTGGTGCAGCTCACACTTGTAAAACGACTGGAGCATTTACAGCGGATCGCTCTAATCGTAATTACTCTAGCGTTAGGAAACACACCTACACTGGCGCCTAACGTCATGTTGAACACGCCGCCCGCGGATATTGAAGACATAATTCTAGCAGTATAAAATGCTACTAGGCTCAGGCGTTCGAAATACACCCTTAAAACGTTATCCCCGGATAAAGAGCGATCCTGCCCCTACCTGGCCCATGATAACATCCGAAATTTAAGTGAATTAAAAAATGAGAAAAAATAAATTAGCAGTCGAGTAGGCTCTGAATAATAGGACTAACGACCACTGATATTAGGGGACAGCTTCCAGCTATGCCCAATCGCCCCCTTACAGCTGTAGAGGGCTACCGTTGCTTTTCTAATACGTTCTTGTATATTTTGTTTCCAGTTCAATCTTTAGTCCAGTTCTAAGCCAGATATTTTGTGGACAATCCTAGCTTCAGAATCTGGTTGCCTATGGCAGGGGGCTGAAGTGAGGAGATTTTGTACTTCCTGGTTAATAGCACCAGGTCAGTTTTGTCTTGGTTAAAAATCAGGCCTTTTTTTCTTTTTCCATCTTTCAATTTTGCTTAGTCAGTCCTGCATGATTTCTAACAGAGTTTGTGGAAAATTTTCACTCATATACACTGCAGGGTCGTCAGCATACGCAATGACCTTGGAGACTACCCCTCTTTCCGGGGTTTTAAATAGTTTATTAATTGCCACGACCCATAAGAAAGTAACAGAATCGCACACTGTGTGGTTCCCCTGCATGAATAAAGTAAGTACTTAGAATTTCATTATAAAACCCCACTCCATCGTTTGGAAAAGGTTTTAAGTTGAAATCCACGAAAAGAAAATTATTTTAAAACTTTTGTTTGGAGATACTTTATGTGTTTTTTTTACCATATGGCAACGCCAGAGCAATTTGGGTTACGATGTTCTAACCAGAGCTGCAAACCGGTTTTGAACCGAACCGTCGCTTTTTTCGGGCTTTGAACCCAACCGCGCACCGAACCTTTTTTATTTTGAAATGCCAAAACCGAAAAAATGGTTCGGTTCGATTCAAAATTAAAATCCATTAAAGCATTTTTCAAGTTTTGTAATACACAACCCGTATAGTAAATCTGCAAAATTTTTTTTCATGGCAACTTTTTTATATAGAAGAAAAAGCTTAACAATACCAGTTAAATAAAAAATTTCTAAAACTCGGAATTTTTTAGTTTGGATTAAAAAGTTTAGATCTTTGATGCAATTTGGTTGAAATTTGTAGATTTTTTCTAATTTTCGTACAAAGTTTGAAATATGGAATTATATGCTTATTGTTATATAACGAGCTATACTTAAAAAAAAAAAAAACAATGAACATTAAACTAACAAAAGAAAAATAATCAAATGTCGCACTAATATTATTTTGACCATAGGTATACTACTTGTGTATTTATATGAAGTTAATCAAAATACTGAATATGCTGTTTTAATCTACATAGTATTCGACTAGGGTCACCACTTGTTCAAACCTTAAAAAGTTTATTTCACTTTTTCTAATATCCCTTTGATCGCGTTGATTTTAAATATTTTTTTTTTTGTTTTCTTCCATAGAAAAAAAGTGACCAACATACATTCTTTGTATGGAAGAAAATCCATGAAGAATTGCTAAAATCAACTTAAAACTTAAAATGCTTTCCTAGAAGTGCTTATTAAACAGTTTTCAATTTAGATGAATCTGTGTAGAATAATTTTTGCACAATATTTATATGGTTAAAAATTGACATTAATAAAGAAAAGGAAAATAGCCAATACTTGATAAAATGTCGAGACCCTATTTTTTTCCACCACTATACATGTGGATATTTAAATTTTATCTCAATAGCAAAACCTTTAATTTTTATATTAGGGATTTGTCATAGTTTTTGTGATATTTACATACTTTAGGATAAAGAAATTGAACCACTTGAACCGAACCGAACCGCGGTTCAGGGATACTCGTGAACCGGTTCTTGTACCGGTACAAGCTTTTTCTAAGTGGTTCGAACCACTGGATCGAGCCGCACCGATTTTTGGAGTGGTTTGCAGCCCTGGTTCTAACAGTATCATCGATTTCTCATAAATAAAATTGCCATTAAGGAAGAAAAAAAATTAAAACTCAAGAATAAAAAATTGTCGCAAATTTCTGATCTGCCTGAAAATATTATATAATTTTTCTCTGAAATTTTTTCTTGTCAAAATTAAAATCAGAAGTTCTGCATGTTGAAGAACCATGGGCAGAAGTCAGAACCAAGTTAATGTTTGTACCCACATTTACTATACGCTCACTACGACACCTAGATTCATATTTTTGGGAGCTTAAAAAAAAAATATTTTTAAGTTAAAAATTTAAATGCAGAGTTCCAATAAAAAAAACTAGTACGCATCCTGGAACAATTTTTTTTAGCAAATGCCATTAAAATTTTTTTAATAGTATTCGACGATTTACATACATACATACACAGGTTAAAGTTGACTCACCTTGAAGTTCACCAACCGCTCTATAAATGTTTATTATCTTAGTTCTCCTTCCCCCAAAATAGATTTGTATTCAATTATTCACACATTGAGATATAAGCGAACGAACGATTGCACAACAAAACATATGTAGATATGTATGTACATACATATGTATGTACATATGCGACAAAACCAAATTCAAATGGCATGCAACAACAAAAATTGCACGCACTTGGAACTTTTGCCCTTCCAGCCATTTTTATTTCCAATCGCTTAACAAGCACTTAGCAAAACCATTATTTCTTTGCACTGCACTTTTAAATCACATTTCTGCATTTTCACACTTTCACTTTTATTACACAAAACTATTGGCGAAACATTACTAACTTGCAAAAACTAATTAAATCACAAACAATTTACAATTAAATATCAATAAACTTGACCGAACGCGTACCGACGCCCACAACAGTAATTGGATACGACAGCAACCGATTTACGTCGATGATAGACAAAGCAGCGCTGATGGGGAGAATGCGACTGCGACGCAGCCACCCACATACCTATAGGAGTGTGAATGTATGTTTGCAAGTGTCACTGAGAGGAGCATAGTAATTAGAAAAATGTTATGTATGTATACACAAACCTGTTGAAGAATAAAAATAGAGCAACGAAAATATCATGCGAATAATTTTTTTGGAAAGGTACAATAAGGTGGTTGAGAAGTATTGCAAGAGTGTGAGGAGACATTCCATCATTGAGCAAACAATACCTTGTGATTCCAGTGCGAGAAGTGTTGCCGCGTTTTTTCTTGAAAAAATCACCAAATATTTATCGGAGTATTTAATGGATTATATATGCATAAAAATTTGTTTGTAGGGATGCTGATTTGATTAATAAAAATTCATGTTTCTTGCTCGACGGTCGTTTTCTGTTTTCTATAAATTCAATCCAAGCGACGATACATTCTTGTTCTTATTTTCTAATTTGCAGTTGTGTCCAGCGTTGCCGCTTCGCTTAGATTCAAGAAAAATGTATACAGTTTTTTCGGACTGTTTATATGTTAAATTTTTCTTCGGTTTGCATAATTTTTCTACAATTCCTGTCAAACGAAAGCAAAAACAAAAAATGAAGTTTCATGAACTATGTGATATTCTCTTATGATCATGTGAACTACAGGGACATAAAGAAGTTTTCTTTCCGATTGCTTGACACCTGCAATATAACGAAATTTTATCACCCTTTTTAATGTGCCTTATTTGAGCGCATATAGATATGTAGTAGGAAAAATCTTTTTGTGTCAAAAAATTTGTTGGCAAACATATGTGCGCTTATGATTGTCATTGTATACTCATAATATCCTTGTGGGAGTTATAAAATAAATTTACTTATTGAAAAGAAGTAATTTTCTCTGTAGCGAATGAGAGCCGTCCAAATATCGCATATCAATTAAAAAATTTATTCGCTTAGATATCAAAGAAAGGGAAATGACGACTACTGAAGCACATAGAAAAAGTATGTAATTATGGTTACAACTGTACAGCGAAAAGATATCTTTGCCGGCACATGCAACCTTCAAAGCTGGGAAATCATACACACTCGTACATATGTATGTATATATGTATTGTACATACATAACTACAAACACTGAAAAATACATAAGTATTATCGATGGCAATGTGTATTTGTAGGAAGTTCCAGCCTACAAATGACCTTAACATATTGCTTCAAACCGTACTTTGCGGTTAAACGCTATTAATTAGACAAAACACATACACTCATACATATTTATCTAGGTACAAGCAAATTCATTAGTACCGCATGAAATTGTACTTATAAGCGTAGCATTGCGGTTAATCGCTTAACCTGGGTGCGCTCTCTTTTCAATTCACTAAGTGCTTAAGTTAACAGCCTCTTGGCTTAAGTAGATGGGTGTTGACTGCCAGCACTTTCTGTATATTCACAGTGCAACCAAACTTGCATACACATACACACAGCCAATCCAAAGGTTTTGTTGCTCGTTACCGCATTGGGCTTGCTGTGGTCAGCTGCTTGCTGCGCTTCAATCAGCTCCACCTTCACCTTTCTTCTGATTACAACTCTCTTCACTTTAACCCGCTCAACTTGGAATAATTCAAAAGTCATTATCATTTACTTATGTTTTGTTAGTAATTGATTAGATGCGTTGCGTTAAATGCGGCTTTAGCCACATATTAATTGTTTTTAAGTGGTTCAGAGAGCGCTCTAAGTATGTTGTTGCTGTTATTATTGTTGCCACATTTGCTATTTTAACCGTTGATGACCACACACTTATCAAATATTAATGCTGCTTTTGTGGCAAATGGTTTCTTACATTAATGAATTGAGAGTACCACCGTAAATGGATATGATTTGCTAAGTGCTAGATTTAATAGGATTTGTAACGGAAAATCGGCTTTGTTTAGCTTAATTTAAGGAATCAAACTGTTTAAAAAGCTCGCGATAGTTCAATACTAACTTATCTTTCAACTTCTCGGACTCCTTTATGAATCTCAAACAATAAACAATTGACCTCTGTGACAAAGGCAACCAGGAATGGTAGATCCCTACTTTTCTGCTTGGTAAGGAATTCCGTCACCGCCCTCTGCAACCTTTATGCCTTTTTCATGATTTATTTAGCTGTTTTTTAGGTAGGACTTATGTAGCGTTTTTCAGGCGGACGTAGCTGCCGTCAAGGAGGCAGTAGATACTCTGCTCTCAAGAACGAGGCACTAATAGGAGAAGTAAGCATCAACTCTGATAGCCAAGGACAATCAGGGTTCTGACCTTATTGCTGGTGTGCTCAATATCGTTCGGGAAGTGCCTGATCTCCGGATCCGAAAAAATCATACCCAGCGGAGTGCATGCTTCCTTTTTAACTTGAGTGCGTGCTTTCTGCTGAAGGGTATCTGAACCTTTATCTATGCGTGCCCATGAGATAGTGTCCAGTGATTTCACCGACTACTGACCGGTGGGAAGAGCGGCCAACCCGAGTGAGAGCTAAGGGTCGACTTTGGCGAAATTTGCCTGGTAATATGACAGGTTCTTTCCACAGGTAACCTTGTATTTACCTCACTGATGATTTCTTTAATCTTTGGTTGAAGTAGGCTAGAGGTATGCTCGCGTCTTAAGTGGAATTGACTTCGGATACTTCCGTTCCTCTCCCTGCCACCTCGTTGACTATTCACTAACTATGGCCTTCGGTATTAAAAGGTTCTTGTGGAAAAGGAAACATCGGTAGCCGTTAAGAAGCTTTTCATGCTTGCAAAGCCACAGATTTCGATTCGTAATTCGAGATGGTATCACCTAAACAACCACGACGAGCTTTCGGAGATGGATGTTTGCCGCCTGCCTCACTTCTTGATTGGCTACCGACATTCGATTTATTAAGTAGTGGATGCAGTTAAAAGTGTCAAGATATCACAAAGAGAAGCCTCTATAATTGTTAAGTGTATCCCAAACGGGGAAGACCACCTAAGCTAATCTAATCTCGTCCGGGAACTTCTTTACTCATTGGGAGTCGTTGGTATGCGAAATATAAATGGCATATTTGTCCCTCTAATGGCGGAATTGGCAACCGCTGGGGGTTAGTAGTTAGAGGTGCGTACTATCATTCCTTTGGACCTGGGTCCGATCCCTAGTCCAGTCAACATCTAAATTAGGCAGGCAATGGCTAACCTGCGATGTATTTCTGCCTTGAAAAAGCTGCTCATAGCAACTTTTCCCAACAAGTATTTTTATAATTCATATCTAATTTGTTGAAATTATACCACAAGTTTTTGTAGAGTTAATAAATCTGAAATTGCTACTATTTTCGAATCACAATTTCCTAACTTCGTGAAATGAAAAAATACATTTCTTTTGCCAAACTACGGCAATCTGTATTTAATAGCCCAATTAAAGGCAAACCACCATTTTATTTGGCGAATATGTAAAACATATTTGAAAATTCCATTCATATAATTTTTTATTTTATTTCAAATAAGCCTTAAAAAATTTACAATTTGAAATGGCCAAAAGCATTTGCAAAAAACACAAAACTTACCAACACAAATAAAATGTTCGCTAATAACTCTCAAACAAAAAAGCAGCCAGCAATTAAATCGAAATGCTCCGCTTCAATGCAACGCTGCAGTTGATTGGCAACGAGCCTGACCACAAACGCGTATCTAATGCAATAATATCCGCATGTCACACAAAACCGAGCTATAAATAGCCATATGTATAACAACTAGCCAACTAACTAACGATGTACCAAAATCATCGGCTGCAAAAAAAACTCCAAAAAAATACGCGCCGACAAAATTTTTTCGTGAATGTGGCTTTTAGGTTGCCCACAGGATATGCAATTTTCCACAGCTATTCATTTGACTTCGATTTTTTGTTTTAGAAATATTTTTTAAACATATTTTTATCGCTCTTCTAATTTGTTTTTTTTTTTGTAGATATATTTTACAAATACCGCGCTTTGGCGTCATTTGGGAATTTTATCTGTCAAAATATCTATACATATGTACATACACAACATAACTGTAAATTAAAATTAAAAAAGGAAATATCGGCTTGCCACCGCATCGTTAATTGCTATTCCGTTAAAATATACAGTGACTCAAACAAATGACCAGGTGTTTTTTTTAATATTCGTAATGTTTTTCCAGCTAAATATTTTTTTTTGTTTTTTTTTTATATAAAAATATCGTCTAAGCTTTAACCAAAACCGTGTAAATTACAGTTTCGAACTTTATAGAAAACTTAGGAAAATTCAAAAAATTTTCATCAAAATTTCAACTTTGTATTCTGAATTTTTAGAAAAATGTATTGTGTATGCAGTTTTATAGCCCATATAATTTTTGGTGAATTTAGTGAAGTGCAAATTGCAAACGGCTAGAAAATCGCGAACTTTTTTTGGAGGCTACTTTTTCGGGTTTTTTAACATAGCAAGCGCAATTGCGTTGATATTTTGAAATTTTGTTGTTGACTGTCTCCCGCGTTTTATTTCATAACAAAATCATACTTATATGAATGTGAAGAATTAAAATCCGGGGTAGCTTCAGTATCGTTTGCTTGCCTTCCAACAACTGTCTATATTTTCATTCATTGAAACTTCATTAACAAATTTTCAAAAGAATATCTGATAAAACATATTTAACAACCATGTGAATAAGTGTATTTTTGTGAAAGTACTTCACACTTCCGCTCCTCTTCGGGAAACAAAGGCTTTTAATTGCGATAGGTGACCTGTCCGAAGTCGCGATTCATTTTCTTTCCTCAGTTTTACAATTACAGGTGAAATAAATCCAATTACAGTAAATGGACCATCATACTTAGGTCCAAGTTTGGCGGCAAAATTTTCTACTGCACTTGAAATGTGGTGTTGTCGAAGTAATACTTGGTCTCCAATTTTTGGTTTCCACTCCCGATGCCGAAGATTGTACGATTTAGCTTGCGTTTCTGCTGCTTGCTCCAAATTTCTGCGAACGATTAAAATTATTTCCTTAAGACGGATTTTGAAACTGCTGGAATTTGAAACTGCTGAATCGCCTACCTACCCACAATTTCCAAGGAGTGCACTCGCTATCGTCCGTCTGAGTGGAAAAACGACGATAAAGTTTCCCATCTTCGATACAAAATCCAGGATTAGCTTGCCCATTCGTACGAACTTCTTCTATTTTCTTCTTCAGCCAGTTGCACTGCTGATCATCAGATGTTAATCGTAAATCTTCTGTTGGTTGACGTGATAATGTATCGGCGACTGTATTCAACTCACCTCTTCTATACTGCACATCAAACTGATACTGTTGTAACTCTAAAGCCCAACGTGCAATTCGGCCGGAAGGACTTTGGATTGAATTTAACCATTTTAATGCTAAAGGGTCCGTTACAACTGTAAAATGGTATCCTTCAAGATACTGCCTCATTTTCCTGATGGCCCATATGATAGCTAAGCATTCTTTCTTCGTCGTAGAAAACTTTAATTCAACGGTGCTCAAATGTCGACTTGCGTATGCAATTACTCGCTCTTTTCCATCGACTTTTTGTGTTAAGACTGCCCCCAAACCGTAATCGCTGGCGTCAGTCTGAAGAATGAATTTTTCCGTAAAATCAGGATATGCCAAAACAGGTGCTTCTGTGAGCTTGAGTTTGAGGTCATCAAAAGCCTTTTGATGTTCCTCCTTCCACTCCCACTTTGATCCTTTCCGCAACAAATGGTTTGAGAAAACTCTGGTACAAATCTTCGATACCATGAAGTGGTACCAATAAATCGACGTAACTCTCGAATATTTTGTGGTACATGCAGGTTTCTTATAGCATCTATCTTTTCAGGATCCGTGTGAACTCCATCTTCACTAATTATGTGGCCCAGGTATCTAGTTTTTCGTGTGAAAAACGAACACTTATCGACATTAATTCGCAGATTAGCTGCACGTAGTCTTCGAAACACTTCTGCTAGCATTGATTTATGTTCTTCGAAAGTTTTACCAAAAACAATTATGTCATCCAAATAAGCAAAAACGAAAGGTTCAAGATCAGCACCGATTACTTTATCCAGTGCACGTTGAAATGTGGCTGGAGCCGAATGTAAACCAAATGGCATAACACGCCATTGAAAAAGTCCACGACCTGGTACTGTAAATGCGGTAAACTGCTTACTGTTTTCTTCCATCGGTATCTGCCAATAACCATCTTTCAGATCAAGGCTGCTGAAATACTTAGCATTGCGAAGTCGACCAAGGATGTGTTGTATTCGTGGAAGAGGATATGCATCTGGTACAGATATTGCGTTAAGTTATCTGTAATCGATGCACATTCGCCATTGTCCGTTCTTTTTTTTAACCAATACAATAGGAGCGCTGAAAGGACTCTGTGAAGGTTCAATACAACCTTTTCCAAGTAAATCGTCCACCTTTTCGATGATAACACTTTGCATTGCAGGATTTCGAGGAAAATATCGCTGTTTAATTGGCCGATCGTCTTTCATAACAATTTTGTGTGTGGCAACATTCGAAGGTCCCTGTACCTCTTCAAATTTCATTAATTCGCTTTGCAAAAATTCTTTAATCGATGCCTCTTCTGTACATTTAAGATGTTTCGCGGATGTACTAATTGGCGGTAATTGAAGCTTTGTATTCCCAAATGATATAAAAGTATTAATTTCTTTCAAGAAATCCATTCCAAGAATGATGTCATCTATAACCGACTCCATAACCATAAATTGAAATTTTGATAACATTCTGTTAAACTGCAAATCCGAGCGACCAATTCAAATTAATTTTATGCAAAATTTGGACACAGCTTTCGATGTGTACGTAAAATTTACATTTCTTTTAGCTATGGATGTCAGAATACACCCATGTTTTTGACAACAAAGAAGAAGAATTAAAATCCGGGGTAGCTTCAGTATCGTTTGCTTGCCTTCCAACAACTGTCTATATTTTCATTCATTGAAACTTCATTAACAAATTTACCAAAGAATATCTGATAAAACATATTTAACAACCATGTGAATAAGTGTATTTTTGTGAAAGTACTTCACATGAAAAAAGTGAAAATTCCATCACCAAAAAAAATCGCAAAAATCAACGCGATTTTTTAGCCATTTGAAACTTGCACTTCATTAAAATTTAGAACAAAAAGAAGAAAGTTTTATGAAAATTTGTTATTTAATTTTCCTAAATTTTTAACAAAGTTTGAAACTGTGATTTACACGGTTCGGTTAAAGCTTAGACGATATTTTTATATAAAAATAAATAAAAAAAAATTTTGCTCGAAAAACATTACGAATATTTGAAGAAAATCAACACGTGGTCATTTGGTTGAGTCACTGTATGTATACACTTACGCTCGTAGAAATACACCCCGCGTCAAAATTATAGTCGCAAGTTTTCGGAAGTTATTTTTTCAGTTGTTTTTATTAAAAAAAAAAAAATAGTTTATTTCTTAACAAAACCCGTATAAATCAGCATAAGCCTTAAACTTTGTGTCATATTTAAAAAAAAATCAACAAATTTTCGTAAAATATTTAAGCTTCTTAATTAGAGATCTTAACAAGATTTGCAGTACGCGGTTTTATTGCCAATTTTAATATAAGTAGTTTTATAATAGTAATTGATTATAGTATGTATGTATATGCTCTTGATTTTTGAAAATTTTTTCGCTGACATTATTGTGCATTTTCTTTCATACCAAATAAGTTCGAAGATTTTTTTTTTATATGGAAGAAAATGAGCAACACCATGAACAGAAAAAAATTGCCAAAAAGTAACGGTTAGCCCTAGCTACTTTATACTTGCGCATTATTACACTAAAATATGGTCTATAAAATGGCGTACTCAAAACCTTTCTAATAAATTTAATTAAAAATCTTGAAATTTTCACAAAAATTTATTAATTTTTTTTTTTAATTGCTAAGGTTGTAAACTTGGATTTGTTAAAAAATAAACTATATATTTATAACGAAAAATAATTATTAAAATTAGGTAACAAAAAATATTTAAATCGTTAAACTTTTCAATAGATGAGCTTATAATTTTGACACGGTGTGTACGTACATTGCAGGTGCATTATTTTGTTGCACACAGGTTTAGCGGTTTACGTTTGAATGTGAAAAGCTTGCGAACATGCATTACACAACAAAGTGTCAAAGATACACAAAAGCAAAACAACAAAAAAAAACTTACGAAAAGAATGTGGAAAAAATGCTAAATAAAAAGAAATAAACAAACACGCACTCATTCAATCATTTTTCTAGATTTCCTCTTTCCTGCCGCAAATATTCGCATTTCAGCCGGATTTCCATGGACTTCAACATATTTTCGATTATAATTCAAAATATATACAAGCATTTATTCGCCGCCTATACTCTGCCTGCTACAATGAATATTGCAGTTTTTAGTTGGCGATTTTTACTATTGCTTTGCGGCATATAAATCATCGCTCACATTTTTTATTTTTTATTTTTTTTTGTTATTTATACATTTACATATTTTTGTTTTACCACAATTTTAATCAAAAAGTACGCACTTTGTCGATAAATTATTGTCTTCCGACCTTTAAATAAAAGTAAGTTTTCCTAAAACTGGTGCTTTTTTGTACGTGCCTCTTAAAGGAAGTACCCAAGCAAGCATCTACTAAATCAAAATTGACACTTATCATTTTTATGTGGTACAGCAGCAAATAGCAATGAAAATGTAGTCAAGAATTATTGTGTTTGTCATAATCTCTTGGAAAAGGTCTCAAGTTAGCAAACAAAAATACAAAAAAAAACTGGCTCCTGTACACGCAAAAAAAATGCTTGCTCTGAAAGGCAGTTGAATGCGCTTATCTCAAGCCAATGTAGGGTATTCAACGTCTCTCATTGTGCACAAAAGGAGCACTGAAAACCACTCCAGTGACTGTACTAGAAAAAATCCTCAGTATACTATCGACCTTGCGGTAAAAAGAGCCTTGCGCCTAAGTCCGTGGAGAGACTGATTACAAGAAAGGAGTCCTTGCTAATAAACACTGGCCACAGCTCAATAGCCAAAGGGCATGTAGTCACAACAGACTGGGATAGGGAGTTTCGGGTTACTATCGAAGGCAACTGATGGCGTAGAAGCCTGAAACCTAGCCGGAAGACATTTAACTTCTTCATAGATGGCTCAAAAAGGAAACGTATAGTAGGAGCGGGAGTCAGCCCAATAAGCTGCCGGAACACTGCAGTATATTCTAGGCAGACGATTTCGCAGTGAGAAAATACGCTAAGCTAGCTTACCCAGTGACTGGAAACAGCTCTAAAGTTCATTATTAAATCTCCCGAGTTGTTACATTTTTCGACAAAAAAGTGTTAGCATATGGGCAATTCTCAATTAGTTCGAACTTTCGTATGTCTCGCCAGTTTTTCTTCGGACACATAATTTTCGCTGGTTTGTTAACACAAATCAGGTAACATATATTGTGTAGATTATGTAAATGCAAAAAACGCATATGCTTTTTTTTGTAATTTGAACAGTAAGGTTTTTTCATTTGGCGTTTATATGATTGAAAAAATGTGAAGATGGTTGGAAAAATAAATGCGGAAGGACACGATTTTTTTTATTATTTTGTTTACTTTTCTTAAGGAAAGCTGCGGGGTTTTCTTCAAAAGGGATATATGAAAAAGTTGGCCTACAACGGTTAAGCTTAAAAAAACAGAGGTACTGGTAGTAAAAAATTCTAAACAACATGGGTGGTTAGTTTGGAACCCTCCTGCTTTAGATCCGAGAGATTTGTTGAAAGCTATGACTCCACTTATAGTTAATACTACTAACATTATGGGTAAAAGGTTATGTACCCATGAGATTTCTTTAATAATTCAGATTTTTGAAAAGGGATTGTTGAAAGCGTTCTATACAATAAGCAAAAAATAAATAAAAAATTTAAGCGTTGGAAAGTTAGTATTAGCTGGACAAACTTTTGGATTAAGGGGTTGAAGAGCAACTTAATTTTTACAGTGTATGTTAACGCCCTTGAAGTGTTCACCAAACATGTATTTTTAAATTTCCGGAAAGGTATATTTGGGAAAAGTTGTTTCACATATTTAAAAAAAAATGAAAATCCCGAAATTCGGTTAGAAAAGCGGCACAAAATAAATAAGAATGAAAGTCTTTTGAGAAGCGGCAGGGAAAGTGAGTAGTTTAATCCCTTTAACCTTTTTCTCCAACCAGTTGTCATGGCAAACAAGAAATTGGCATGGCAAATTTGCAGTTACGCATCCATTATCTTAGTGAGAGTAAATGCGTGGCAAATGCGTGTCGGAAGGCAGGATGTGCAAAAAAAAACCAAAAGAGTTATGCTGAAAGCACAAACAAACACACATTGACTGCGCTATTCATCATAACCAAGTGCGGTTGTATGCAGGATGGAATACAGCAAAAAAAAAACGTGGCGAATATTTGCTCATTTAAAAATAAATAAAAAAAACCCTTCGTGAGGCAATGGAAAAATGAGTTAAAAAGTGTATGCAGATGAGCTGGCAGAAAGATCATTGTCTGTCGAACTGGTTAGGCATGGCGAATTGCTATGCCTATTGATACACATACAGATATATACATATACACGTACAACTGCCTGAGTGGACGCATACATAAATATATTTCTGTGTATGCAAAAGATTTATTGCCGTCTGATTTATTTGTAGTTGCAGCGGAGAGTTTGTGGGAAAAAACAACCAAACAGACTAACATAAAGGCACACATGCCATGCTGTGGAAAGGAAGGATCAATGAAAATTATAGTTTGCTCAACTACGCATCAATAAACGGCATGAGCGCATTGGAGTTTGAAGAACGGAAATGAAATAAAATGTATAAATTGGGATACGAGTGAATCTTTGCAACCACACACACACACAGCATTAATCCCGCCGTCAGTCAGTTAACAGACCAGCACCGCAGACGGTAATTGCAAGGAGTATCCATCAATTTATCTGCGCGGTATTGTGACAGCGGCTGTTTTGGTGTGTCCGCGCGGGCGTGAAAAGTCAAATATTTTCGCAGCGCAGTCCCAAACAAATGCACGCACAACACATACATATGGAGGCGTAGTAAAAAGCATCAAATAGGCACAGACGCGCTGCTTTGCAAGCATACTTTGTGGCGCGCGCGCATGTTTTCTTATAACCAACCGTCGCACCAACACACAGCGACATGCTTGCAATTTACGTTATTGTTGTTTTTTTCCTACTCTCCCCGCGGCTTATCTCTGTCTTATTACTTAAATATTTGTTCTTGTTTTTTAAGCGCACTATTTTTTTCTTTTTGCGTCCCACATTAAAGCGCTTAAAAAAAAATATTTTCATTTAATTTATTTATGAATGGAAATTCGTTGCGCCACAAGCAGCTCATGCTTACAATGTTTGTACATACACACACACGCTCATACAATTACACACATCCACTTAAACCCGTAGAATATTTATAGTCAGCAAGTAAATTCATTCGCAATGTGGCAACGCATTAATGTGCGACCACAATGTAATCAACACGCGCATATTCAGCGCGCCTCAATGAAGCGAAGGAGAGCGTGCGCGCACACATGCATAAATATGTATATGCATGCAATTGTAGATCTACATTGATTTATGTAAACGTGTTCTTAGGTAAACACAAATGCACATTTACGTAGATATGTACGGATATTTCCCGCACAATGCGCCCGCGTAAATCATCATTTTGAACACCGTCAGCCCTTTGCGCGGCTCAGCCACTGCAAGGATAACAAAACCGCAACGGCGGCAATGATAGCGGATTTAAGAATTTAAAGCAAATAAAAGGAAATTAAAAAATATGCTCTGTCGTGGCTAAAGATGAACTGTGAATACTCGTAATAAGCGTATACAAGTATTCACGTAGAGCTGTCAAGGGTATTGTGCAGTAAGCGGTACCCAACTTTTTTAATGCAAATTTTCAAAAATACTCATGGAATTTAAGCAGGCATTAGGATCTACATAAAAACTACTGTCACAACTTTTTTAAAGTGTCATATGATATGTAAACGTTTGGCTGTGAAATCTTGGGATTTCAGCACTTGGATACTTAGGCGTATTACTGGATTGCCGTAATACTATGGGACTTTGTCAATCCAAAAGCTTACTAGGAGGGTACAATTGAAAAATATACAGGATACTCATGGGCCTTCTAAGGAAAGAATCATTGCAGTTTTTTTTTTCACGGGCCACTGTAGGTTAAGAGGTCTCCTGTCCTCCATTAAACCTCCTTCTGGATTGTGTAGCTGTTTCACGCAGAACGGAGAGGAGCATAGGGCATCTCTGGCCAGGAGAGGAGCACATTCACTCAGTGCCCTCGGAAGCTATTCCGAAATTTAAGGAGCCTCTGGGGCTGGATGAGATGTTGTGAAGAGTTGAGGGCATAATAGACAGAGCAGCTTTGCACAGCCAAAACTTAACAAAGTATTGTGGTTCGACGATCAGACTATTCTTTCCGTCTACAAGAAGTATCTTTCTTCTATGGCAAAATTAGCAAAAGTTGACTTAGCAACTTTCAATCTAAGTTAGCGATGTATAGAATATCAGTAAAGTTGCAAATCTCTTTTTAATTTGCTAAATTGTGTTTGAAACCTGTTACGGTTTATTTGAAAGCTTAAATAAATAAAGGAACTTTCATGAATGTGCTTTAAAAAGAGAAATATATATGTACAATGCACGTATGCATAACACCGTACCGAAATTTGTTTCCGCGATTGCATTGCCTTACTCATTGTTTAAGGCCTGCCTGCTGGCCTGCCGCATGGACACGTGACCTAAAGCTGCTATGGGGATTACAATGCACAGATTTGTTGGCTCAAGGGGGAAATGCAGTGCGACGTTGACAATGATAGCAACAAAGCAGTAAAAAACAAAAATAATGCCATTAAAAATATAGAAAGTGAGTAGGCTGCAGCAAGGAATGCTATTGAAGGTGGGAGGAGGCG
The DNA here is from genome assembly GCF_013731165.1 of Rhagoletis pomonella. Taxonomy (NCBI): domain Eukaryota; kingdom Metazoa; phylum Arthropoda; class Insecta; order Diptera; family Tephritidae; genus Rhagoletis; species Rhagoletis pomonella. Next base: position 31,081,549 of record NW_023458562.1, read on the forward strand.
GGCTAGGTTATATTAAGCAAAGCTTGCTTCATAGAATTGCACTGTTAAAATTGAGCCAAATGTAGTAAGCAAGAGAAGCAGTTAGACCACATCGCGAAGGTTTGCGGCCGCATGACATTTGCCATGTTGTTTTGTGCTCATTTGCTAGCTATAAATATTTTTATGGTTCAAAAATGGGGGCGCGGTAAGGTAAACTCAATTCTCTTGGCACGGAACAGAAAATTAAAATATATTGTATACTTTTCTTTTATAAGCAAGCGGGTTGAAGCGCGTCAGACGTCAACCAAGCAGCGCGCAGCGTTCACCACCCACTGTGCGCTTTTGTGGCCAAAAATAATTTGTTCGTAAATTACTTTTTACATTATAAATAGTAAGCGCGCACACAATGAAGCATGTACATATGTATGTATGTGTGTATACAAAAGTACTGCTTTTTATTTAAAAAAAATACTTACTTAGACTTCGGGTAAATTGTAAACGCGCACCCACAATTCAACCCTCCCTAAAGGGAACTATCAAGCTACCGTGAAAAGGTTGCAGCTGCGTTGCATACAAACAGGCGCATTTGATTGTTGTGGCAACTGGTTTTCTTTGGCAACGCTCTGCTGTCGCTTTCAATGTACCCATTTCAAATTTTATGAACGCATGCTGTTTTTGTAATTAATACCAATTTTCTTCTTTGCGTATTAAATTAAAAATGAAGTTGAGCGTTTTTCAAACAAAACTTAAGCAGCGGCGTTTGCAAGTTTAATTTCGTTAAATTCGCTATGCAGATTTGTTGTGCTAACCACTGACCTTTCTGATCTTCCTCATGGAAGAAAATGTCTAATTCTTATTTTGTCACTTCTTTAAGACACGTAAAAGCTCAATATGTATGCAAAAAAAGAAAAAGTTTCAAAGCAACAAAGAAATTATTTCTATCGAAAAACAAAGTTGTTTTAGGCTGCACCACTGCTGCTTTTGCCATATCTGCCTCTAACCCTTCCACACGATTGCCGAACCCTTTTAGGCGTTTCACAAAAGTTTTATGCTTTCGTACTTTCAAAAGTTCTGCCTATGCAATTCCTCGAATGCCTTAAGTAAATTATGAGTTTGCGGTTGACGTGACCGTTGGACTAATAGCCTAACAGATTTTTTTTGTAATACTTATTTTCACTCTTATCAGTTGTCACGAATTTTGAATGTTTTTTTTGTTGTTTTTATTTTTATTTCTAAAAACTTTTAATGTGTTCGCCAAACTTGCATGGCCTTGTTTAATGTTTATAAATTTGCTGACAGCCATCGACCACAAATTCGAAAGGCCTGCCTTGTTCTTCGCACGTCAGTTAAATTTGTTTGGCATTCTTGTGACCTTCTGAATACTTTTAAAATTTGGCAAAATATATTTTTGGCGGGCAGCGAGAGCTTTACATCGGATTTGTTTGCAATTCTGCGAAATCGTTTGGCTATTCAGACACTTGTGTCAGCACGAAAAGTTTATTAGGGCAAAATTTTAGCCGTTTAATTATGTATTAGTATACTTCTAATTGCTTTTGACTTTGGGTTGATTAAAATTTTAATTTTTCATAAAAAATTGCTTAAAAATATTACAAGAACGTGAGCTGATTTTAAAGGCATATAATCCAGCAGCGGTTTACAACAGGCTGATTTGGTGATTTTCTTTGAGAACCAAATCAATACACACTTTTTTGTTTTAGGAAATTTTGATATTTGTTAAATAGAATGGAAGAAATGATCTAAAGACAGATCGCGGTGTATAGATCAGTGATGGAAAAGTGGGTACAATTGTACTTTTTCAACCTTTTTTTAAAAGTAGATATGGTAGAAACATACGATTTTAGGTACATTTGAAACGCAGCAAAATAACTTTCTTCTTCCCTATAGTTGTTTGCGCCAAGTTGGTGCTGTTTATTACGTGCCGCATGAAAGTAGGAACTAACGAACCTTCTGCTCAAATCCGCTTCTCAACGTAAGACAGACAGCAAGTATTTCGTTTTTAAACGTCAAATTTAAGAACTCAGAGGAATGTTATTCATCTTTTTTAAGACATTAGTTGGTCTCGAAGTGCTGGAAGACATTACTTCCAACGTCAATTTTTATAGCCGAATTTGCTTAATGCGAGTCTAAGTGTTTATATAAAATTGAAGGGAAAAGTCCTCCTCCTACTATAAAAGCTCTATGCATTTAAAAACCATACATCATACCCATACAGATGCCTTCTGACGTACCTGCGACAAGCAAGTGCGTTTTTCTCGCGTCTGTGGCACCCTACTAGGAACTGCTTACATAGCATGGTGTTGTGCTCCGTGGCGGTCCAGAGTGCGGTATTTTGACCGGTCGGTAACTTCACCCACTGCATCCTGCTAGTCAAGCCTCAATCTCCTCTAGGGTAGAGTGAAAGAAGGTGTCAAACGCGTTTGACAGATTCAACGCTCGCTCACGGTGTTGGATTTGTGGTGGGAGCGCGACTCCGTAGCCGTGCACTGGCATTCCCCCCGGTGGACGAACATCTAGCCACAATCCGCATCAAAGCGAGATTCTTCAACATCTCGCTCATCTCCCTATGAGCGCTAGGAACGTACATATGAGCGCTGCCCCCGACTCGATATCAATGCTGAGGTGTACAAGGAAGGGATCTTTGGTGCCACTGTCTGAAAATTTAACCTCCCCGACGAAACGTCCGATAACGGACTGAGGCTGATCGACTTTTCCGGGACTCGAAACATGCTATTATGGAGTATATGCTAGGTTTCAACATAAAAAATTTATCAAGCTACAGGAACAGTCTCCAGATCGAAAACGAGAAACCAAAGCGACCATGTGATGGACGGAAGACATGCTTCCAGTGCTTTAGACTCCGAGGGCCAAGCATCAAATTGGACCACTAGCCAATTTATTCACCACTCGACCCTCACACCTACTCTCTGAGAGCACTCTGCAAAAAACCGACATATGCGAGCAGTGAAAACACACTTCCCACTCATTAAGTGCCGCCGCAAAAGAAGTAGTCGGATTTCAGCGAGCACGAAAGAACTCTAGTACGATGAGAAACGTCAAGAAGCTGCAGAGAAAACAGATGCCGCCTACAGGTCCACGCTACGATTGGGCGCAACGCGAGCAATATGGGACCATTATAGGGAGCTAAAGAGGGAGGCGAGTCGTATTTGCAACAATCAGAAGAGAGAGACCGAAATACGTGAGCGCGAAGAGCTTATAATTCTGGCCGACAGGAAGAATGCCCGAAAATTTTACCAGAGAGTTAGGCGACTTACGGAAGGTTTAAAGACCGGGGCGTACTCCTGTAAGAACAATAATGGCGACCTAGTAACGGATGTCCAGAGCGTATTTAAATTATGGAGGGAACACTTTTCCGCCCTATTAAATGGTAGCAGCACGGAAAGTTGTGGAGAAGAACAACCTGAGCCCGCAGTCGATGATGACGGCGTCGACGTTCCACCGCCTGACTATGACGAGGTACGTATAGCAATAACGCGGCTGAAAAACAACAAAGCCGCTGGAGCTGACAGCCTGCCAGCTGAGCTATTCAAGTACGGCGGCGAGGAGTTGATAAGGTGCATGCATCAACTCTTGTGCAGAATATGGTCAGATGAACGCATGGAAGGCAAACACGCCACACGCGCCAACTACCACGGGATCAGCCCTCTGAGCATAGCTTGCAGGGTAATATCTACTGTAGGTACACATGGCCTTTCAACTTTTGCACCAGGCACTTCTAAGTAAAATTTTCTGACAAACAAGCTTCACAATCAGATTTTTCGACCTTAAATTATGCTACTTAGAACCAAACTTCTCATAACGAAATATTTCGTATTTCGATGTCAGTGGTTTAAGGGTTGATGTAGTAAGTGGTCACAATATCGATAGGCGGATTATTGGGATTACTTCTTTGTTTATTTCTCACATACATATGATTCAAAATTGTTTACCATATGGTCGCTCTTTAGAATTATGGAGAGAGGGTGCCCAAGGCTATTTGTTGATTTTTAATGATTTTTAACACGTTTGAAAATATTATCAGTAAAATTATTAAGGTTAAGTAAATGTTCATTTAATGTTATTTCAACCTTTTAATGGTATAAATATTTGCATTTTAAACACTTTTAGTTGATTTAAATGCTGCTCAGCAACCACCAGCTTCAACTGACAAAAAAAAAACGTAAAAACGCCAAATTGGGAAAACTGAGTAATTACTTTATTATATACCAGCCTGACTTTCGGAAAAACTATAGTTCGTGAGTAAAATAAACACTACCGATTTGATATGAATATTTATAAAAATTTTAATAAAATGACCTTATTAAAACAAGGAGAAGCTAGCTAACTTACGTATTTGTATGTAAGTAAAAAAAAAAAGAGAATGTTGTTGTGTTGGATGGGACATCCTATGAGCATTTCTTTGGATGCTCACAACTTCTCACCATAAATCCATTTTTGTAATAACTCAGCACTGTTTTGAGTTTTGCTTTCATTTTGGATAGTTATATTTTGCATATGCGAGAAATGTCTCGACAACTTGTTGGAAAAACATTATATTAGAGATAGTCGCATTTCGGCTGCGTTTGCAACGGTAAAAATTGAGAAATGGTTAAAAAAATAAATATATAAAAATCGATTTCCTAGTAATAATTCTACCTGGTTTGCTGTTGTCGCAGATTTAAACGTAATCTATGAATTTTTCTTTGACCCGTGGTGTTGTCTTCGCTTGAATGGGCCACAAACAAATTTTTGAATAGGTTGAACTTTTTTCTGAGTGAATTGACTACACTCAAGAAATATGCAACCCATTCAATTGATTTATTTATTTATTTTGAATAACAATCTTCCCAGAGTGGGTATCCCTTTCCCTACATAAATTTTAAAATTTTTCAACATTAACCGCTAAATGTCAGGCGCACGTTTTTAAATTACGTTGAACGCGTGCATATGAAATATGTATATAATATATGTAGTATAATAAACCCATTAAAGAATAATACGGAATCACTGCACCCAATGCTAGGTTTACGCTGGGAAAAACGCCCAGAAGTAAGCAACCAAAAAAAAAATCGTGTAAAAAATCGACCTTTCACTATAAAGCCTGCACGCCAGCCACACAATTTCTAATTTAAATTTCATTGCAAATGAAATTGTAAAAGCGCAACAGCAGCGGCTAGAACAACAACATCAAAAGCGCAAAAAAAATGGGGAAAACGGAAAATTGGAAAATACTTGAATGACATTAGGCTTCCATTTCAGCCGGAGGGCCGGAATAGGCATAACGCCCGGAAACGAAATGCCCACCAATCGACCATCAAAGCTATAAATATCAACAGGATAATATGGCAAAATCACAGACCGGTGGCAGCGATTAGTTCAGGTTCATATTTTCACTATTTGCGGCGAAAGCAATTTTACACAGACTGTTGCCAGCAACAACAACAACGACACAGCAACAAATGTGATAAGCTAAATAAAAAGTGTGGCGAAGAGGCGTTCGTTCTCACGCCGGCTGCATGCGCACACTCGCATCAAACATACACACACGCGCACGTACAGATTCGAGCAGCGAAAGTCTTTCCCAGGCTAAAAACAAAAAAAAAATAGAAAATTGGAAAAAATGCCCAAAGCAACGTGCTGCGGCGAAAGGCCTCAAGCGCCTGCAATGGGTAGCAGCAACAGCACACGATACCAATATTGTCGCTGTGATATCGTAACTTTTTAATCTAAAATTATGCACGGAAGGGGATGGGATGTCAACTAACTGTGTACAAGAAAGATGCGAGGTAAAATAAGATGAAGAAAAGAGGATGCCATAGAGGGCGTTCGTTTCCGTCGCATTGAGACGCGCTCCTTAGGCCCACCCGCACGCCTTGTGGTCGCTGCAGCAGGATACAGTGAGCGATTAGAGTAATGCATGCACAAATGGGATAGTGCAACGCCAAGCGCATATTAATATGTAGAAAGTGATAGCACAGCGAATGGCGGAAAAAGTAAAAAGTTGGTGTGGCAGAGAAGGGCTGCTCTTCGCTGGAAGCGGCGATTTTATCTCGGCGACGATAAGAATTTTGGGTAGCATATTTTGAATGCTCCATTTCGAGTTGATTGTGGAAAAATTGGAAATCGAAATGTTTGTTGCAATCTTGGTAGCATTGGTAACAAGAGGCAAAACAGCGGTGGTAGGAGTATGCGTGAGATGTTGTGGGTGTTGCATGCGGTACTAGTAGTTGCGGATTTCGATGGGCGCATGCGACATTCAATTTATACTCGCCGGCGTTCAGATAAGCATCGTAATTGTAGTAGATAGTAGGTGGCATGAAGGGCAAATAAAACGAATTTTGCAGTAAATAAATGAAAAGTGGACGGAAGTAATGCGGGGAGGTTTGAGTGGAACAGTTTCGTCATTGCAATTGCATCATCTTAGCTTCAAATTTTGTGTTGATTCTACAAATATGCCTGTTTAGTAGATGGTCAACAAGAAATTTTTAAGCAAAGAACACAACCGACTCCAATTCTCATATAGAAATAGAATTACCGAAATCGGTTTACATATTCCATGGTATTCCGGCGAATTAATAACCTCTTCCTTTTCTAAGTCGGTTAAAAAGAGCTGGTGTGGGTATCTACTTGGACGATCTACCTATGTATCTAGAAAAGGATATAAGGAGTAGTACGTTTGTCTCTATCACAGAAACTCAATTTATTCGCTGGTAATCAAGCAGCCTTGAAAGCGTTACAATTCAAGGTTTGGAGGCAAAAAATAGTAAGCATTACTCATTCACGCCAACGCCTCTTTCCCTCTGTTGTATTCCTGTATCCAGAAGCATAATAGCCGATCAATTGTCTAGACACGGTTGCGAAAGGAAAAGCTCCCACCAGCAACCGATTTGTGATCTATTCTATGGTCCTTCGCAACAACAACACAACTCCAAACTAAAAAAAACCCGAGCTACTGAATAGTGGCACATATGTATCTCTAATGCTTACTAAATCATTATGACTGCTTTATAAAAATTTAGTATGGATTAGGCAAGCCAGGGGTTTGTTTAGTTTTTAGTTGCGTCGTTGCTACAGAGAACCATCGTATTGAGAAAAACTGATGAGTATACCACAGCTACAGTAAATGACCCATTGACCAACGGATATGACCGTGCAGTCCGTAAGTTTAACAAGCAATGAACTGAAGAACTTTTGATGTCTTCACAGGACACTTTGGTACTGCACAAGTTGTCTTGATGATGAAGAGAAGGAACCAATTGACCATTTGATATATCAATGCCTTAGCTCTCTAGACAAGGCGACTGAAACATTTGGATTCTCGGTCTTGACAACATATCATGAAAATGAAACTATCGGATTTGGGTGAGCCTAAGATATTCACCATTAAATATCATCTTTCACGCAAATTGTTTTTAGAGCATAATGAACCATATTTTTTCTATTACCAATCGAAATTCTAGAAAAACGGATTTTCGGCCCACGCTATCGTACAGCAACACTAAATCTCGTTCTTATAATTATTTTTAATGCGACTGGAGGTATTTTCTTTTTGTGAATTTGCAAAGTTTTCTTCAGATGTATAGTATTTGCTTTAACATTCTTTTTTAAGTCCATTTTCAACAGATTACTTGTTTCCGCCATGGTTTTCACTTCAATCTTAATTTACGGCGCCATCGAAAGCACCACTAGCACCAAAGGTTACTCCATCATCTGAAGGATTTTCCATGTCCCACTGTGGTAAATTGTCTTCACCATCTCCAGCCGCTCCCTAAGAGCCGCCTATATCACTTCAGTTGGTATTCCATTGAACGCTGTGGGTTGGTAGTGCATTAAAACCGGAGAGCGCGTTAAACATTCGACTGAGAGACTGGTTATTGCCCTTATTGTTATGGCAGGGAGGATTTGGAAGTGTTTTAATGGTAACGGTAGTTCACAGTTGTTATGGTTGTAGAAGTACATTGCACAGTCATACCACTCCCAAGGCTACCTCAACACCTGGGTTCTCCGTGGATATGTTTGTAGATGCAAAATGGTCACTGGTGCTGCTACTACTACGCCAATCAGTCCGTATTGCCGATGGCACTTGTGGATGCATCAACAGAACTATCTTAATAACACTTCCTACGCCAGATTTCCATACTTCGACGATGGAAGAACGCTCTTTCCAGTCCACGTTCTGTGTTCAATGAATCTCCGGTTCCATTGCGTTCGGGCCAGCCTCTGCCAGTCTTTAGTTGCACTGATGGTGAGTCATGATAATTATTCCATTCCCCGCATCCGCCACGATTTACGGATCCACCTCAGCAAGTTCCTGTAGTTGAACTATTGAAACCAAGTGGCGATCATTGCAGCGACAAAGACGCTTTTATTAGAACCGTTGATACTTGTTGCAGCATTTTGTCGCCTTTACTTGCTGTGAAAGCAAATGGCAATTGAACTTTTTCGACGAAATTTTTTTTTTTAACGTTGGTAATATTTGAGGCAGGTTATACTAGTTTTATTCGAACTACAAAACCATCTCTTCATTCTCTTTTTACATGCTTGCTCACTTTCAGTTTTTCATATTTCTGAAGAAAGTGACACTTTCCAGCAATAGTCCTTGAAGTGACATTTCCTATACAACAACAGCAACAAATTACTCAAAATGTGTACAAAAATACACTTAAGGAGGACACTTCAGTCACTTAAGTGTGTGCTCAGCTGCTTTTCCCATTTGCTGTTTCCTTTTTTTTTACCTCCTTCAAAAATAGATATGTCTAATATTTCATACTCTAAAAAGCACCTAAGTGCACTCAGGAGTGCCATAACGTACATAAACTAATTCTCAGCAACATTTTTTAAACATTTAAAAACAAAAAAAAAACATTAAACAGCAAATTATCTGCTTTTCCCATTTCAATACTTGTGCTGTACCTTCCAGCCTAGATTTTTTATTGCTTTAACCATTTATTTAATTTTATTCTTCACATTTGCTTGCAGCACCGATGCGTACGCATTTAGTAAATGTTCACTCATATTTGAATATCCGCTAAGTACTTGAGAAAGGCGTCACGTTTGTGCGTCTAATTGTGCATATGGCATATAAATTAGGCATTTTACATGCGGCACTGACATGTCCTTTGATCCTTTATTTTTTTTTATTCTTAATTTTTGTTGAGAAAAATCTGTTTTACGTATTTTATGCACCTTCCACTGTAAATTTTAGAATGATTTTTTTCACATGCCCACCAACATCTCAGTAGATGCATACAAACGCATTGCCGCGGCGTAACACATGTGACACCCTACTCCCTCTTACTCTAAGCGTTTTCATAGGCAGTCTACACACACTGACTCATACTCAATTTGCATTCATATGGGCAGGTACAAGTGTCGTGTTTGCTGTTTATTTATGACCTGTTTTCTATACATAAATACGAGATATGGATCAATTGGTGGAGGATAATACCCTTGCGTTGTATAATATTTTGTTTTTGTTATTTTTTTTTATTCAAAACAATTAGTCGAAATGTGTTGTTTCAATAAATTTTGGCGTTCATATACGCTTACCAGCCGGTTCTAGTTTGAGTTTCGGAGTTTCTACTTAATTCCACTTAAGTTTCACATATTAGAAAAAAGATTTCAATGTCAGCCTAATCTTCATACTTATGTCTAAGGTATCAGAGTTCATATTTGCTGCACATAAAATTTAGTAATTAAGTGAAAAATTGGCGTTTGCTACTCTAGATGAAGTTGACAAATAAATTTTCTTAACGCAGTCGTACTTAGCGTGAGAACCCTTTGCTTTTCTGGTCGTCGCAGCATTTCTAAATCTGTGTCCTCTTCACGAATTTATAGTGTGTCTATTAACCCAGCTTTTGAGAGAAACTTTGGTATGGCAGGACAACCCTCTAAGACGTGTTGTGCAGTCTCGATATCTATACTGCAGAATCTACATTGCTCCTACGAGTAAATCCCCAGTTTAAACAGGTTCAGCCTGCAATGTCCTCTCAAGATTGTTGTAACAATGCTTAATTTATTCTTGGATAAGCCCTTACCTTAAAGCGTTTTAGGTTATACATATGTTCCTAAAAGTTCTTAGGACTGCTCTAGACCTAGTAGATTTTCCTAGCAGCGATTTCTTTGAGTATCTTCTTTTAACCGCACCAGGACAGAGAGTGCTCCTTTTCTTATGCCACATAAGGACTCTGGGCCGATGAAAGGATTTGATGCTCCTTTCTTCGCAAGTTTATCGACAACCTCGTTACCTGTAATACGAATATGTCCCGAAATCCAGAGAACCCAAACTCGATTGAACAGACGAAGAGTATTCAGCTTATCAAAGCACTTGATCACCAGTTTAGATGTTTCCTGATGAGATCTGGGAGCCTTGGCGGTCAGTCGAGATCGCGATGTTCTGATTCCTGTAGTTTTGCTTGAAATGAAAGTATGCGCATCTTTTTCAGATGTAGGTTTCAGCCTGGAAAATGAACATATGTTTTCACATGGGTTCGGAATATCTCAACCTCGACTAAACTACACCATCATCGGTACCCTGTTCAGTCAATGAGCCATCAGTTAACCAGGTTATAATACTTTGGTTTATCCGACATGTCTCGGATATGCCTGTCGAGCTCTTCTTATTCCTCAAATCAACTTGAAACCTCTTCGTAAAGCTGAACCGCGTATGCAGTCATCCTTAGTAAAGCTCTTTTCGCCTGCGTCTGCATGTGAATATGAGGAGGGGTTATATCTAAGAGAACTTCCAAGGATGCCATGCTTTGTATCTTGTAGTGCGCTTTGATTGTTTGAAGTCGTGTAGTTCTATTGTCGCAAATGATGGCTCCATAAGCTATCATGGGTCATATGGGAAGGTTAGTGGGTATTCGAAAATAATATGTGTGACCCTGTTCGCGTAACTGACAGATACTGAAGAAGAAGAGAAGAAGAGGTGACAGGGCAATGGTCAAACGAACAAGTGAGTGTTGAAAAATTTTAAGCATTTCCCTGAGTCCGATCTGACCTAAATATGTATACCAAATATGACAGTGTTGCACCAAACGCACTTTCGAGCTGGAAAATGGCTGAAATAAGTATAATTTCGCCTGCTTTTCCGTCGCTGGTGTGAGTATCTTCAGCTGATCCTTGCACCAATTTCCACCCTTGGAGCTCTTTTTGTCGTTGTTAACCACTAATTCTGGCGACTTAAATCCTTCAACTAGTGCTTGCTTCAATCGACTTAGAAGACATGTACAGGCTTCGAAAAAATACGTAATTCCATGGAAAGATCATCATCAAATAAATTAAATCTAGAGCCTCAGCGCTCAAAATATATACAGGCATCGAAGGAATAATTGCGCTCACTCCATTTCACACTGATTGGAGTACACAGAGAATACATTTGATAAGGAATGTGACCCCGTTCGCTGAATTTCTACGCTTACTCACCCATCTTAACTCGGCTAAATACTCTCCCCACCTATTAACTTATTTATTGCGGTTTTATTTACAATACCTTAACTCCAGCGAAGATCTGTTCAGCCAAATATATTCCACGAGTTGACAGGTCTTGCGAGAAGCTAAGAAAATATTCCGCTGCGGGGTTCATAACAGCAGGAATCGTAAATTAAAATCTATAAACTGGACTCTCTTCACTTCACAAAAATATCTGAAGTCGATTTTCTCAGAAGCTCTCGCCTTTTTTTTTGTGTGATTAGTCAATAGCTAAATTAGTCAATACGCGTTCTGAAGCTCTTTCGAAAAGTTCTAGAATTTTTCAGAGATTACTTATATATTCTAGAAGGAATTGTAAATGCCTTGGATTGCCTCTGCCCTACCCTTTTCAGCTGTTGGCTGCAATCTGTGTTTCTGTTTGATTCCCGACTTCAAAACTTTAGGGGAACGACCTTAGACCATGTCCTACTTTTGTACGGATTTCCAATTGATTTAAAACCAGTGTCCAAATACTCTTGTCCCAGTGCTCGCTTTATTTAACGAGCACACTTCGCCTCCGCAAATGTGATGGCATCCAATTCGAATTGTTAGAAAAATAGAAAAACAAACAAAAATTTAAGAAATGAGTTCCACACCGATATAGTCCCAGGAGCAGTGTCCAATATGAAAAGTTATAATGGACAAAAGGGGCTCCAAATTATCGAATATTTGCTTTCGTACTCCATCAGCTCTTTCAGTATTACTCAAGTTCCATTACATCAATTCTTGGATGCATGTAAATATTAGATAGGGTTGTAAACGAAGGGATTAAATGTATTTACTGTCATTCAAGACTCATTAAATAGTCTAAGCCAACAGAACTGACGCTGCATTTATTGTTTTTGGAAAAGAATGCAAATAATTAAAAGCAAAGGAACCCTTTCGTCACTTTCGTCAATATTTGAACAAATCTCCGGCGAGTAATTCTGTTCTTGGCTATACAAATATGCCCACGTTTAAAACTTATTACTCGTATGTACTATGCATGTATGTACGCGTTTGTAAATACACATGTTAGAGGAAAGAGTGAATGGGCTGGTGTTCGCATTGCATTGTGCTTCCTGAGTGCGCTTGCTCTTCTCCTTCAACCAAAAAGGCATAATCGACAATGGGCCGAGAGCTCGAAAACTAAGGTGGTGGTGACATGCTTGCTCCGGTAACCAAAACTTAAAAATCAGTATTAATAATCAAAGAACCCCAATGTCATCATTGCCAAGGCAGCGAGTTAACAAAAATAAGTACACAACAACAATGTCATCATCAGCAACAGCGTCAATCAGCATAGTCATCAAACAATGTCAGGATGCAGTTAGTCAACTGTTTTACAACAACAGCTACAGCAACTACAACAAGAGCAGCATCCACAAAGCGTCAAAATCAACTAAAACAACTGTGAAAACAAAAGCCGTGTGCGTGAGTGTCCTTTCAAAGGTTCTGCTCGTATGTGTGTTTGTAGTATGGCAAGGATTTTCTACTTAAATCATTAATATTTACTTATGATTAAAGCGTTCACAAAGTGCAAGTAACACGCCTGAAAAGCTGAAGAAAAGGGAGAAAGAGTTAATGGAATGGCGGTGGTGGTGGTGGTGGTGTTTCAGACCGAAGAGTATAGATTGAGATTTTTATATGGCGAAAGGCAGTGGCGTGCAGGACCCCCTGATTTTGAAATAAATGAATAAAAAAACTGAGACTGGCTCATAGTAATGGGGCTGGCCAAAATCACCTCATACGTAGTGGTAAGTGAAAGTAATTAAGAAACCATCATCAGCAGAGCAATTGGCATTGCTGCATGTGCCGTTTCGAATTCGTAGGCCGACGTAGAACAGGAACTCGAAAGGTTCGTCGCTTGAGCTGTTAGGCTTCTTGTCATCGGCTCGAACACTCAAACAGCGACAACGCGCCCTATGGAGGAAGGTGAGTTTCTTCGAATCCGCGTGATTGCCACAGGGTAAGCAACAAAGCAATAATAAAATTCTGGCTCTAATTACATGCCCAAGTACGATCACAAAGGCCGGAAGAAAGGTACCACACAGGGTGAAAAGTAGTTAGCGGATCCATATGGTCTTGCACATCCACTACGCATCGATGGCCAAACTAGTTGCGTTAAAGGGCAGAATCACTCATTGATTTCGCTACCTAAATCAGCTGCTGATAAGTCAAACGCACGAAAAAGAGCCACACTAACTGTAATTTTGGAGGCAGGAATACCGACTGAAGCCTCGACAAAATCCGATCTTGAATCATACCCTTTTACCAGTCAATATGCAGGGCGGACTGGTAGCTGGCATTAGGTCATCTCAGTCTCGGTACCTACTGAGGTAACGACGACGAGCCGAAAGCCGCTACTGTGTTTTGAAAGTTACCACTAATTCCACACCGTGCCATGGTTAGCGTTCCGAGCAGCCAAGCAATACTGAAAACTGGTAGGTTGTTTCGGTATCGAAGGGGAAACAGAACGGATCTCAGACGGTTGCCACTGTGCAGCAGAAAGCCCCAGCTTCAGCGTTCTCGGCGCTAGGGAAAAATCTCGCGTCCCCTCTCGCTCTAGAGCTGCTCAGACAAGAGCCCTCGACAGAAAGAAGCTAGTTATCGTACAATGGTTGCTTTAAAAAAGGCTACGAGCACCGTAAAGGTGTTACATACGGGCTAATCTATATCATGGCAAAGGGCATCGAATACGTTATGCAGATTATCCAGCGAACGGGGCTTCACTTTGGGGTTACTCCAGAAAACTTTATACACTGGAAGTGGGGTACGCAATCGCCGCCCTCCTCTTCGTGTAGATTATTAATGAAGACCAGCCGAAACCTACCTTGGCACTAGAAAGGGGGGCGCAACGGATCTACGACTGGGCAGCAGATAACCACAACTTCAGCAGTCGCGGCGCTAGGATAAACTCACAGATAGTTTCCTATCTCGCTATAGCTGCTCAGACAAAAGCCACTAACAGTAACAAGTGTTATCGTGCAACGGTCGCTGTAAAGAAAGCAATACTTTTATTTTCAGGGGTCTTCAAGCCTCTGTCGTAGAAGTGTCGATGTTAAGTCAATGACGGTCAAGTAGCTGGTCAAATTTTACCCGACGTACAAACTGCCAGTTTATTATCGGCTGCTATGTCAATGCCCAACGTATTCTGTAAGGCATATTTTGATAATATTCTTTTCATTACCGCTGCAAAGAAAGAGGCACTAGATCGCACTCCCTGCAGCAGGTAATAAGGGGCAAGCTGGGATTATCGAAGGACTCGTCCCTAAAGTATTTGGTTAGTAAGACCGGAGTCTTAGAAAGTTGCTCTGTGCGCCTTCTTAGATATCGAAGTGGCTTTTTAAAACACTACCCATGGATCTATACAGAGGACATTGTTCTTAAGTAGATGGGACTTTCTACCATATCACGGATTTACACAATGCTATTTGACGATAGTAAGCCATAGTTGGCACATACTTTCCTGCATTTCAGAGCCTTAAGAGTATGCCCACAAGGAGAAGTTATTTCTACCTTGATTTGGTCTCTCTTTATGGACGACCTCTTAACCAAACTAAAAGAATGTGGTTACGATGACATTGGTTATCCGGACGACCTGGTACCTATTGTCACGGAGTTCAGCTCTTCATTTTAAAAAAATGTTGATGCTACGCCTCTGGTTCTTTATATACTTCCTTTACTATTGTCGACTACTACCTCGCAGCCTCTTCAAGCGTTTACCACTTCGATTTCCTTATTATTTTCAGTTACTCCCCCTTTAACTGCAGCCTTTACAAATTTCAGTTTTAATTTTCTGCTGCTTTACTTTCTTAGGCGCTTCCATTCTTTTTTTTCTTTACTCGGCAGTATTTCCCCCACACGCTAGCACGCATTTTTGCTTTGCTTTCATTTGCCTGCATGC
>NW_023458562.1:31121903-31140743 GCF_013731165.1 Rhagoletis pomonella
AAAGTATAGCTATGCCACATATTAAGCTAATATTTATGCGCATTCATCAGCGTCTTCTGCGAGAGTAAATTTTGCTTTCAAATTATTTCATTCACTATGCGACATTCCCGCCCACACACTTTTCGCGCAGCTGCGTTCTAATAATTTCCTTGACATTTTCACTTTTTGTATTTGCTTAATGCGCACATATATGGGCATACAGCCATATGTATGTATAAAGTATATATGTTAGTTCGTTGATACTTATGTGTCAAGGCAGCAGTAGCAGCTAAATTAAATTCTTGTGACATAATTTATGAGGCCAAACAGGTGTTTGCGCGGCGCTCTAGGTAAGCGAAAGAGCTCAAGGAAAAAATAAATAACAGGGTTAGGTGAAAGGAGAAAAACCAGCAGGAACGAGGAGCGTAGTAAGCGGCGCGGCGCGGTGTGGTGACATGGCAGTAAATATGGTTACTCCACTAATATCTGCGCGATATGTCACCAGTGTGAAAAGCAAAAGCTGAAGAGGAAAACAAAAATCGAGAAAAAAATATTCCTGGAGAAGGAGCAGGAGTTGTAGGAGTATGCCGAGCGCTATGTATGAGCTGCTGCAGCAATAACTAGGCGAAGAAATGTAGCTG
Source organism: Rhagoletis pomonella (assembly GCF_013731165.1). Taxonomy (NCBI): domain Eukaryota; kingdom Metazoa; phylum Arthropoda; class Insecta; order Diptera; family Tephritidae; genus Rhagoletis; species Rhagoletis pomonella. The sequence continues at coordinate 31,122,524 of NW_023458562.1, forward strand.
AAGTAACAGCTGTTGCAGTAGCTTTACTTGGCTAGCGGCGCCAGCCACAGAGGCAGCGGAAAAAACCAACGTTGATAACCTGCAACCTGCGACGACGCGATAGCAGGAGACGCGTTAAAAAGTCACCTACCAATACACATATATGTACACGGCACAGAAGAGGAGCGCATATTTGAAAAGGAAAGCGTATAAAAGGTAAGAAGCCAAGTGGCAATGCAATATATGTATGTATATCTACATATAAGTGACTTAAGCGTTCATATAAACTCTTATGTATTTGTACATATAAGTATTCACCTGACTGTATATCATGCAGCAAGTACAGCTTTGCCACTTGCAACACATGCCATTGTTCAGCGCCATGCCACTTTGTTACAGTTGCCACGGCAATTTTCACGTGATACATTATGCGCTGCTCGTGGTGCCAGTGCCAGTGCCACCAAGGCAACAGCGTCCCCAAATGCCTGTTGCCACACGGTAGCTTTTGCTTTTGTTCTTCAGTGCCACACACACACACACTCACATGTATGTATGTATGTATTTTTTTATCACTCCTGCCACTTACAATGGCGCTCGCTGGCATTATTAGCGTTGGTAGCATAACTGTATTTATTCTAGTAACGCACAGGTGAGCCCTTCTGTGCCACACTGCGGCAACTATTGAAAACATTCGAAGAGACATCGAGTTTGTCGCATTCGCTTTGCAATTGTTACTCTGGTTCTTCATCTTGTGCGCACATACATATGTACATATGTATACGTATAGTGCTGCATTGTAACCGCTAGTACTGCTGCTGCATTTTTTATTCGCCACTGCAATCATTTCTTTGTTGCTACTTCAGGCATTTATATTGCCCACAGCGGTGTTTCACCTTTTCGCGCTCCAAGTGTTGCGAATGCGGGTTTTTGTGGCAAAAATTGCATTGGAAAATACGTATATGCACATGGGCTTATACGCAGGTATATATGTAGGTGTAAACATATGCACAGTTAAGCCCGCAATGCCACAGTGCAACATTGTTTTATTAAAAGTCAACAGCAATCACGAGGCGGTTGTAGTATTTACGAATATTCATATGTATGTAGCTAGGATGCATTGCACAAATATTCGAATAGTAGGAATAAGGTTTCATTCTTTATTGCTTAGCATGCCCATTTATGCAAATATGTATGAGTATGTATATTATATACTCTTAGAAATGTCCTTATGTGCTAAATTGATAACTCATTTTCCTAAAACTGCCAGCTGGATAAAAAAGATGTTGTCCATCTTGACCTGGCTCATATCCCTAAAAATTTATATGGCAAGGGGTACCAGGAGGAGTAATATAATGTTGTTGTTTTTGTAGCGGCTTACTTAGCGCTGCCGCTGTGGTCAAGCTCAACTAACAGGGGATGCCAAGAAGTGCGCAGCTCCGATTGGGTTAGTCCATATGAACAAAGGCGTTAGCTGAGTGGGCTTTTGGGGGCATGCAAAGAGGTGCCGTGAGTCATGAGATGACTTATCTTAAAACTTCACTTACAAACAAATCGAAACAAAAAATTATTCCTTAAAATCGGAAATGTCAAAAAAAAATTTTAATTTGTGCCGGGAATTAAATTACCAACTGTAAAATTTAAAAAATATTTTAATTTACAGTTAGAACCGTGAATCTGGCATCATTGGTTAAGGCCGACTCGCTGTGAATGCCGTTTATGGCCTGTTGGTATGCTGTCAACTAAAAAGGTGGTTTTATGAACGTTTGGGCTTCGTCCGTCAGTTTGCGTAGATGCCCCCTGATGGGGCTTGGCGAGGGCGCTGCTGCTAGTTTTCGGCTCGGTCGCTCGCGTTTGTGACACCGTACTAGGAACTACTTACAGGGCATTGTGTTATGCTCCTCGTCATGTAGAAGGTCTGTCTACTGGCTTGCCTGTAGCTTCGTCCATTGCGTCCTGCTAGTCCTCAGTGACCACACGGGCACTGTATAGTTTATAATCCGCCGTCCAATTGCCTTATATATTTCTAACAACGTTTCTTTGTCTTTGCCCCAGGTGCTGCCCTTTAGCGACTTGATGGCCAAGTTGAGGTTCTGTGCTCTATTGGATATTGCAGTTGTATGCCCGAGAAGGAGAGCAGACTATCGAAGGTGATGCCGAGAATTTGCGGGTTTATTAACCGTTGGAAATGGTTCGCCATCCACGTGAATTCCCAGCTGTAGTCTGAACTTCTTTATCCAGGTGGTGAAAAGGCCTTCTGAGGATTTCATGAGGGGGAGGGTTGGGCTCCTTGCCGTGAATTAGCGTGAAAATTTGCAAAGGTAACCCTTTACTTTCAAGCACAAGTCATCAATACCATTCCCGGATGCCATTATAGAGCAGTCGCCAGCAAACGAAAGAAATGTGACTCCATCTGGTGAATTACGGCACTTTCAGATGTAATATTAAACAGCAGCGAGGGAAAGCAGACCATGCTGTGGAACCCCCTGTTTTAATTTTTATCGGTCTGCTGATTTCGTCGCTGAAAATGACGGACGAATGTCGACCACTCAGATAGTTCGCCAACCTACGTTTAAGTCACTGTGGGAGAGAGGAAACCACAATGTCTTCTAGTAGCACGGAAGACATGGAATACCGGGTTTTCAAATGCGCGTACTAGTTTTCTTTGTATTCTATTGCTGGATCCGTCGCTAAGAATAGCGTTACATTCGGCGGCTTGAAGCTCAAGCTGATACCAGCCAAAGACACCCTAAAATGCCAAGGGCACGTTGCTGCGCCGTATTAAACTGCAGAACAAAGACATTTCGGCGAATCCACGCATTGGAGCTTACATAGGTAGAAGAGCCCATAAGGCTACCAATAACGTCATTCTGTATGGCTGCATACGGAATTCTTTGAAGCTCTAGCCAAGGAAGAAGGGTACTATACCCATTTCAGGCGGATACTGATGGATATCATACGGACTGCGGTGCAGAAGCGGGAAATCGAAAACAATTCCTTACCGATTTCACAATAGGCCTAACCTGACCTACAGCGGTGGTCAGCTGATTAAGTTAAGTGACATTTTGACTAGTTTTGGCTATTTTTGGCTATTTTTTCTACAAAAAATAAAATAATTTCTTTTATATGGAAATATCTAAACATTTTCAGGGGAAATTCCTAAAAATTGAACACTAATTTCGAAATTTTAAAAGAAAAAAATTTACCACTGATGTTCAGGATATGCCACATCTTAAGAGCATATAATGACACTTAGGCTTAAAGTTCATGGTCACGTGTGTAAAATAAGTGTTAAATTTAAAATTCCTAAAAATCGTGCAAGCATTAACAAATACCGCTTTCCACTAACAAATCAGATACAGTTTAATACAAAATCTTGCATTGCATTAAGGTAAGCGTATATTAGGCACGCTAACACGTGTCCTTGACGCATGCAACATGCCACACACCGCGAAGCCACAAACATGGAGCGCGTTAATGCTATGGCGGGTAAGTGAGGGCACTAAACAGCCGCCCCCTCACAGCCTACATTCGTAACTGTTAAATGCATTTAATTTCACATGTTTGTGCTTTAAAATGGCAGCAATTAGTTGTAGAATATGTCACAGCTTAGCGACCATGGTTACGAAGAATGTTAATATGCTATTTTTGAACTGTTCCTTTTTTCCATTCTCTCTGGTTATTTTTAAGCGCCGCTATGTCTCAAATTTAATTCTTTAAAAATTTTGCACATTATTTTTTCTTGTCCACCCCACAACAAAAGCATTGTGCCAACGTCCTTTGAAATATCGCTTTCTCAAACGCAAGTCAAATGGAAAAAAGTCGCTCAAAGAGGGCGTCTTATTTGAATGTATATATATATGTACACTGCCGGTCAAAAGTATTTGCCCAGATAATTTTTCACAACATATGCAGCAATTTTTAATTAAATTTTTTCCGCTAGTTAATACTACAACAATAAAACATAAAAATACTATTTATAAACTTTGGGCAAAACTCAGGAAAAGTCAATAAATTTCGATGCAAATTTTCAAAAATTGTATCAGATTTTTTGAATTTATATGAGAATGCAGTTTTGTAGCCCATTAAATTTTATTATAAAAAAATGCAAGCTTGAAGTTTCTAAAAAATCTCGTTAATTTTGTAGGTTTTTTCGTTGAAGGTGTTTTGCATTTTCTCCATAAAAAGAATTTCCGAAATTTTTTTGTGGAGAAAATGCCTGAAAAAAATTCCAAAAAGTAACCATAAGCCCTAGCTGCTTCGAACTTACTTGCACTTTATTATACCAAAATTTAATGGGCTACAAAACTACATAAATACTGAAATTTTTTTTTTTTAATCTGATCAACAAGTTGAAAATTTGCAAGCAAATTTATTGAATTTTTCTGAGTTTTACACAAAGTTTAGAAACTTAATCTTTGCATTTTTTTTTAGTATTTATTAATTATAAATTTATAAAAAACTAGCGGAAAAATTAAAATAAAAATGTTTGCATATGTTGTAAAAAATTCGTTGGGCAAATACTGTTGGCCGGTAGTGTACCTGCTTATTTCATTTTATTGCAGCACACACACTTTAACTACTTGCTTCAATTTCTTCACATTCTCTTGCTTCTTGACCGCCTTGGAGACCTGTAGTTGTTTCCCGCTGTGTCGAGCTTCATTCAACCTTAGCCTTTAAACGCCGCTTTTGTTTCTTCAACCCTACTTCCGTTATGCGCTCCCCACTCCATTAGAAAAATGGACTTATTTGCTTTTGCTTCTTTCTTGCAAAGAACATTGAAAATTCTTTCATGCCACACATTTGCTTTGACAATTTTTTTTCTTGTCATTACTTAACTCCATTTTTACTTCAAATATTTCTTGCAACGGCAGTATGGTAAAGAAGTTCACCCTGGTTTGTGCGTCGCTTTCTTAACTTGTCAATATTTTCATTGCTTTAAAAGTGCTTATTCAAAAAAGAAAAATACACTCGCTTTCCTACTTTTTTCGCTTTCTTCTACTCTCCCGCATTTCATTCTTTTCTTTCATATCAAGAATTAAATGAAGCAAACAATTGCATGTTATTTGAGCTGTTGCCATACAAATGAAAGGGCAGTCTCTATTTCAGACTTATGCAGGCAAACTTTGTACATTTTATAGTGAATGTATATATTGGAAGGGAGGCGATATGTCAAAGTATATTGGCAACAGTGAAATGTGCCACTGAGGTAGCTACTTGCTACATACTCACAACATGTGTTGTACGATACACTGACCCTCGATGGAGGTCATTTTTACTGAAGTCACATCAAAGGAATAATTAAACAAAATAGATAATTTAAAGCTGATTTTTGTTCTTTAATGTAATGAATATATGTTTGTAAACGAGATTTGTTTTGCTTACCGAGCTCAAAGTAGCACCTATTGGCAAGAGTTATTCTTCGCTTGATCTCCAGACTGTCGTTGTTGGTGGTGTTTACGCTGGATGTCCACGTAGAGAAATTCCATCCAACCTCAATATTATAGCTATCAGCAGTGACGTACACGCGTCACACGTATACGCGTGGACTCTTTATATATTGCCCGGAGGCCTTTGTCTGCGTCCTCATTCACCACTAGATCAACCTCTTTAGCTTCTTTTTATAAACGACGGCGATATCAATACCATCTATATACCCCAGCAGCATCATTCTGTTGCTATATGGGGTTGATGCCGCAATTCAGATTGACAGTTCTTGTTACACGTTCCTGTATCCGACTGGAGAAGTCGTTCGAGAGAAAATATCCTTGTTTTTAGCCATTTTTGGTCTCAAACAGCACGGAAAAGTCCTTTCTAATTTCAACGCAGCTGAAGGTTGTGCTCATCGTCACTCTACATAGACGTATTAGTTGTTCGGGGATCCCAAATTTAGACATGGCGTCGTTCAGGCAGCTTCTCTTCGCGCTATCAAAAGCAGCTCCAAAATCGACAAACCGACGGTGTGGGTCGATTTGCTTATCTAGTGCATTTTCCAGGATTTGAAGTGCTGTGAAATTCTGGCTAGTGGTGGACTTACCGGGTCTGAAGCCACACTGATAAGGTCCAATCAGTTGGTTTGTGAACGGCTGAAGTCTTTCACACAGTATCGTCGACAGGTCTTTATAAGAAATATTAAGGAGGCTTATTTTGTGATAGTTGATGCAACAGGCGAGATCTCCATTCTTGTAGATTGGACAAAGTACACTGAGATTACAGTCTTCGGACGTGTATTCATCCGGCCAAATTTTGCTTAGCAGGTGGCACCTACGCCACTCTTCGCCACCGGTTTTGAATAGCTCAGCTGGTATACCGTCGTCTCCGGGCGCCTACTTGTCCTTAAGCCGCCTTATTGCTGTTCTCATCGCGTCTCGGTCGAGTAGAGGAACGTGTGCGTCGTCCATAAACATTGGTTCGTGTTCTACTTCATCAAACGCGACACCTGTGTCGCCATTCAAAAGTGTTGAGAAGTGTTTCCTACATATGAAGCCGTCCTTTAGGTTCGTAACCAAAAAAAATCGAAATTTCCTTGAAAAACTGCTTTAGACTCAAAGGTGTACGGTGAACTTTTTTCTTTTGCCTTAATGGTGCTACAATCTACTAAACATATTTCAGTAAACTAGTGACTCGTTTTGCAATTTCTGTGGAAATGTGATGGGAAATGCCTTTCATATACCTACATATTTTTCTAATGTTCCCGGTTTGACCACAAAAGAAATAGCTTGTAAACAGCAGTGGTAATATGCTTGCAACAGAATCACCTATAAGATAATATGATGCCAGGGGGAGGTGAAATGACGTCGGCAAGGGGCACAATAGTTTTAGCCTCTAAACATTTTAGAAGTCTAAAGAGACAATTCCGTAACAGCGGCGATTTTTTTGCACCCCCACGAAGCATTGATTGGCAGAATTGGTAGTGCAGGAGAAAAATCGAGGACTAGACGCAGATGCTTCGATGTAAACTAAGAAAAAGTCAAAAATGGAATGTCAATCTGAAGTAATGCGAAAAATTGTTCCATGCTTTTTTTTCTGTTGATGCCTCTGTCTTGCAATTTCAATTCAAATACGAAAAAAAGTATGTAAAAAATAAGTCCACAAAATTATTATAATTAATATTTCCATGTTATTACATGAAGAAATCAACTTCGTCTAGCTTCGCTTCCATTTTCGCTCAAAAATAGATTTTCAAATATTTTCATCTAATTAAACGCGCAAATTTTCTGCCACTCAAGCGAGTACGTCTGAGTCGACAATGTCTGCAATTCCTAAGCTTTTATGTAAGTATTTTTTATAGTTTAATGCAACTAGTGCTATGTAAGTGCTGCTGCTGCCGTCTGTCAGTTGTGTCTGCTGCTGCTGCTACTGTTACTGTTGCCACCGCTGCGTCGCAATATTATTGCCCCCGTTGCACTGTTGCATGACATTTATGAACTTATGATTTTGTCGTCATAAATCATTTCATTCGTATCGTGCAACAGCCGTTGTTGAAGCATTGAATTAAATTGCAAATATACAAATGCACACATACACACGCAAATAACTATATATGTACATATTGTACATTATAAATACATTTGTATGCGTATAAATAAACTCAACGCAATCTGAAGACGTTTGCAAAAGCACACATAGACCAACATATACTTGTACAATTGTATCCCTGCAGGGAAACCGCGAACTAGTGAATCAAATTTCTAATTCCATACTAAATCTTTATCGCCAGAAACGAACCAGTTTGATAGTACCTAGATCACCACCAGTTCAAAATCAACGAAATTTGGTACTGTTAAAAAATTATTTTATATCCCATTTTTCATTAGAAATCTATATCTAAGGTGACGAATTTATAACTGGTTTGGAACTATAGAAAAAGGGATGCAGAACGAACTAGATCTTAATTGTCGAATTTTGAACTAGTTCGGAACTATCGAAAAAGGCGTCCCGCGGGGGGCTTGTTTACTTTACACAGATATGTATTTGGCGGCTTTTTCGTTCAAATGCGCTTCCATTCTGCATTTCCCAGATGCTTCTTCATAGCTTGACAATACAAAATAAAAATTTGTGTTAATATTTTAACATCTTGCGAGCTTCTGGAAACTAACAAATAACAGCAAGCACCTCTGCATACTCAGCTACAGCCAAATATATGTAAACGTAAATATCTTACAATCGTTAAAAAAATTTTATTTCAAATTTAAAACACATTTCTTTGAAAATAATTTAACTTCGGAACTATAGAATTTAGGACTAGTTCGCAACTGACTGAAAAGTTGTTTACATGCAAAGGAGATTTAGCACGAACCAGTATTGAGTCTAAATGTACTAGAAGCGCACTAGTTCAGAACTAGAGATTTTCCCCACAGGGATGTTTACTGCCGGGAGTTAAGGCGGCCGCCAGCCAGTGGCAGCCAGTGTGGCTGCAATCGCATATAGCGTGGCGAATTCCATCCAGTCTGGGGGTTAGGATACCTAAAAGTTCCATATCAAAGCGCACATATGCTCTTTCGCTAGGATGTGAGTGCAACTGCCACAAATGTGACGGCATTTCAATTTTGAGCAATTCTTTTGCCCTTGCCGTTGCCGATGTTATGACTGCCCCCATTGGCACTGCCAACGCCATGGATCTCGCTGCAGCACTTTTCGCCTTTATTTGCTACTACATATCCACCATTGCTTCAATTCCATCGGTTTCTTGCTTTCAGTTGTATTGCAAATTGTTTTGTTGCTATTGCCAGTGTTTGTTATATTGCTGCCAGCCAGCCAACCAGCCAACCAACGGAATACTCTGCGTATAATCAAATCACAACTTCAACAGCCGCAACCAGCAGTGTCATCGCGCTCGCGTTTGTTATTGTTGTTTTTACCGCCACATATGCCACATGTGTCATGTGACATCCAGCCACTTCGTTACGCTGCTCGAAGACGTACAACTTATGAGTACTCCTTCTCCGACTGTCGCTCGCTGGTTGCACTGGCTTTCATTGGCATCTCCCTTTTCATTTCGCCCAGTCTCCTTTCTCCATTTGCACCCTTTTCTCCACTTGTTAGCATTTGTTATTGTCATTTCGGTATGGTTTATTATTTTTTCATTAAACTCTACTCAGCATAATTTTCTTCAAAATGCTTTTTTTTTTTTGTTTTGTTCTCCTAAATATATTTTTCAGCCTTTATTGCACGCAATTTTAATATGCGTTTGCAAGTGTGGAAAATGTCAAATTTTGCTGTGATTTATCTGTGCAATTTCGCGCCTCCAATGCGTTTTTGATGTTGTCTCTGATGGTGCTTATGACTTCATATATCATATTTGCTTTTAATTTGCTTAGAAACACACTAGCACGTACGAGTACGTATGAGCGTCGGCAACAGATGCAACAAAGGAGAAATTATAATTTTTTAATACTAAATTTAGGAAAAATACATTTGTAAATTTTGATAAATACAAGTGTATTGCGTTTCAGAATCATATTTGTCCTTTTTGTGTATTGTAAGACGTTGGGTCCAGGTTAGGGTGGTTGTTGAAATATCCGCAGGTCTATTAGAAAGTTAGTGAGCATCGTCTGCTCTGGATTATCGACTCATCCAGACCATTAAAGACTCCTGCTACGGCATTGGTCAGCTATCAAAGTCTGCGTGCCTCACCTTAGTGAGCTTCTTAGGTAAGGCATATGCCCCAAAGTTTTGGTGGGTAGGCAGTGTTACCCCACACAGGAAGGTTCAATCATGTACCCCTCAGAGATTTCAGACCATTCGGTTTCTTATATTTTCTTTTGAAAATCCTTCAGAATTGGATTGAGCGGCACATCAGTAACAGAACTCCTATAAAACGTTTGTCCTATAAAGTAAGATTGCTAGAATCAGCTACACATTCGGTTGTGGTTATTGAGCAGACTTATAGTATAGCGCTTGGGCTGCGAGTTTAGGACTATGCATGAAACCCATGTAAAACGGAGTTAGTTCTTTTCGCAATAAAATATAAAATCCCAAGTATTCAGCCTGTCTCTATGGATGCATTCCGATAACATCCCCTCCGAAATCATGAGATATCTTGAGTTGATCCAAGATAACAAGCTACTTTAGAAGACAAACACAGATGGGGGAGTAAAGAAGGCCTTATACCGAGGCCATTGGCAGGCGCTGGGCGAAATGATCTATGTAATTGTCGTTAAACCAATTTTATGTTATTGTGGCCCTGTGTGGGGGAACGCATTATATAGTATAAAACTACCATGGCTAAGCAGTTAAGGAGAGTGCAATGAGCTATTGCGCTTAACGCTATGTTAAACTTTGTGCACAACGATTAGCAGGCAAACTGTTGCAGCCCACGCGGTTTCTGTAAGTCCTCTTCTAATAAATAAGAGCACTCCAGAAACTCAAAATACTTTGATTGTATACCCCTGCTAAGTCTAACTGAACCTTCCATTACTTTCCTCCAAGGCAATTTTTGGACTCAAGGCCCAATGAACTTATTGACGATTGTATTAAAGTTGGATGCGAGGAAGCCTCAATAACTTCAAACTCAAAAACCCGGCGGTTATTAAAGCTCTTGGTTTTTGGTGAAGTGCCCGAAAATTGCCACGTGCCCGACATCCCTACTGACCGCATCGGAATACTTCGATATGAATTTGAAATGGATACCAGACTACAAATGATACTGCATAAAACTTCCAGACCGATTATCTGACAAAACGGAACACTCTTGAGAAGTTGTCGTCGAATAAAAAGAGTGTGAGTGCTCTATTAGCCATTTATGGTCTACTGGTTACTAGGTGGGCGTCTAGTTAGCTCAGGCAGTGCTGTACGAAAACCTTGGAATACGAGGCGGTCTAAGCAGCTTTTTAACCTAAACAAGGCGCGTCTATCGATACCACTGGTAGTCTTAACTAGCCATTGTCTGACTGGAATACACACGAAGGTCTGAGCATCACCTTAAATCACTTACAGCAACAGCTCCATTGAAGAGGATGAGGTGCACTAATTCCAGTTTCTGCTCCATGTCTGCCAAGCTCTCGCCATCTTAATGTTCAAAGACTTTGGATACTTCTATTTTACTTCTGATGAGGTTTCGGTAAAATATATTAACCGCTTGCGGAACTTTAATGTGGGAACGTGGAGATTTTCTACCACGTACACTTAAGCGACCTTTTTATATTTTGTTACTTTAGGCATCGATCCATCCCAACCTTACATATTAAAAAGTGAGATTCAAGATATTCAGCTATCAGTTGCGAGAAATCGGTACAGCTTAGTTGAAAGTAAAGTGAAGTGACACTTCCTTTAAAGAACTGCTGTAGTATGTATCCGGACGGTAAGCTGTCTAAATTCCTACTAAATAAAATTTAGTTCTATGGCTTTGTTAGCCTCAGAAGCTTCTTTTCGACCCTGTGCTAAAAAGACATTACAGTTGCATAAGCCCAGCACACCGCTATTTAAAAAAAGACCCACCTGTCCAGAATTTCACAGGTGCTGGAGAATGTTCCCATTGCGGAATTATTCGGAGAAACACCTCAAGGCTAACATCGCATCCAGTTTTTAGCCAGGAAATTTCCTTCAATATGTTTGTGAACTATTTTTCATATTAGTCCAATAATACAGAATTTCAAAGCTATCGAAAAAAATCTCACCTAGTATCCACAACTTTAGCTTTGAGAACCCTAGACCCTCTATGCCGGAACTTACCCAGAGATTTTTCCCTTTTGGAATCTGGCAGTACGATGCTGGCGAAAGCTTATGTGTTAAAGATATTCATTCAAATCAAAAAGTGTGAAGCATATTTTTCGGCTCACACTAAAAAAAAAAACAGTCAGCTCTGTTTCAACCCGCCCGTGAAGTTACCATTTAATTCGTCAACTAGGCCTTTTAGTCCTCATAGCTACCCGTCGTCTGCATTCGCTACTGGTGTCAGCTCTGTTAGGTAGCTTGCATGGCATAACAATTGCTGAGATCTGCAAAACACGCCCTCGAATGGTCAGTCAATAGGTTTTCTATGATCTATCCAGATGATGACCACAACAGTTTAGCTCGGACGAAAGGAGAAACGAACCAAGCATGATAGAAAGCATTAGGTTAGGTTAAGTTAGAGTGGCTGCCTGATCAGAGCATGAAGCACACGTAGGCTGGAAAAGCCCGTTGTGATGCCACTGGCCGAAGCCTTTTGTTTATTTCCCTCCCTTAGTAATTGAACCCCCAAGTGCGTTTATATAGCACAAAAAGTCGAGGACGTAGAAGAGATAGTGTTCGGTGGTCCCCTCCTCCTCCTCGTCCCTGCAACTACGACAAAAATCGCCGATGGGCTATCCTAACCTTTTACCGTGTGTGCCCATCTGGCAGTGTCCGGTGATTACCCCGACTACTAATCTGAGAGAGGAGCGGCCCAGCCGAGTAAGAGCTGTGGATCGCCTTATATCAATCTTTGGACTAATTTGCCTGGTAGTATGGCAGATAGTTTTCACAGACCACCTGGAACTTGCCTCCTCAATGAGTTCAGCCTTAAGTCTGTGTTCGCAGGAGGTTAGAGGAATGCCCGCATTCTGAGCAGAATTGACTTCAGATATTTCCTCCTTGTCAGCTCGAAGGCTAGGCAGTTGCCAGGAATGTTCGTATGTCTAGGGACCCATACAACAGTCAAGGAGCATTAGTTGGGTACGAAAATACAGCTGATCAGTATGGGTTTCTGAGAAGCTGGTGAAAGCAAGTCCTTAACTCCAAAGCGTTTTAAAGAAATTTCTCATACGAGCTGCGGAGGCATGGAATCTTAATTTCCTAAACTTTTTTTTTAACAAATCCTGCTTAAATCACACGAAAAGTTACCTAGTGGAGGCGAAAGATGCGAATGTGGGGCAGTTTTTTTGATGAGATACAAAGGCCGTGGTATAGCACGTGTTCATACAAAAAAGTAGAAGGGAACCTGCAATCGTTTGCACCCACTAAAACCTCTTCGTGTGGAATATGATAACATTCTCGCAAGTGTTTTATAAGGATTTCTTTAAGGGCTGCGAAAAGAGCTCTAACAAAGGAATGTACTAATATTTATGTGGGCATAAAAATGTAGGATTAGAGAATGCTAGAGTACTGCTCATGGAGCACTAAAATCAAATGTTGTGTGAAAAAGCCTATGACAATTTTTATAAACAAAAACCGAAATAAAAACCGCAGCACCACGAAGGAGGGGTGCCTTTTGACTAGCTTACCATCAGAGCACACAAAGAAGCGTTGGTAACTACAAACGCAATACTAGATAGACTAAAAAAGGTGTATAGTAAAGAGAAGAGTACACAGAGGCACAGTAGTCAGAGCAGCAAGCTTTAGGCCTATGATTATCCCAGAGCTTAGGCCAACCTAGCCAAGTAGAGTTAATGTCTTAACACAGTCATGCAAGTGAGGAATAATGCCACTAGAAAGGCAGTAACAAAATTTCACTTGAAGTGAAAGTTATGACAAAAATTGGCTATGCACAAAATACTTATGTATGTATGTATAAAAAGGCCAACAGCTAAGGGAGATTGTAATACTCCGATATCCGTCGCATATGTAAATACTGAGGGGAGCAGTACAGACATTTTGACCCAGAGGCTATGCATACACCACCGTTGCCATCTTCGCCAAAAAATAAGATACAACTAATACATATGTATATACCTATATGTGCTGCATTTCTTATGGCTTTCCTGTGGCGTCAAGGGGATTTCGAAACAGAATGAAGTCAGTGTTGATTTTGGCCCTCGCACGCCAGCTTTGAATGTGTTTAAGCTTTAAAATACTAATACTTTATGCGTTTTTCTTCTAATAGAGCAATGACCCCAGCAAGCAGGCAAGTATGTGAATGCAGTACCAACAACTGACGGAGAAAGTGTTTTGGGGATGTGGGACGTAGCAAAAAAAAAGTCGACATATTTATTTTGCTAAAAAATGGAAACAAACCCAAAATCATCCCCAAGAAAATGCGCATACATATTTAGCCCTTTGTGCCCCTTGTAAAAATCACATACTTTCGGAGCAGCTCAACGCATTGCAAATCCTTGTTGCCAGTCTTATGGTACGCCTGCGGCGGCTCACTGTTGCCCTGTCAAACTAACAACAAATTTATGTTAAATTTAACATGTTTTACTGTTTCTTTCTTTGTGTATTGGTTAACGTCGTTCTTATTATTGTTTTTGTAATTTTTGTTTTAGAATTTTTGTACGTGCGTACTTATGCATATTTTGTAACATTTCCCGCAGGCTGCTAGCTGACTTGAGCGCTTCAGTGTAAGTCCCCATAGTATTGAAGGACTTTTTATGGGCCGACTGCTTCAAATGACACACTAAAATGGCAATAAATGGACGTGCATGTTTGCAAGTGAGTATAAAAATGTATTTCTTTTATTTTTTTAATAGTGAAAGTAAGTGCACAAATACCCAACAAACATTTGAGGAAGACCCTTGCAATTTCTTTAAAACTTGAGAAAAAAGGTTTTGAAAATTCTATCAAAATGTCAGTAGCCAAATGCAATCTTCCTTTCTCTCCCCCAATATATTAAAGAATGCAACGATTTGCGTGGTAATCCAAGCACAGCAGAGGTCCTCTTATTCACAATAATAGGACTTCTGAATTTTGATGGCAGGCATCCAAAACTGTGTGCGATAGTTAATGTTTAGGACAGGATTGCTGCAAGTTACACCACAGCGACCGCTGAACAAACATTTCCATTCTCCATATGAGAAATTCGTCGAACATGCTTTGTATAAAAGAAAATGGCTGATCTCGTCAACAAAAAAAAATTCAAAAATCAACAGTAACTCAGAGCTACCTTAAACTTGAACTTTGTTGTACTAAAACTGAATGGGCTACAAAATTGCATATTCACTATATTTCTCAACAAATTAATTAAAAAGCTCGAAAGTTTTACGAAAGTTTGTTGATTTTTTTTTAATTGCTGCACAAATATTGAAACTTGGACTTTTACGGATTTTGTTAAGGAATATACATACAATATTTTTATTTTATTTTATTTATTTGGAGATGAAGGTTCTTCCTTTCGTGCCGTCTTAAACGATGTGACCCTTAAGCAAATCCATTGACAAAGAAATTGTTTCCTTTTCTCCGCGTAAGGATATCCCGCGATCCAATTATGGTCACATGAACATTTTCTTACTGCAGGTATATCGTCACATCTTTTTCCTACATCTATCAGACAAAGAGGGCCTAAGAAAATCGAATCTCAAAAGCTAAAAGTTATTTATTATGGGTATTCTTATGTACCCCTAGACCAATGGTGATATGGAAAGCTTTAATTAAAAAGTTCACTCGGCAGCCGCACAGGCTCATTGTGATTTCCAGGTGAAAAACTCTCCAATTTTTCTTCTAAACCCTGCTGATTTTCTGGTGAATCCTAGTGACGTTCCAATGGAGTTTCCACTTGGCTGTCGCACCTCTCGAAGAAGTGATCACCCCCAAATTTCAGATGCTCTACTTTGAGTGCTTTGAGTGCTTTGAGTATCCAAAGATTTCTTTGGCTTTCTTGAACTCATATCGAGCTTGTCGACACTTACTCAAGGCCTTTGATAGCAGCTTGACTCTTCACGATGAAGGCGAGTTGTGATAGAGCTCTGTTCATAATGATTACCGGCAATTTCACTAAAGTTCCCATTATATGCAAAATTCACAGCCATTTCCTTAACTTCGGCTTCACTACCCGAAAACTAAATTTTTCTTTACACTTGCTTGGCTGTGTTAGCTTTCCTTTAAACACGTCCTTTTCACTATACATTTGCCGTCAATTGAATAAATCCTTACATTTCTGCATACAAACTTACCACCCAACTTCCCAAATTTTCGCCCTCACTCTTCCCATACTACTTCATGGTCTTCGCTGTATGGTCTCTTAAACGTTGAATGTACCCAGCTGGAAATGCTAAATTCTGAAAAAGCTTGCTCAGTTCCAAAAAGGCATGGAACCTGGTTACGGCTTGAAAAGAACTACAGTACAATATTTTTTCTAAATATTTACATAGGTTAGCAGTTAGGTCACGAAGACTCCACGTGTTACATTTGCGTATGTTAATAGCTTTTCAGATAGTCTTTGTTCTACTCGAAATTTTTTTAAAGAAGGTATATCTGCATCAACAACCACCAAATGTTTGTCAGTTTCAAATTTTTTAAAATAATTTGTACAGGTAATTATACAGTACATTAGAGAGCAGCTGCCTGGAAATGCAGCATAAATATAAACGGAAAGAAAAGTGTGAGCATTATTATTCTAACCAGTACTTCACTATGTTTCTTATCAACCACCTGTCCAGCATCAATCCACATTTCCAGCAGGGTATTTTAGTTGCGTTTTGTTTGTGCTATCTTTGCATATTTTTGTTCACAAATTTATGCGTATTTGTGCTTAAGTGACAAATAATGTTGTCCCTCCTCTGGGATATGCGTAATTTTGTATTACTTAGCACTCATATGTACATATCTATGTATTTGTGTATATTGTTTGTAATGGGATCACATCGCTATATCCCTGAGCATTCGCACTTGCAGTAAAGTAATTGCATGCTTCTGGATTGGAAGTTGGTCACTTGTCACTACTGAATATATTTTATCTAAATACACATGTTTCTATATGCATTAAATATGGGTTCCACTAAGGACGGCAGAGCGGATGTCATCTGAGGGTCAAAATAATGAAAATATTCCCTACTTCTTGAGCTTTTATAAAGATAAAGATAAACTAAAGTAGGCAATTGAAATTTACCAAAGGCTGCTCAAACTACGAAAGTATGTATGTACATTAGGGTGGTGCAAAAAAGTTTAAAATTTAAAGCTTCACCCACTAGGATGTTTTTAATTGGAAAAAATAATACCCGTATTTTTTGTTTATAAAAAATGTAATTAGAACTGCCTCAAAGCTCATGAAGTTGTTCATGTATTTTAAATGGGGAAAAACAATTTTTCGTAGAAATGGTATAGATTCTTAAAAATCGATATTTTTCGATCAGAATGCTCTGTTTATCTTCAGAAGACTCCCAATAATAATATCCAATTGTTTACTTTACTTTTTTTTGATACTAACAATTCTTTACGGCTCATCCCATTGCTTTATGGGAATCAAATCTGAATATAATGTTTTTTTTACAAAATAATACGAGTATTGTTTTTTACATTTAGAAATATCCTAGAGGATGGGAGGTTAAAATTTTAAACTTTTTTTACCACCCTAATGTAAATACATATGTACATACATAACAATTAAAAAAGTCTAAGTTCGGGCGGAGCCGAACATTAAATACCCGGCGCAAGTATTAAATATATGTTTTTCACCTTTCCGAAAGCTACCGCTACATGGTAAACCGGGGTGTATCCATTTTGAGTAAATTAGCGTCCTTAAATTTCGAAATATTGAAGTTTCAAGCATTTCTGAAATTTACTGTTACATGAAAAGCGGCAGTAATTTTAGTTCGATTTCAATAATTTTCAACGTTTTGCTTCTATGTGGCAAGTACAATAGCCAGACCGACTTTGGTACAAATTGGTAGAACGGTTACCGAGATACATATATGTGATCATAAGTGGGCGGTGCCACGCCCCTTTTTCAAAATTTTATCCTAAACGTATTTCTTGGTAAAGAATTAGCTTCAATAATTACTGATTTATCGAAGATTTCGTATTTCTCCAAATTACCGTTATATGGAATGTGGGCGTGGTTATTGTCCTATTTTAAAAATTTTCGGCCATTTCGTATGTTATACCAAGGTTATCAACTGTGCCAAGTTTGGAAGGAATTGGTGCAGCGGTTACCAAGATATACACATGTAATCATAACTGGGCGTGGCTACGCCCATTTTCCAAAAATTTATAATATTCTTATTTTTCGTCTAAAACTTATTGTAAATATCAATTTTGAGTGAATAATCTTCAGTAGTTACTAAAATATCGTAGTTTTCGTATTTCTGAAAATTACCGTTATATGGGAGGTAGGCGTGGTTATTGTCCGATTTTGCCCATTTTCAATACTATCCGTCCTACGCCCGAAAGAAGTGCACATACCAAGTTTCGTTAAGATATCTCAATTTTTACTCGAGTTATCGTGTGCACAGACGGACGGACGGACGGACAGACAGTCACCGCTTAATCGATTTCTCTTCCATTATGTGAACAAAGTTATAATACCCTTGTGCACAAGTGCGCTCGGGTATAAAAAGTAATAATAATATTCAAGCGTTTACACTTTTGCTAAGTGTTTGGTCGAGCTTCTCCTCTAATTTGTTGTGTGCTT
>NW_023458562.1:31140843-31142096 GCF_013731165.1 Rhagoletis pomonella
TGTGGACTCAATTCATTAAATTGAAATACTTTTCAGATCGATCATACGTATGCACGCGGGCGAGACAAACAAAAAGTAGAAAGATATTTACCCACCACCACCGCCATCCTACGAAAGGCAACCCTTTTAGAGAAGCACGCGCGCAAACAATGACAAACAAATAGCAGCCTTTTAGGCGCACAACACTAAACGCACAAGGTAGTTATAGTAGTGAGAGTGGGCATACAGCTAACCAAATACTGAGGCATCAGCTCCGTTCAAGCAGCAATCAGCAACAACAGCCCAAGCCTTGCAACCTGCGTTTGCCTATTGCAAAAATATATCATGCGCTCTCCCCCACACCTCTCAGTAAAATGCCTAGTTATTAGTAAATGGTTATATTGTGGAAGTCGCGGTTCGACCACCAAATATCGCCACGTCCAGCTACTCTTGCGCTCAGCCAGTCTGGCTACGACCACGGAAGAAAGGGTTAGTCGCTTTCACAATCCACACGCCACATACTCCCCCTCCTGCGCTTATGTGCAGCATAAATTAACGCAAACCCGCATGCAATTTGAACTCTATTTACAGTTTGCAACGCACTTGTGCAAACATGTGAGCTGCAACGCTACGGTGTTCTCAACAGCCTCCTCGTGCAGGCACACGCACAGACAAGGCCAGACCAGGCAATACATCAAGCAGACAGCGCTAACCAACCGATAACCGACAAAGTCAATGCACACATATAATAGCGCATGGATCGACGTAAATGAAAGAGGAACAGCGGGTGAGGGAACAGGCGAATGCTGTGCATTAAATATGTGCAAATATGCCGAAAACAAAATCCTCCTTGTGCGTGAGCGGCAATTATCTGGCACTCCTGCGGTGCTGACAAATCGCAGCTGAGCTGCTTATAGCAAAAGGGGGGTTTCTTTGCTTTTATTTTTGACTGAAATGAAGCGTTTCACTGGGCATGCGAGCACCCACACTCGAGTACAGCTGCAATAGCAGGAGACCGCTTTTGTTGCACCGCGTGCTTGTATGTAAGCTAGCCGCGTTTCATTTGTTCTACTTATGCAACATGTGTGCGGCTTGAGTGTAATCAGGCAAATCCCATTGCAGCATTGCATTTTTCCTCTTTCCTAAAAAAAAACGCTTACAAGGGATGCACTTTTCTCTACTAAAGACTTTCGTTTGCTTGGGATTCTTTGAAATCATCGATTTCTTGGAAAAATGCACCATAAGCGCTTACTGTCAGTTTAGTGAAGCATTAA
>NW_023458562.1:31142196-31147338 GCF_013731165.1 Rhagoletis pomonella
TTGAAGTTGTCACACAAATTGAAGAGCCCATAGTTTTACGCAGCGTCCGAACGGCAAATGGATTTTTTATGAAAAGATTTTTCATGGCAGAAATACACTCGGAGGTTTGCCATTGCCTGCCGAGGTGCGACCGCTGTTAGAAAAAAAAACTTTTTTTATACCCAAGCGCATTTGTGCACAAGGGTATTATAACTTTGTTCACATAACGGTTGTTTGTAACAGGCAAAACGAATCGAGATAGATCCGTCCGTCCGTCTGTCCGTCCGTCTGTGCACACGATAACTCGAGTAAAAATTAAGATATCTTAACGAAACTTGGTACGTGTACTTCTTTCAGGCGTAGGACGGATGGTATTGAAAATGGGCAAAATCGGACAATAACCACGCCTACCTCCCATATAACGGTAATTTTCAGAAACACGAAAACTGCGATATTTTAGTAACTACTGAAGATTAATCACTCAAAATTGATATTTACAATAACTTTTAGACGAAAAATAAGAATATTATGAATTTTTGAAAAATGGGCGTAGCCACGCCCACTTATAGTTACATGTGTATATCTTGGCAACCGCTGCACCGATTTCTTCCAAACTTAGCACAGTTGTTCGCCTTGGTACAGCATACCAAATGGCTGGAAATTTTTAAAATCGGACAATAACCACGCCCACATTCCATATAAGGGTAATTTAGAGAAATACGAAATCTTCGATAAATCAGTAAATATTAAAACTAAATTATTCAAAATTGATGCTCGCACAATTCTTTACCAAGAAATACGTTTATGGTTAAGTTTTGGAAAATGGGCGTGGCACCGCCCACTTATGACCACATATATGTATATCGGTAACCGTTCTATCCATTTGTACCAAACTCGGTATTTTTATTGTTCTTGCCTCATTATTGAAATCGGACGAAAATTACGGCCGCTTTTCATATAACGGTAAATTTCAGAAATGCTTGAATATGCAATATTTCGAAATTTAAAGACGCTAATTTACTCAAAATTGATACACCCCGGCTTACCATGTAGGGGTAGCTTTCGGAAAGGTGAAAAACATGTATTTAATACTTGCGCCGGGTATTTAATGTTCGGCTCTGCCCGAACTTAGACTTTCTTACTTGTTTTAATTTTAGATGTTTCCCGAACCCAAGTCCTTTGGAGTGGTAATAGACACATCTGACCACTCAGCCACAATGGCCGTCTATACATATGTATATATCTTATTTTCTAATTTATTTAACTCAGTACTTTTCGGTCACCTTTACCTTTTGCCAGTTCAACCTCAACGCTTTCATCTAAATATCACAAAAACTGGTATTATATTTTTAAATTAGTCATAAATTCACATTTGTTATAAATTTGTTCAGCAAATACAAACAAAAAATTGCCTAACCTCCAATTAGAGCAAATGAAGTCGAGTGTGGCGCCAGAGAATAGTAATTTAATATTAGCAATTAGTACGGCTTTTAATGCCAAATTTATGAAGCTTATGCACATACCTATCGTAGATCTTCTTTAATAACGACACAACGCAAATTATAACAATTTTCAAAAGAGCCAATTAAAGTTTTAGCACTTGACAATTTTGTAGGGAAAATTTTTAAGCTCTCAAATTATGACTGCTTTGTAAAGATTTAGTAAGGATTTGAGTGAGAAATGTGCCACTCTTCAATAGTAAGGATTGCCCACTTCGGTTTGCTGACAAATGTCACACTTGCACCCCCTGGTTACCTGAAATTATAAAGTTGTGTCGTTATTGCCGAGTACCATCGATATATAAGCACGTATGTATATTTGGGTTTAAGTTAATTTTTTTACCGTCGCAATTATTGCGAATCAGTTCTCTATTCAAATGAATGATTCATTAAAGTGGAAAGCAATCAAAATGAAACTGAAAAAGTAAAAGTAATTTCATTTTTAAAACTAAATAAATTAGCGCTAGTTAATTACCATTAACATAAGCCTTTGAATATACGTAAATATTTATTTATGTTTATTTATTAACTAATATATTAAGGAATACATAGTATGTAAGCCTATTACTTAGGTACTGTACATTTTTATGGGAGTAACCAACTAGAGAAGGTAGATAATGGAATGTCATGCTTGGAAATATCAATGCTCGTTGGAAGCATGCCATTAATTCGGCTAGAATACATATTTATGTATATGGGGAGTTCCATACCAAAGTCGACGAGGTTGAAACTTCATGTGTTTGATTTGTATCAAAATTTAATAGTAATATCTCGAGAACGGGGCGAGGAAAAAATTTGAAAAAAATCACACATACACATCAAAATTTTCTATGAAAAGAAATATTCTTAAAATTTTGTTTTTCTTGAAAAATTCTTCACATACAAATTTTTTGAAAAAAAAATTTGTTTTTGAAAATATGCCACCTCAAAAAAATTAAAAAAATCACAATGGTAGCGCTGAGTATTGCGCAATATTTAATTATAGTATCATGGGGTGCACTCTACAATAATTTGAGTTATGAATTTTTTTTTTAACCGAAGTTAAGTAAAATGAGTACATTACGAATTTACAAATTTTTTAAGTTTTGCAGCTTATTAAATTTTAGTATGATAAAGTTTTAAGCGATTACAAAACTGGCGCTAATTTTTTTTTCATTTTCTTTGAAAACGTGTAAAAAGGCGTCAGCATAAAAAATATTAAACATCAACGCGATTTTGCAGTAGCTTAAAAAAAATTAAAAAATTTGTAAATTTGCAATGCACTCATTTTACTCAACGTCCGTGTAAAAAAAAAATCATAACTCCAATTATTGAAGAGTCCACCCCATAATACTACACTTAAATATTGCGAAATACTCAGAGCTACCATTGTGATTTTTTTTTCAATTTTTGTTGAGATGGTATATTTTCAAAAACTAATTTTTTTATCAAAAAATTTGAATGTAAAAAATTTTTCAAGAAAAAAAATTTTTTTAATATTTCTTTTCATAGAGAATTTTGATGTGTGTATGTGTGATGTTTTCGCAAATTTTCACATGAAGTGGGGGCTCACACCATCCATTCTGGTATGGAACGCCGCATATACATACTATGCACACACATGTACATACATATCTAAGCCTCTGCCTGAAAATTCTCCATTACTGGAGAAAAGAAACAAACAAATATTAACAAAAAATGAATTAAAATACGGAAGATAACGAATATTAAAACCGTAGACAAAAATACGCAGGGCCACAATGGGAAATTGAGTTAGAGCATCTCTGAGCTCAGTTGATCTGTACGTTTCTGGAATCGCTGTTCACCATCCCGGTATCCATATGACCACATCACGTCTCGATCGATTTCGAGATATTCAGAAACAACGTATTTATGATCTGCTTTACTTTTTAGATACATACATAGCTAAATGAAGAATGAAAAAAGCACAAAATTTTGTAAGCGCTCCTTTAAGTCACGCCCGCATGCACCCTGAATGCGATCTTGGATCTATTTCCGCTTGATCGAATTGCACCGAGGGGATGTTTTCGCAGAAGTAAGACTCAAAGAATTTCTGAGCATTCAGGTATTCAGAAGGAGGCAGCACGGAAGCTAACTCAGCGACATAGAGAGAACAAACGTGACTTTATCTGGTGTGACAGTCAGGTAGATCTCAAAGCTTTACACTCACATAAAGACAATGCAAATTCCCTTACTCTCATCCCGATAATCCCGATTAATCTGACTAATACAGGTGGTTGAATGCATGAATATTAAGATGAATTTTGAAAGGGGCGAATTTGCAAGGTAAGATGCGATGACATCCTTCTAAAAAAAACACGGTCGATAAATTAATGGCTCATTTTTAACGATATTTAAGAAATCACACGGCTCATTTAGCCAATGAACGAGAAAACTCTTAAATTACGACCCTTTAAGAAACAGGCTGTAACCCGGAATTTACAATTTTTAAATTCAAGAACTAAAAAGAAAACATTATTAAAAATTACTAACTTTTCCATTTCCTATTTACCTAAATTATTTCTTAAAAATTCTCGACAGCCGGATTCGCATCCACGGATGTCTAAAATTCGACATTCGCAAAATCCCTATAAAGTAGTTTCTTTCACAAAGCAAAATCATCGGTATTATGGACTGTAATTTTGCGTTTAATCAGCAAAAATTATTTACAAAATTGTTCACTAATTAAGCAACAACGTTTATAATTAGTGCATAATATATGTTTTGTGTAAATTAAAAACAGATTAAGGCTTATTTGAAAATCAAAAAATTATCGAGTGTGAAGTACATATGGAATACAATAAGTATAGGCAGCCGTGGCAGTGACAAAATCATGCTGCGGAACTAAACAAATTTACTCTAATGATAAGATCAGCAAAAAAAGGTTGGCCAATTAAAAGCGCGCAAAAATGTATAAAAGAAAAGTTTTACAATTTAGCAAAAAAAAAAAGTAAAAATACATATGTAAATTTACGTGTAAAATCCCAACTTAATCAAAAGCTAATGGCATGACTAGCGAGAATGTTGACATCAAAATTTAGTATAAATGCGAGCACATCACAGTAATTCGAACAGCAGCATTCTACAGTTCGCAGAGTAAACATCTCTAAAAAGTATTTTTCCGCAAACAACAAATTTTTTAAACAAAATGAAGTCCTTCATAACCATTGCGTTCGTGCTGATATCCAGCGTTGTTGTAATGGTAAGCAAAAAAAAAATAAAAAATTTAAAACGAAAATTAATATTCGTTCTTCCCAACGTAGTGCGAGCCACCCAATCCACAGATGCGCCAATACATCGAGGACTGCAATAAGGAGCACAATGTTTCTCCAAAGGATTTCCATGAATTCAATGAGGGCAAATTATCCTCACCTTCGGAAGACTTAAAATGCTCCATTCATTGCTTCATGGTCAAGCAGGGTTCTATGGATGAAGCGGGTACCTTCAAGCCGGACGTAGCCAAAACTGGTATGCCCAATGACGATAAGTTTGCTGCAGCTGTGGATGCTTGCAAGGATAAAACTGGTTCTTCGGCGTGTGAAACAGCTTTCAAAATCACTCAATGTTTAATATCGCACAAGTAAATTGGAGCGTGTGACTTATGGCGATTTCGGTTCTACAAAAAATGTTGCCTTCTCCTCGTTCTCTTCTTAGTGTTTGTGCG
>NW_023458562.1:31147438-31151796 GCF_013731165.1 Rhagoletis pomonella
TACAAAAAATGTTGCCTTCTCCTCGTTCTCTTCTTAGTGTTTGTGCGAAGCGGGCAAAGAGAAGGTTGCATTTTTCGGTAGAAACCAAATCGGCATTAGAGAGCAAAATGTGCAATGCAGGGCAAAAATGTGGCGAAATTGTTGAATATTATTTTAGAAATATTTTCTCGTTTTCGGTGAAGGTTTTGTTTTTGTTAATAATTTAAAAAATATATGCACATACTTTACAGATTTGAACAGCATTTGGTTGATTCTATTAACTTAGTGCAATGTTATAAATCGGAAAGACACAAGATAGGGAAAAGCTTTAGAAGGCATAATTTCAGTTAACGAGATTGATTCGAGTAAACGATATGCAGCTATCTAAGAACTTTGGAGGCAGCATTGAAGTTATAACAATAAGAACTTTGAGAAAACTTATTGAATACTCAAGCTTTTAAACACATTCTGAAAGCCTATTTCAAGCTATGTATACCTTATCGGTGTTTTTGAAAGCTACATTTATAAGCCTTCTTATACCCTCTAAAAGCCTTCAAGATTTTTATAAAAGCATTTTCATATTTAATATTCAAAATGTCTGAGAGGCTCACTATCAAACTGAGTGCCTATTTAAAAGTTTACTTCATCAAAGGTCGTTCTAGAATTTCTCGAAAGTGCTTGAGATCTATTAAGTTCTTCAAACACTCTAAAAGCTAATAGCATGTATCAAGCATACGGAAAGCTGCTTGAAAATTAAGGTTTCTAAGAACTTTCTAAAAGCTTATTTAATGCCCCAGCTTTTAAGTATTTTTTTTTCAGTTTAATCTTAATCGTTTTAATACTTTCAGAAAGTTTATTGAAGTATACAGCTTTATATTGCTTTCTAGATTTTTAAATAAGCCCATAGAGTTTGCAAGAGTTTTAGAACTTTGTAAAAGCTTTTGGTGCCTATTTAAAAACCTAATGGATCTAAAACCTTCCATACTTTTTCGAAAGTATCTGATAAACATTCTGAAATCTTATTATAGGAGGGATTCGAAAATCTCTTTGAATATTAACCAGCACAATGTCGTTTTATTTGCCTTTTACTTACTGTGTAAATCTAAAAGCATTCGAAAAACTTATTGAATTCCAAATTAGCCAAAAATTTGCTGAAAACATATTTCCCTTCCAACTTTCCGGGTTTTTCTTAAAGTTAAATCACAAACATTTTAGTATGTTCTGAGATCTAAATGAAGTGTACAGCTTGCTATTTTTTTCAGAAATCTTAATCTTAATCTTTCAATCTATCAAGTGTTTAGATTGTTTTGATAGCATCTTTTCTATTTTCAGAAAGCTTTTTAAATGTCATTGTAGACTAAAGCTTCTGGAAGTTAAATTCTAATATTATTAAGGTATCAGGTATCTAAATCGTTGATGGACAGCATCCTCGCCGCGTGTATTTTCTTTAGGTTTTCTATATATTTTGAAGAGTAAAAGCTCTCCCTGCCAATATAATTCTAATCAAGACTCGCGTGCAGAGCTTTTGTGACATTTTTATACATTTTTTTGATAGACGTATACTGAGTAGGAGCTTTCCTGTCTCTTCGCTGATTGAGTTTTCTTCAAAAGGGATTTTACAGGAATCATTATATTTTTGAAAATGGTTGCTAATGATTTTATTATACTATTTCAAATACTTTTTAATCTTTAAACTTTAAAATAATTTAAGAAAGCCTTTAAAATATTCAAGGCAACCAATGTATTTCTTCAAATGAGTTAAAGCTTTTTAAAGCTTTGAATCATTGGTTTACTAGTGCTATGTTTTTTCTGTTAGATTTTTGAATTTTGCGGGGGATGCATAGCCGGACACATATTCAGCTCGTTTAAAAAAGCTCTGTAAAAGTTAAAGCTGCTTTATAATAAAAGCTTTAATTGCGTAACGAAAGCTATTTTAGTAACGTCCCTCATTAGGTTGATTGCAAAAATTCCGCTGAATGAGGCGGAGTTTGAGAAAGAGAAGCTGAATTCGAATTTAAGTAGCGCTGAATTACGTAATATTTTTAACCAGTACTGAATTACTTAAACTGCTTCGGAAAACTTCGTTTGGATTATTCGAATTGCGTAAAATTTTTAGCTAAATACATTTCATAGGTTAAGAAAAGCTAAACAAACCGTGCTGACTACGATTTAAAATATGCCTACAAAGAATTGAGTTGCATTAAATTGCCATATAAATGCAATTATCAATATGATCCGGTGAATATGTAATTAATAGTGCTGCATAAGTATTTAATAGCGACTGAATTAAACCAAATAATCGCAAAGCGATATTGAATCAAAGTTGCGCTCATGTCTAAAAACAGCCTTTTTGTGCTAGGCTGACAACATTTCAGCAGCTTTACACACAAATGTTTATTTTTTGTTTAAATCAGAGGAGGTCAGATAGAGCTTTTACTGTATGTATGTATTTTAAGCTTCCGCTGAATTGAGACCATTTTCTCTGTAATGTGCAGCATAGAACTTAAGGACGCTCAATCAGCTAGCTGAATTGAACTAGAAAGTGCTCGGCCATTTTCCAAAAGATTTTTTATGACAAAATCTCGTTTTCACTGCCGGCTGAATTATGCTCATGTGAATTAACTGAAAATCAAATGCGCCGAATAACAATAATTATAATTATAATTGGTCAGTGATTGAGTTAAGTTATAATATGTTTGTTCTATATACAATTTAAGCAGTTTTACACACAAATTAAAATTTTTTCTATTCAATTGCAGTCGTTGAAAACCCTAATGTAAATTGGGATTTATATTTTGGTCGCTGAATTCAGCTGAATCGAAGCAGAGCGCGCTAAATTGGTATTATATAGCTTTAAATAAGATAGTTATTGAAAAATCATTTAAGACAACGACAAAATTTTTCAATTGTTGTATGGACAGCTGCTAAATTTACACAATTTAACCTGTTGACAAAATAAGGTTAAATCTAAAATTTCATTGGTGCGTAAATGTACCTGTCGAATCCGTTAATTAAAAATAATATTTTGTCATACAAGTAGATGTTTATGCTACCGCAAAAGTCTCACACACATGAGTAAGTAGCTTTCGATTCAAAAGCAAATAAAAAAAAGTTTATTCGTCTCTATTCCTTGTGCCGCTATTACCACAATGTTTCCTTCTACTCCAGTAGCGGCCCTACCAATATCATCATTTTCATTATTTATTCCCTTGAGCGCTTCCGGGTTCCGTTTACACTCTAAAATTGCCGTTCAAGTTTGCAGGCATCGCTCCCAATATCAACAACCAGCAGCTGCTGCATTAATGGGTATGTATGTAAGTGTGTGTATAGGAGCACCGACTGCGTAGCGTGGGTAATCAATGGCAAGCCAGACAGCCTCGAGTCATTTTTTTTCTTTCTGCATAGATATGCATGTATGTATATGTATATAGGCAGGTAAGCTGCAACGTGGTTGCAATTTTTTATTGCCTCATGACCTTGCAGCTATGTATGCACACAAGGGTAGTGCAAAAATGCATGTGAAAAAGTAAAGGCGAAATTTTTATGCTCGCACCCCCTAGGATTGTTCTATACCGAAAAATGTAGACCCCTATATTTTTTTTTGAATTTTGAAATCAAAAAATTTTTAGTGTTAGCTTAAAGCGCTCAAAGTTTTCCATTTATTTTATATTGGAAAAAAACAACCTTTGGTAGAAATGGTATAGAATTCTTGAAAATCAATATTTTTTAATCTGAAAAACTGCTGCTCTTGTGGAGATTCCCAATAATATAACCAGTTATTTATTTAACCATATTTTTATAGTAACTAGGTATTGGGCCACCCTAGTGCACACACATATACCCCTGCATTCAATCGAGTGAATACCTTTCAAATTCATTTATCCAGCCAGCTAACTGCTTGTGGTATGCCTAGCCAAGTTCGTAAACCATTCTTGATCTTTCAAAATCTAACGCGTTGTGCTTTTATATACGTACATACATACATATGTATTTGTATTTGTGGCTTGATATCCGGCTTGCTTTGCTTTTGTGCAGTTGCAGTTAGACTTGCCTTATTTAGATAACCAGCGTCGACTAAGAAAAAGCCAAATCTGCACAGGCGGTATGCGCTCACCTCACCTCACATTCAGCTGTAAGTAGGTATGCATGAATGTACATATATATATGTATGTATGCATTAAGTTGCTCGCCGCCGCAATCATACCAATCAATTCGCTACAGCAGCCTTTATGCTAACCGGCTTGGCGTCGTTACGGTTTTCTTCTGTGTTTTTATTATTATTATTTTTTTTTGTTGGCAAGCCAGCATCTGCTTGCGAGTTTTTTGCAACTTTACTATTATTTTTGCTTTTGTTGCTGCCCATTCATCAGCCTTATTTA
>NW_023458562.1:31151896-31156116 GCF_013731165.1 Rhagoletis pomonella
TAAATAAGGCTGATGAATGGGCAGCAACAAAAGCAAAAATAATAGTATAGTTGCAAAAAACTCGTAAGCAGATGCTGGCTTGCAAACAAAAAAAAAATAATAATAATAAAAATACAGAAGAAAACCGTAACGACGCCAAGCCGGTTAGCGTAAGGGCTGCTGTAGCGAATTGATTGGTATGATTGCGGTGGCGAGCAACTTAATACATACATACATATATATGTACATTCATGCATATCTACTTACAGCTGAATGTGAGGTGAGGTGAGCGCATACCGCCTGTGCCGATTTGGCTTTTTCTTAGTCGACGCTGGTTATCTAAATAAGGCAAGTCTAACTGCAACTGCACAAAAGCAAAGCAAGCCGGATACCGAGCCACACAAATACATATGTATGTATGTACGTATATAAAAGCAGAACGCGTTAGATTTTGAAAGATCAAGAATGGTTTACGAACTTGGCTAGGCATACCACAAGCAGTTAGCTGGCTGGATAAATGAATTTGAAAGGGGTATATGTGTGTGCACTAGGGTGGCCCAATACCTAGTTACTATAAAAATACTGTTAAATAAATAATTGGTTTTATTATTGGGAATCTCCACAAGAACAGCAGTTTTTCAGATTAAAAAATATTGATTTTCAAGAATTCTATACCATTTCTACCAAAGGTTGTTTTTTTCCAATATAAAATAAATGGAAAACTTTGAGCGCTTTAAGCTAACACTAAAAATTTTTTGATTTCAAAATTCCAAAAAAATATAAGGGTCTATATTTTTCGGTATAGAACAATCCTAGGGGGTGAGAGCATAAAAATTCCGCCTTTACTTTTTCACATGCATTTTTGCACCACCCTTGTGTGCATACATAGCTGCAAGGTTATGAGGCAATAAAAAATTGCAACCACGTTGCAGCTTACCTGCCTATATACATATATTGGGAGCGATGCCTGCAAACTTGAACGGCAATTTTAGAGTGCAAACGGAACCCGGAAGCGCTCAAGGGAATAAATAATGAAAATGATGATATTGGTAGGGCCGCTACTGGAGTTGAAGGAAACATTGTGGTAATAGCAGCACAAGGAACAGAGACAAATAAACTCTTTTTTATTTGCTTTTGAATCGAAAGCTACTTACTTGTGTGTGTGAGACTTTTGAGGTAGCATCAACATCTTACTTGTATGACAAAATATTATTTTTAATTAACGGATTCGACAGGTACATTTAGGCACCAATGAAATTTTAGATTTGACCTTTTTTGTCAAAAGGTTAAATTGTGTAAATTTAGCTGCTGTTCATACAACAATTGAAAAATTTTTCGTTGTCTTAAATGATTTTTCAATAACTATCTTATTTACAGCTATATAATACCAATTCAGCGCGCTTTGCTGCAATTCAGCTGAATTCAACAACAAATATAAATTACAATTTACATTAGGGTTTTCAACGACTGCAAATTTGAATAGGAAAAAGCTAATTTTTGTGTAAAACTGCTAAAATTGTATATAGAATAAACAACTTATAACTTAACTTAATCACTGACTAATTATAATTATAATTATTTTAATTCGTGCATTTGATTTTCAGTTAATTCACATGAGCATAATTCCGCCGGCAGTGAAATCGAGATTTTGTCATAAAAAATCTTTTGGAAAATGATCGAGCACTTTCTAGTTCAATTCAGCTAGCTTATTGAGCGTCCTTAAGTTCCATGCTGCACATTACAGAGAAAATGGTCTCAATTCAGCTTAAGCTTAAAATACATACATACAGTAAAAGCTCTATCTGACTTTCTCTGATTTAAACAAAAAATAAACATTTGTATGTAAAGCTGCTGAAATGTTGTCAGCCTAGCTGTATATAGCACAAACAGGCTGTTTTTAGACATGAGCGCAACTTTGATTCAATATCGCTTTGCGATGATTTGGTTTAATTTAGTCGCTATTAAATACTTATGCAGCACTATTAATTACATATTCAGCGGATCATATTGAGAATTGCATTTATATGGCAATTTATTGCAACTCAGTTCTTTGTAGGCATATTTTAAATCGTAGTCAGCACGGTTTGTTTAGCTTTTCTTAACCTATGAAATGTATTTAGCTAAAAATTTTACGCAATTCGAATAATCCAAACGAAGTTTTCCGAAGCAGTTTAAGTAATTCAGTACTGGTTAAAAATATTACGTAATTCAGCGCTACTTAAATTCGAATTCAGCTTCTCTTTCTCAAACTCCGCCTCATTCAGTGGAATTTTCGCAATCAACCTAATGAGGGACGTTATTAAAATAGCTTTCGCTACCCAATTAAAGCTTTTTTTATAAAGCAGCTTTAACTTTTACAGATCTTTTTTGAAAGAGCTGAATATGTGTCCGGCTATGCGTCACAACCTAAAAATATCCCCCGCAAACTTCAAAAATCTAACAGAAAAAACATAGCACTAGAAAACTAGTGATTCAAAGCTTTAAAAAACTTTAACTCATTTGAAGAAATACATTGGTTGCTTTGAATATTTAAAGGGCTTTCTTAAATTATTTTAAAGCTTAAAGATTAAAAAGTATTTGAAATAATATAATAAAATCATTAGCAACCATTTTCAAAAATGTAATGATTCCTGTAAAACCCCTGAGCTTTTGAAGAAAACTCAATCAGCGAAGAGAAAGGAAAGCTTCTACTCAGTAGTATATGTCTATAAAAAAAATATATAGAAAGGCCACAGGAGCTCTGCACGCGAGTCTTGATTAGCATAAGATTGGCAGAGAGAGCTTTTACTTCGCAAAATATATAGAAAACCTAAAGAAAATACACGCGGCCAGGATGCTGTCCGTCAACGATTTAGATACCTGATAGTTCCAACAACTTTCGAAGAATATTAGAATTTAACTTCCAGAAGCTTTAGTCTACAATGACATTTAAAAAGCTTTCTGAAAATAACAAAGTTGTTATCAAAACAATCTAGAAACTTGATAGGTACATTAAGCTTTCTGAAAGAAATAGCAAGCTGTACACTTTATTTAGATCTCAGAACATACTAAAATGTTTGTGACTTAACTTTAAGAAAAATCCGAAAAGTTGGAAAGGAAATATGCTTTCAGAAAATTTTTGGTTAATTTGGAATTCAATAAGTTTTTCGAATGCTTTTAGATTTACACAGTAAGTAAAAGGCAAATAAAACGACATTTTGGTAGTTTATATTCAAAGAGATTTTCGAATTCCTCCTGCTTATAATAAGATTTCAGAATGTTTATCAGATACTTTCGAAAAAGTATGGAAGGTTTTAGATCCATTAGGTTTTTAAATAGGCACCAAAAGCTTTTACAAAGTTCTAAAACTCTTGCAAGCTCTATGGGCTTTCTTAAAAATCTAGAAAGCAATATAAAGCTGGTTACTTCAATAAACTTTCTGAAAGTATTAAAACGATTAAGATGAAACTGAAAAAAAAATACTTAAAAGCTGGGGCATTAAATAAGCTTTTAGAAAGTTCTCAGAAATCTTAATTTTCAAGCAGCTTTCCGTATGCTTGATACATGCTATTAGCTTTTAGAGTGTTTGAAGAGCTTAATAGATCTCAAGCACTTTCGAGAAATTCTAGAACGACCTTTGATGAAGTAAACTTTTAAATAGGCACTCAATTTGATAGTGAGCCTCTCAGACATTTTGAATATTATGAAAATGCTTTTATAAAAATCTTGAAAGCTTTTAGAGGGTATAAGAAGGCTTATAAATTTAACTTTCAAAAACACCGATAAGCTGTACATAGTTTGAAATAGGCTTTCAGAATGTGTTTAAAAGCTTGAGTATTCAATAAGTTTTCTCAAATTTCTTATTGTTATAACTTCAATGCTGCCTCCAAAGTTCTTAGATAGCTGCATATCGTTTACTCGAATCAATCTCGTTAACTGAAATTATGCCATCTAAAGTTTTCCCCTATCTTGTGTCTTTCCGATTTATAATATTGCACTAAGTTAATAGAAGCAACCAAATGCTGTTCAAATCTGTAAAGTATGTGCATATATTTTTTAAATTATTAACAAAAACAAAACCTTCACCGAAAACGAGAAAATATTTCTAAAATAATATTCAACAATTTCGCCACATTTTTGCTCTGCATTGCACATTTTGCTCTCTAATGCCGATTTGGTTTCTACCGAAAAATGCAACCTTCTCTTTGCCCGCTACGCACAAACACTAAGAAGAGAACGAGGAGAAGGCAACATTTTTTGTA
>NW_023458562.1:31156216-31180906 GCF_013731165.1 Rhagoletis pomonella
GGAAAAATGCACCATAAGCGCTTACTGTCAGTTTAGTGAAGCATTAACAATCGTAAGTGGAGGATTTATCAGCCAACGCACTTTTTTACGAAAGTCAATATTTGATTGTAATTACTAGGCTAAGAGTTTTTTATCGAGTTCTAAGAGCGAGGGACGTGGACCGCAGAAGGAACTTTCTATTCCTGAACAAACCAAACTGAAGACGGCGCCAGACTACTAGGCTTCAACGGTTAAAAATGCGAGCTACTTAACTACATAAAATAATCAAGCGCATTTACGAATAGATATTATGTGAAAGTTAATCACATTCGGTTAACTATTCTAAAGGAGGCACCATCCAGCATTCATACAAAGTGGAAAGGTCCACGAATACAGCGCTGTATTGATAGAACAGCGAAGTCCAAGGGGCTTTTGAATGTGGTGCGAAAGTGTTCTGTGCCTTTCTCGAGGTAGAGAGGTCATTTGGCAACAAGGCACATATTGGCACTAGAAATAGAAATGTGCAGCCAGCTAACCTAAATTGGATAGCAAACCAGCTACAAACTAGAATTACTGCCTACAGGTTGGAATTTCATGTACTCGTATCTCCTCTTAGTTATAATTACTTTAACTAGGGAAATGTCATACCAAACCCAGAGCTACGAAAACTCTTTTGTCGGGCAAGTTGTGGGGCTAAAGTCCGAATATTCGTAGATGACTGTGTACCAGGATAGGCCTACCAGGCCTAGAACATATAACTAGTAATATATGTTGCAGTAGCTTGGTGTTCAATAACTATTTCAGCCACGGTGAGCCATTCACTTACGAAGCTATTGCGACTGTTACTATTTGATGCATAACCGAAGCAATGCGTACATTTCCTATGACAGCACTGGACCTAATTTTTCGCACCTGAGCCTCTTTAGCTAATCGCAGAGCAGGCGGTCATATTAACTCTCTCTCAAAGAAGCCCCTTTACCTTTATTGGGTCAGCAATGCAGTTTCCTGCGGCCAATAAATTCTGAAATGTATAAAATACTTGTTTCCTTTTTTGCTGTTCTTTGCACCGAATGGTGTGCATCGGTATAGCAGGAGCAATGGAAATATGCGGCATTCCAATTCCAATAAAAATAGAAGTAGAAAGAGGTGTTCCATTTCTGATAAAATTGTAGAATTTTAAACACCTCCGCCTAAAAAATTGGAAACATGGTTGGTCCTTAGGATTTGCTAGTGACTCCAAATATGCAACGCAATGGTTTCATTTTAACTAAAGTCCAGGAACTTTGAGATATCCATTACAGAGATCTCAAAATACAGGATTCCACAATAAATGGATTTTTTTTTATACACATGGATAAAAACTTTGAAATGGAAAGTCTGGGGTTGATATACTGGGGTCGAACTTCGAAAAATCGGTGCCGTAGGACTGCACTACAAATTTGTGGCAGAGAATATATTATAAGAGGCTCATCTTTATGATGTGACAGTAAATTTTACACACACGAAAAATTAATATATTCGCGAAACTAGGGGTCAAAAGTAAAGACACTACGTTTTTGGGTTCCTCTCTGACACACATATAAAATTTGGACAAAAATAGAATTATGGACGTATTTAAATGAAAATTCGCCTCTTAGTAAAATTGAGGAGGCTTAATTCAATGCAATTTGTTTTTGGATAACTTTCATTCTTTCACTGTAAATGCAGTTTGAAGTTGAAAATTTACATAGGTATGTACATACAGTTCCTTCTATTTTCAAAAGTGAGGTGTCAAATGACAAAGCTTGGCCTGTTGATGTACATTAAATTTTTTTGAAACGGGTTGCCACCTGTAACAAATTTTATTAAAATTATTTATTAAGTTAAATGAATTAGATATTACAATATGGTTATCAATTGAAATGGTTTTGAAAATGCTTTACTTCTAAACGACACGTAGAAGGGTTGCCACATGTTTAAAAAATCAAATTCACTTTAATTTAGGGAACAAGGTTACTGAAATAGGTATTAATAATATGGGTATCAGACAAAAAAAAATTGGACATATGTAGCAAGAACTAAGTGAAGAGTAAAAATGAGTTAATTTAAGAGTCCAGTAATTTAAAAGGAATGTAATCAGAACAAATCACTATTGACAATGAATGTGTTTGTAATAAAATAAATATAAATATTTTGTTTAACTAAACTTAACTTCAGAAACATGTGGCAACCCTCTTCGTAATATTTGTAAGCTAAAACCTTTTTAAACCTTTTTCGTCTGACTCCCATATAGTGATATCTATCTATTTCAATTATGTAATTTACTTTAATTCAAATGGAATTTGATTTTTTAAACAGGTGGCAACCCTCTATGTGTAGTTAAGAAATAAACCCATTTCAAGCACATTTCGATTGATACCCATCTTTTAATAATTCATTTAACTTATTAGAATATTTTAATATAATTTTTTAACACGTGGCAACTCTTTAAAAAAATAAACCTCTATTTTCCACAGCTCAAGTGTTTAAATCTAACGCTGCATTTTTGAAATTAGTACGAATCATGCAGATCTGATGACACTGACAAAAAATTTTTTTATGCATTAACAAATAACGCAAAAAATTAGCAGGGCTTCATACGAAAGCTAAAACCCCGTACTATTTAACAAAATAATAAAAAATAAAATTTTTTACAGCGCTATAAATCAAACGCAGCATTTGTTGTGTTCGATTTCTATCGCTATCTCTATCGCTATCTCAATCGCTGTCGCTATCGCGTTGATGTGCACAAGGCTTAAAATATCAAGAGAAAGATTTTTCATTAACTAAATTAAATTATGTCCCATCTTCAAACTAGATACTAAATTACATAGTGTGCCAGAGCTCCATTCATTTGGAAAATTATCAATGTAAAATATCAACTGTGTAGTTTATTACCAAATCAATGCTGAACATTTCAATTTTATTTTTATTGCTGTTTTCGGATGAAAGTAATTAAGCATGCACTATAAGTTTATGAGCGTGAAGTTTCTTATGGATATCATTCACATTTCAAATAGTTGGTAAACAGAGTCATTTATCGATGCTGGAATTTCAGCACCAGTGGGCATCCTTTACAATGCTCGAAGAGGGTAAAATTTCTGATAAAAGGTTGTCTGTTTAATTTCTCAAAAACTTTCCGTCCTTTATTACAGTTTTTCAACTTCAATAAACAATTTTATTAAGTGATTGCAATGCAGTTGCTGTTGTTTTTGTTGACCAGTCGGTAGTCTGTGATTTAATACTGTGATATGAATGAAAGATGATTCATGCTTTGCGTGGTAGACATGCCGAGTATTCATACATTCTAAATAACTACTCGTACCTCAGCGACCACTTCCTAAATGCAACTGTGGGTGCGTGTGTTCGCCTGCAGACATCTTACTTATAAGTTAATGTAATATAAGTAATACAAAAATTAATAGCCGAAAATTGAAAGCATATGTACAGCCGCCTCCGCCGCCGTCGCCGCTGCTGCCGATATCTATTGAACTGCAGCAAAGCGTATTCAATTCAATTCAAAGGCACGCAAAAATACTAAACGAAAACATCTTCAAAGTACTTACTTAGCCAATTTATTGAAAAGCAGCTACAGATAATGGTATGTCTGAGGAAAAATGTTTTATGGAGTGGGTTAGACAGACAGTAAAAGTGGCAGGCAATTATTTTGATTAAAAAAACATGCGACTCATGTAGAGAGCGTAGAAATCAATTGCAGCCAGCACAGGCCTGCAGGCAGACAGACGGACAGAGAAAAAGTTAGAGCCATGCGCGTTAAAAGTGTGGGGAAGACAAAAAGACGCGCTGAGATTGACACACGCAGATTTTGGTGGCCTGCAACTTCGAGTCCACAACATGCGTGGGCTTTAAAAAAATGTGCATGCTTTTAGCAGACGAAAGTCAAAAGTCGCAGAAGGACTTCACACAAAAAGCTGACGAGTTGACAGTGGCGTAACGAAGTGAATTATTTTATTTGTCACAGTGTCAAAAAAAAAAGTGAATTAACTGGTGATGCGTAGAAAGAGAGTGACTGAAAACAATTTGCTGTTTTTCGTGAAAATACAATGCGTCACGCTAAAGGAAAAACGAGCAATGTCAAGCGGTGGATAGGGTTGCAAAACAAGACTTCGCTTAATTGAAACTTCACCAAAAAGTTTTGCGAGAATGCATAACTGGTGTCACGACGCGCTTTCGCGGCCCTGCCAAAGTGATTGACTGACTCGGTCTGGTCGGCCTCTTATTTCGTTTTGTTATTTTTATTTTTTTAGTTCCACAAACTTTTTGCCTTCCTTTGCCACAATAAATTGACAGCTAATAAAGTGTGCAACACTGCACTAATAACTGTTGAGGGGTGATAGGACGTATTTGTAGTCTCTTTGTTACCCCCTCCCTCATCACTTCTATTCTTAATAACTTGGTCTGGTAGGACAACAGACGCAGCCAATCGTCTGATTTTAATAGTGCGGCTGGTAATATTTTGTTGCTGACAGCCCAATCATTTTCTACAAGCGCAAATGTTGCAAGCAAAAATCTAACACAATCTCGCGTAAATTGTCTACGCCACGACGCGCACTTCCGTTGCAGTTCCGGCATGACACGCGCTATAAAACGGATGCAAGGCGTTGAGGGTGCTTATCGACGGGGAAACACTGCAAGAAAAAAGTAGTAGACTAAGTGACTATTAAATTGAAGCTGATAGCTAACTGCCTTTTCGGGACCTTAACTAATCTGTGCTCTCAGTTGGTCTTCTGCGAAAGCCATTATTACTGAGTCGGTGCGCTCTGAACTCTAGGTCGCGGTGTCCTTTTCTGTTACATCCAAAATATTTACATTTGCACTCTGAACGCAGTAAGTACTGGGGAGCGGTGGTGGGCCTTAGACAGGGCAGGCTCTTCGGCTACCCTTTCAACAGAAAGGATATTTTTATGGAAAACTGAAGTGACATCAGGCTACTTTCAGGGTACCTGATTGGACGCACACAACCACGATTCCACTAGCACCAAATAGGTTTGCTAGTAGAGTAGGAATGCCGGCTCTTCGTTGACGATGATGAAACTTTGGAGCATATTCTCTGCCACTGTCCGGCATTGGCGAGACCCAGAGTGATCCTTTTGATATAAGAAATACGCCTACTAAGGCATTTTTAGGGTTCATCAGGGAAGCCGAAGGTATTCTGGGTTAGGCAGTCTCTCTTTAGGAGACACAAAAGATCTTTCAGGTACAAGAATTAACAAAATAACTAACTAAGTGATTGTAAGAGCAATGCCATTATATGTTATGCATTTTTATCGCAACAATTGTTTCAAAGGAAGCAAAGGTGGCTTGAGATTATTTCAGGACACCTAATAGCCCGCTGGAAGAAAATATACTTAAAAAATTAACACCGCTCATCCACCCAAACTGAGTAAGATCGATGACTTCACTGCTTAGCTAGAATTGACTGTCTCGGACTAGTTAGTAGCACACAATGGGAGAAGGTAACGACCTTAGGAAAATTGCGCTGATATCGTTAGAACACCATTTGCGATTCCATCGAATACCGCTCACCATTTGCCACCGCCTTTTTCGAAGAAGCTCGTTTTCTGGGTCAAAAGTCACTACTCTACACTAGAGGTTAGGTTTTGTTATCTATCCATTTCGAAACCTAGACTGCACTCAGCGCTCGAGTTTTTTGCTTAATGAATAATTGATGTAGTGTGTAGTTTATTTTAAGACATGAGATGGGCCTTTGTTCTGCATCCTTTGCTCTAAAGCGGGTGGATTTATCTTGACCATCTTAATGAAAACAGCAGAGTCGCCTAAATCTGCTAACTCCCAGATTTTGAACATCCTTTCTGTTGTTATTTAGCTTGGTTTTAGGGCTAAGTTGCTCAAAGTATTTTCGCGAGTCGGCTCAATGACACAAACTCATTTTAATGAGTCAGCTCGGTGAGGTGGTACAAAGAGTTTTAGCCACTCTACTACTGAAGTAACTGCTAGAAGACTCTAGAATTGGTTAGCGCTGCAGACCTGTTAAGACTACAAATTTGATGGGCGCTGTAGAGCTAGTGAGCGGTAGAGCTGGTAGGAGATATATACATATGTATTTGGTACGCACAGAAGAAGTAGCTAGCCACTGGTGTGCAGTGGAACTTGTACGAATCGGAAATTTCGACAACTTAGTATTTAGTATTGATATTGATTCTGAATCCAATGGCGCCTAGTAGCTAATTAGTTCAATTTAGCATCCTATAATGCTTTTCAGGCATCGGAGAGGTATCGTGACTGACAGAAGCACTCCCAAGCTTAACCGAGTGAGCCATAGTTCTGGCTTCCTGCCGCAAGGAGTACCAAAAATATACGGGAAAGAAACTCTCGAAGATGCCGAAAAGTGATCATGAAGGCGGCGATATAATTCCAACAGAATTAAGAAGAATAATCAATCAAAGCACGCGGTTCAATGTGAGGATTTTCCAGGTTTCTATCCAATGGGTTATACTCTCTAATAGTACCTTCCGGCCCGATTTTGATTGCACCTATGGAGTCTACGAATTTCCTTTGTTAGGTGAGTTAGTTTTGAGGTTATATCCGTACCTCTTTCTTTTCATGAAGTTTAAGCTTTGTTCTAGGAAGTGCTTGCTGATAGGAAAGACGTTCAATTTTCTGAGAAAGTTGGTGGCAAGTTTAATTTTTTTAACCTGCCAAACATTTCTGCAACTCGAAACGAAATGGCCGAGGCCTTGACGTGACTTGCAGTTATCAAAGCTGCAGCTGCCTAGTCTAACGTAATCTTCTTTTACTCAAACAAACTTCTTTAAAATGTCAACATGAAAGAAAATTATATTTTTTTCCATGTAAAACAATACTTTGAGATACTCTCAACCCACAGCAAGCCAATAGGCAATTTCTTGAAAATCAC
The DNA here is from genome assembly GCF_013731165.1 of Rhagoletis pomonella. Classification (NCBI taxonomy): domain Eukaryota; kingdom Metazoa; phylum Arthropoda; class Insecta; order Diptera; family Tephritidae; genus Rhagoletis; species Rhagoletis pomonella. The sequence goes on from NW_023458562.1 coordinate 31,163,112, forward strand.
TCTCCTCACACTCCTTCTCTTTCGGGGGAATTTCTTTTGAAACAACCACCGATCGGTTTGTGAAAGTAAAAGCCGCGAATTATTAACGCGAAAGGACTAAATAACTGCAAAAAAATTGAGTTACGAAGTAAAAAAACTTTTGCACTTACACTTGAGTGCATTTGGCAGCTGTCAATTGTTTCACAGCCCAATGGAGAATGTGAGCAACCACGAAGTAGTGAGAGTGATAGAAGCGAATAGATTGCAGCCTTTTTGCATAGAGTGAGAGCAAGTAAAAAAGTGTAAGCAAGCGCGAAAATTGCCATTTTACGTCAACAATGGAGGCGACAAGAACAACAACGAAAAAATAGCATAAATAGTCAAGTAAAAAATAAACTAATAAAAGCGCAACGCCATGGGCAGTGAAATGCGCTAAACTAATGCAGAAAAAAATCAGCATATCTTCCGACAGAAAATATGCTTTTATGGCTATTCAAGCGGTAAATCAGTGCAGCAGGCAATCAAGCAAATTGAGTTTGAATAAAAAAGTAGTGGATTTTTTGTTTGCTTTTGACAAAGTTGGTTTTGTAATTTTTTCTACTTTTGCCTATTTTCAGGTTGACGCTTAGCAACTTAGTGGTCTGATCTCATATGCATCGCAAATTTTGATAGCTTACCTTTTGACACTTGCAAGTGGTTTTCGATAATAAATTTATTTGGTTATGATTGTTTTTTTGGATTGCAAGAAAGAAAAAGTAAAATGAAATCGTTTTTTTTTGTGGGCAAAGGGTTTTCAAATCAAAACTGTGGTATTTTCAGGGTGTAAAAAACTCGCCGTAGTAAGAAGTCGTCACCCACTTTAGGACCACTTTTCGCAATGCTTCAGAATGATCTTTCATATTTCTCATTAACTAAGTTTGCTCTAAAACACCCGCGGACGGAACATACTTTCGGTGTAGCCGCTCATTATATGTCACTTTTCCTCACTAGACCATATGTGATCTGCGATGTTCAGTATTAATTGGACCTACTACATTCTCAAAGCTGCATCGCGAGCATTCGAAGAAACTGTACTCTGCGTCATCTTAGCTGGATCTGGGATCCGCAGTTTTGTCCATTTCATTCAGTTATATATTTCTGGAGTAGCCCTTACCGAATAAAATTTGTTTACCACTTTTATTGTTGTTGCTTAGCCGGCGCATCTCTTTAAATTAACTCCTCGTGGTATGTGCTTGTTTGACATTAGCAAGGCTTCAACTTTCTCCGTCAGCTCAAGGCTGAGTACTTCTAACTATACTTGAAATCTTGCCATAGGCTGGTTTGCTTTAGGCTTTATCGATCCTTCGCGCGTTGAAGACGGCGGATGCCTTCATAGCTTTCACTCCAGGAACCTGGACGAAGGATTGAGCCTTGCTTCGAAGGTGACTTCAGACCGTTTTATCAGCTATCGAGGAATTTCGAAGCGTTTGCTTAGAGCCTCTACTATATTTATGCACTTTGCGTGTCCCTAGGTCTAGAGTTGCTTACAGTGAAACACGTTTGGAGTGATGGCATGCTTATTGCGCTGCTTATGACGGGTTCAGCGACTCCAATGGTAGAGTTAACAGGCCTTAAGCCATGTTCATGGGAATTAGTGGTCCGTTATTATAAATTTATTTTGCAAGACAAATGTTTCAGTAGTTAAGAGCTTGCTGCTGTATCTAATATACATTAAGGGTAGCAAGGGAATTTTTACTGGGATTGCCTTTGCCTTTTCTATTAAATATAGGCTGCTGCTTTTTTCATGTGGGAAGTAGGAGTTTTTCGCCCTAGAGAATGAAACCGTTCCTTCAGGCAGAATATTTTGTACAAGAAAAAGTTTTTTTAATGTTTCCAATTCTTATGGATTAGATCCGACATTGGAGGTATGCCTGCGCATTTTGCTTGACCTATTTGTGTATTACCTATGTGTCCTTTAATTTGTTTACTAGATAGCAATTTTTAGGCTTTTGGTTTTTTTATTGTTGTTTTGAAAGCTTGAACTTCGTTTGTAGCAGTTCCTGTATAGTGGGCTGTCGTTCAAACCCAAGAATGATAGAATACAAGATTGCGCCGATCGGAGAGGATTTTTTGAGAATAACTTGTGTGTGACGTCACACTGGTGCAATTGCGAGAGAGAAATGCCAAAACGTGAGCAAGAATGGAAGAAGAAGAAAATATGTTGCAAGGAAAACGTAAACAAGTTGCACCAGTGTGACGTCATGCAAACAGCGATTCTGTCAAATTCGTTGAGAGAGGAATAGCGGTCCGAGATCGGCGCAACCTTTGTATTCTCTCAATCTTGGTTCAAACCCATATACAGCGATTACAGTTGGCTCTCCGTGTCATGCCGCTTGCATAGGCTTGTCACATGCCCATGTAAATTTCTCCATAGTGGCACTCCCTGCATTCTCGGTATTGTTAGTGCTTAAATTTTCTAAGCAAGATGTTTTAAATTCAGTTTTTCATGAGTACCGTATTTTCGGTCGGCCCAGCTAACACGACTTATCTTATGGGATTCTCGTGTTAATGAAAACTCACCACCGCATGACGGTGACGCTGTGGTTGCTTCTCACTTTTCATACTATGTTGATACGGACGCTAGGTGCGGAAGGGAGCTCCTTTGGTGGCTGGTTGAGCTTTGAGGCCGTTTCGTTCGAAAAAAATCGGTTCCACTTCAAGTTATCTAAGCTGGTAATCGCTTCGAAATTTTCTAAGTCCGCCCATTTTCCATTTTTCTGATGATTTCTGATGAAGGCAGCTGGCCCCAGACTTATGGTCTGATTGTGGCAAATTAACGTAGCTTACAAACTACTTAAAAATTCTCTCAAACGGATGTTGCTTATAATTGAAAGGGTGAAACTTAACGTAATTTAATGCCACGTCGAAATATGTTTCGTTTTGATTTTCTAAGTTCTAAGTTCCGTTAAGTTAATTTTAGTTGCCATAATCAGGCTTTTACAGTTATGTCAGCAGTAATGTCGGCAACCTCTTTAACTAGTGGTTGGCATACCCCATTCGATAGCGAGCGGGCTATAAATGCCGCGCAGTCCTCTAAATTATTAGCTTCATTGTTATCGCTTGGGGTTGGATATACATACTATATATTATATTATGTATGTATATGGAATACAAAAAATTAATACGATACCTTGAGAACAAATCTTTTAAATTTTAAATTTGTCTCTTTAATTGCCTTTGACTGTTGGATGTAAACCACTTGAGAATCAAAACGTATGGACTCTTTTTAAACGAGCGATCTTAATTATAAGAAAAAATCTATACAAATTATGGCTCACTCATTTTAAAGTTGGACCAATTTTCGCTAATATCATTTTTTTTTTAATCATAACTCTCTTTTGCAGTTTAATTTTTTAAACCATTCACACCATTTTCTAACCACTTTCACCGCAATTTAGTCATTTGACAGGCGGGCGACATTTCGTTCACAGCATTGGCTATTGTCAGCCACTATTGTTGTAATCCCAATGGTGGTGCTGCTGCATTTAACCATAATAGCGCTCACGTGTTTCCATAGTTGTAATTGTAGTATCCAGCATTTCACTGTGCATCTATGTATGTATGTATTGTATTGCAGCCAATTCGCTTTGCGATCTGTCAGTGTCAAATGCATGTCAAATCAAAAAGCATATTTTTTTTTGAATTCAAAGAGTTTTCCAATTTTTTACGCACTCGACACAATCGTCCTTTGTTTGCTGCTACGAGTCTACATTTCTGTTTCTTTATTTAACAAGCGATTTGAGTATGCTTCCTCTTCTTTGCATTTGACAGCCGCCAAATGTCATATCTTGTCGCGCGCGTTCATCCAACCGCTTCAGTGCGTTGTCGTTGTCGATACTGTCACTTGCACGGCTCACACACACACACACATACACACACCAATTTACTACACCCCCAACCACCCTCTTCCTCATTCCCATGGCTTTGATATCTCTTTGCGCATTTGAGCTGCCCGCAGGCGATTTCTCCGTTCAGCCGTGCTTAGCCCGTTATTAGTACTGTTCGCTTGTATTATTTGCTTCTTTTTTTCATATCCAAATTGCAAAAAATCTTTTGGAACATTCAATTCCATTTGAGGCCTCTCTGTGCGCTTGGCATCGCCGCGGGACATCACACGCTTGATTTGCAAATACTTTTTAAATGATTGTAATGCATTTCGCCAACTTAATTGTATTGGTTGCTTTGTCGATCTTATTGGATTTTTTATTCAATTTATGTAGTGCTTTGTGAAAATTTTGGAGATTTCAAGCAAAAGCATTATGGTGATGAAATTTTATTACTTCAATTGGAAGTAATTTCACTTAGCGCTAGAAAGTGGAATGCTTTTGCTGTTTGGTACTAGTGGGGTGCTAACTGAATATACGCCTGGAGAATGGAAAATCCTGTTTACCTTAATTTAGAAATAACGTCGAATTTCTAATCTCCACAAATGTGTGAGTAGATTTAAAATTCTGGGCATACAAGTTCTTTACTTATTTATTATAACCATTTTAACTATAAAATATTTTTTAGCTAATCCCTAACACTAGATTAGAATTCATAACAGCACAGCTTTAGAAAACTCTCGTATATCGCAAAAAATGCAAGGCATTCAAAAACACATTGGAACTTTAGAGCGCAAGGGCCCGAATGCGAGCAGAATTATTGTCTGGTCCAAGTTTATTAGAAACTGTTAGATGAAACCTAACGTAACTATGAGAAGTTATAAGAACTGTTGACCTTAGACCCTAAGGAAAAATAAACAATTTTCAGAAAAAAGTGTACTGATGAAAGGGAAGAGATGAAGATATACTCCTTTTCTTTCTTCACTCACTTCTCATGGCTTAATACAAATAAACCATGCTATCCAGTTCTATATAAAGCTACTTACCTACTCATTTATTCATAAATCGATAATTGACCTACTTACGGTCAGAAGAAAAGCTTATGCCAAGTGTACTTATACTCCGAAAGGAGTGAAATCGACTCTGAAAAATTTTACTATTTGCATTCTGAACAAACGATCTAGAGGAAATGGACTTATGAGCCGAAGTGGCAAGCCCCAAAGTTGATACTTTATGAAGAAATATAAAATTATGCATGTTAAATAACGCTTATAAAACAACAAACCAAGTCAAGAAACTTTGGATACAATAAAAGTAGTTAGAAAACTTGCCTATGTAGGAGTTTTATAGAGTGAGGGCCTCAAGAAGTCTACATATCTTTACATAACAATTGCCTGGCAATCATATTAAATATGAATCATTGGATGTATAAGGTGGTGGAACGATCCATCTTTTTTTCTGATTCTATATACTCAAGAAAGCCATAGCAAGTAACAGAAAAGACTACTGATCTAGAAATGTTATTAAACCTGCTAATATTGGGTCTCTATATCTTAGATGGATTTGATAGAGAATGTCCACTGCGACCTTAGGTCGATTGCGCCCTCACATCTCGTCATAACACCTCGTCCAACGCTAGTGCGGCGGTGTAACCAACCCTTTTCGAGGGCGGTAAAGAGTGAACATGCATAACCTCCCAGGTGTGTTAGCCTTCTTCTCGCAACATCATTGCATTCTAAGTGGAGATGCCGTAGTGTTTCTGCTGCCATGTCGCAGTACCGATTTGGGTTGTAGCTTCTTCGAAGTTCTTTCATTTGCCTTAGTACAGGCGTGTTCCTCCAATGGGCTCTTTTTAGCTGACACTCTTCTGATCTTAACCCTTCCTTGATGGTATGAGGTCACAATGCAAGGAAGGGTCATTTGTGGTCCTGGATCCACAGTAGCTGCACTGTGCTATGTCCCCCAGAGAGTTCAACGTATGTACCCTAATCCCTTTGGAAATGATGCATTCCCCTTGCTTCTTATATCCAAATATGAGTTTAGTAAAAAGTGGACTTAGCAACTTTTCACTCCAAGCTAACGATATGTTTTCCTCGTTTCTGGAATATCTTCAAATTAGATATTCCATATAAAAGTTATCTGATGCCTAAGATCTACATATCGCAAGGCAATGTTAAGCAATCACAGACATAATGCTAGTTCGCCAAAAAATTTTTATGTTTTTTCAATGCTACTCTTGGTCTCAGTGATTATCTTAATAGTAGTTTTTTGATAACGCTATGGATCTAACCCTCCTACTCGAAAATTCAAAAAAAAAAACCGACTGTCAGAACCTCTCCGCCAATGCGCGAATTTTTGAAACAATCAAGTGCTAAATATAAATTCCTGCTTGCAACAATTACATTTAAAATGCAAAAATATTTGCAACAATATAGCAACCACTAAAACGTAGTGGAAATTTAATATAATATATTACCAGAAAATTAAGTACTAACCATATCCGCCTCTTTCACACTTGAAATGAAGTAATTTCAAAGTCAAAATATAATAATAATTTACACACATTACACATACGCCCCCACAAACTGGGGCCGCAAGAGAAGGATGGCCAAGGGCAAGCGCTGACTGCAGGAAAAGCAAAATTGTGAATAGAAATTACACACAGCACGCAGATAACCGCTATAAGGTTTAAAGGAAAAGGAACAAATGGCAGACTTGCATGCACGCAGTCCCAAGGGCGGGCGGAAGGCGTACTGGCAGGCGGACAGGCTGGCAGCCGGGCAGGACATTCAAATGAGAATACGAAATTGACATGCACACCCACTTGTGCCGCAAACGACAACCGACTTGCAGCAGCCACCACCACCAACTACTACACACATGTCAATAGAGAGAGATGCAGTTAGAGGGGGATAAAGCAGTACACTATGGGCCAGGCGACCTGTTTTGTTGGCTAGAAGTGTAGTTTTTATTTTTTTTTTACGTTTAAATAAGTTATAGCTGGGCCAACTATTTCATAGCTATATAGTAATTTAGGAGCTCTTTATATCGTTGCCCATATGCGAGACACATGAATGTGTAAAAATGAAAATTTTGGGAAAACAAATTTGGAAAAATCAAATTATAAAATATGCGGTTTCCGTATACGAACGGTATTCTGGGTTTTGGTAGAAGAACATCCAGAAGTTAATCAAGTCAACCCAATAACTCAAAACTGATAAATTTGCACATTCATGCATCTGGCATAGGGTCAACTAGTATGATGAAATGAAAATGAAAACACTCTAGACCTGGTAGATTATCTCGGTAGCGATTATTTGAGCCTCTTTTTTCCACCGGGCCAGGGTAGAGAGTGCACCCTTTTCTATGCCACAGAGAGCAGAAGAAGTTGATATCCATTTATTCGCAAGCTTAATTGCAATCTCATTTCCTTCAACACCCATATATCTCGAAATACATAGGACCCACACTCGATTGGTCAGACCAAGGTTTTCAGCTTATTAAGGCTTTCCATCACCAGTTTAGATGTTACCTAATGAGACCTAAAATTTAGTTTTTTATTTCTTATTTCTTCATTTCAATCCGTCATGTTGGATCCGCCATATTGTTTTTTGCAAATTTCAATATCAAATTCGGAATCAGCGACATAAAGACGCATACAAAGGTCTTTCGTAAGACAATTGTCAATTCTGGCAACTACCTTGAAAGCTCCTTACTGTCTTCCGAAAGACAAATTGAAAAATTTGCTAACAATGAGCCATTTAGCAATAAGTTTTTTTTTTTTTAATTAAATTTAGAAAACATACATGCATACATATGTTTCTTTTTAAAACAATGAAAAGTATTAAATAAAATCAAAATAAAAAAAAATCAAAACATAAATCAAAAATAAATAAAAATATTTTTTAAAACATAAATGAAATAAAAATAAAAATTAGTTTTCCTCCTAGAACAATAAAATCTAAACGTTTAATCATAAAAATAAAAAAATCAAGTAAGAATAAAATAGTACTGAATATTTAAATAAAATAAAAATATTTTTATTTTTAAAACAAAATCGAAAAATTAAAAACAAGATCCTAAAAATTAAATTAAATATTCTTTTTTTTTCTAAAACAAAAGTCTAGAAATTAAAAGAAAATAATATGAAGAAAAAATAAATAAAATGAATAAAATAAGTTAACAAAAATTAAAGAAATCTTTTTTAACAATAAGATCTAAAAATTAAAAGAGAACTAAACTTAAGAAAACAATAAAATATGTATCTATTTAAAAAAGAAAAATAAAAATAACTTCCTAAAAATGAAATGAAATTAAGGAAAAATAATCTTTTTAAACGCAAAACATCTAAATATTCACGAAAATCCAAACAAACAAAAATTTCACTTTTTTTTTTTTTTTTTTGAAATTTCGATAGCAAATTCGGAATCAGCGGCATCAAAAGCAAGTTTTAAGTTTTTAACGACTTTTGGCCACAAAAGCAAGTCTTCTGACCCAGTGTCCAGGAGTGCCAAATTTAAATGAACGCAGAAAGAAAGAAAGAGTTTTCTTCTGACGACTTCTATGCCAAGCCAAGCAGTGCAAAGAAACCAAAGCAACCCCTTTTGTTTGACTGGCAAGAGTGATTTATAACTACTTGCAAGGAAAATAGGCGAACAAAACATACATACATGCTGTCGCCGCTTACAAATATACCTGCATACTGATATGTGGGCTCATGAATTTTGGTTGCGAAATTGATATGCCGCAAAAGAAGGGTAGAAGAAGGGCAAGGGTATAGTATAAAATGTCTAAATTTGCAGCACATTAATTCACATTTTTCATTGCTCGCCGCTGTGGACAGACCTCATTGCAATGTTAAAAAAGGAAAACTTTGGGCTGACAGCCTAAATGTATGCTATATTTTTATTGTTTTTTTTTGCTTACTTATTAACTGCGCTCATTCGCCAAATCTAAAATGGGGACAAAGGACGAGTGGCAGTGAATAATTAAACGTAGTACGAAAAACAAATGAAAAAAATATATCTATAAAATTTGGGTTTTGCGATTTCGCAAGGGTGTGCGAAATGCGCACCCAACAAAAAAAAAACACAAAAGTGGTCTAAGCAAATTTGTATGCAAACGAGGACGAAATACAAATGTACTCTACTCATAATAAACACATATTAATATTGTATGCGCTCGTGTTGTGGCTGGCATGAAATTTTAAACGCGCATGCAAAATTTCGACAATAATAATAAAAATAACTAGAATGGGGGGCGTACAAAAATGTCAACGCGGCGGCATGTTGGGTGTGGAAATTGCAAAAATAACCCCTTACACAGTAAACGAGGCGAAATTTTTTCTCTTCCACTCGTATCTGAAAATGAAACCAGCGCAAGTCAAATAAAAATACGAAAGAAGAAACGATAAGCAATGTGAGTATGCAAAATGATTGCGAAAATGGAAAACAAACAAGTGACTAAGTGGAAGTTGAAGTATGCGGATATATGCGTATAGATGTCTGTGTGGAGTTGGAGACGCAAGGAAGAAAGCAAAGTACAAATAATAAAATCGTTCGCATCACATTACGCTGATGATAATATTGCGTGTATGAGCAAATTTTATGCGACACTGATACTCACGCATGCACAACAACAACAACACCAATTACAGCAACAACAACAGCAGCCAGCAAAGCATTACCTACGCAGCTGATGTTACTTAAAGAGTACATATATATGAACGTGTACTTCGCAAACTCACGCCCCTCAATCGTGCACTTTTCACGCATACACGTTTATGTCCTTAGTCGCTCCGCGTACGTGTCTGGCAGCCACCCACTGACGCTATGGCGTATATGTACATAGTACCACCTCCTTTCTTGACTGCGCCTTATATGCTGCTTAATATCAGTTTTTATTTCTCCTTTACAATTTTGCCTTTCAATTTTATTTCATTTATTTTTTTTCGCTCAACTCGTTTCCTTGTCTTGTGGCTTTCTGCTGTCGATTCCGCGCGAAAAGCATACCACAGCATATATTTAACTGTCATAGAACAACAGCAGCTGTTGTTGTGTATCGTTTGACAACATTAAAAAATATTTCTTGTTATTGGAAAAGTAGTCTTTGACAAGTCGTTACGAATGCTATGTGGGAATATTAAAATAAGAAGCTTGATGCACAAGCGATACAAAAGGGCTGACATGAGTGTAGTCGGAGTATGCAAAGGAGCATACAAATGTTGCTTTAAACAAAGGAAATATGCGAGAATTTGAATGCATATTTGATTGACGAACACAAGGGTGTATAGTTTTCGTCTGGCAAAAAAAAAACAATTTCTAACGGCTAAAAGCACAAATTTAAAATGAAATGCACTTTAATCTTGTTAATGGAAGGTCACAATTTCTATTTATTTTCTTCCATCTGTACTAATATATAATTTAAAAGCCGTTTTTTTGTGTTCGCAAAGCTCGAGAACGGCTGAACTGATTTTTTTCGAAATTTTGGACACCTGCCGCATACGTCCCAAGGATGGTTATAGGCTAAACATATTTTGATATGTAAGGAGGGCGTGGCATACAAAAAGAATTTTTCATCCGGAATTTCTCTGGAAGTGTTTATGGTAGAGTTCTGGAAATTGGTATGGAGATTTACGAAATCAATCGCAAACTCTTGGAGAAAAATTGGAGCTATTGGAAAAGGCGGCGGGGCACCTCCCATACAAACTGAATTTGTCATACTGCAAATCTCTGGAAATGTTCATGCTAGCGTATTGGTACGGAGATATGTATGTATATGAAATCAAGCCCCCACTCATGTAGAAAAATGGGGTTAATTGAAAAGGGGCGTGGGGCCTACAAACGTACCGACTTTTCGCTATCTTTGAAAGTATTTATAATTCTTCTGTAGGTGGGTTTGTGAGTGAAATTCTCCTAAATGGGGGTTTAGTTTCACAATTGAACCCGCCAGTCTGAAATAAGTATATGTATATTGCATTTCTGTAGAACAACGATAGGGACCCATTTTGAAATTACCACTAACTATACTATAAAGTTTCTAGGAAAGATTCACTATAGAACCGGATCATTTTTGTCTCCAGGAATTGTTGGACCAAAAATTTTCAATAAAAAAATAATAATTTTGGGCGAGACGAAGTTCGCCGGGTCTGCTAGTATTATATATTTTGCACATCCTATTTTAGCTACAACCTAGTTTAATGAAAATTCACTTTACAAACGGTTAGAGGTTCATTATTTTTCTGTTGGAATGAGGTATGGTGTTGCTCCTGAGCAAGCAGCTACAATTTCTCGGTGTTACTCAAATCCCCACATATGTGATACGCGATAGCCGGGCCGCGTGGAGGGAGGTCTTAGGCCGAGGCCACGCAATTAGCGGCAATACGGTGAGCGGTGAACGTCTTAAAATTAAAGCATGTGATATGCTATTAATGGGGCCACACAATGGATGGCACTTCTGAATGGTTTATCTTTTAATTTGTATCCTTTCTTTTACCCTTATCCTGAACTTTATCTTCATTATTTACTTCACTACATATTCACCACCACTTTTGTCAATATATTATTTAAGTATTTATATTTATCTTCATCTTTGTTTTTATTTCCTCCTTATGTACATGGGATTTATTTAGGCTGCGGTAGGCGTGCTTACATAGATAATGGCTACTAAAAATTTCAAATCTCTACGTATTAAAAACTCAACTTGAATTAAGGGAATTGGATAATTGAAGTAAATTATCACAATATGGGTGACAGATAAAAGAGGTTTAAGAAGTTTGTAGTTTGAAAATATTTTCAGAGTGTTGCCACCTATTTAGAAGTATTTCTGGAATCATTTGTTTGAACATTTAGAATATTTTTAGTGGTTTAGTGAGGGCTGCCATCTGTTAAAGTATTAAATTGAATTCAAATAATTTACTAAGTTAAATTCACTCTTACAATATGGTCATCAATCGAAATGGTTTTGAAACGCATTCTTTCTAAAGTACATGTGGGACGATTGCCAACTGTAAAAAAAAATCTAAGTGAACTTGATTTAAAGAAACTAGGTAATTAAAATGCGTATCACAATATGGGTGTCAAATGAAAGAGGTGTAATAAGGTTAAAGTATGAAAATATGGTCAGAGCGTTGCCACCTGTTTAAAGTCAAATTTATTTAAATTATATACTAGTTATATGATATATTAAAATATGCGTGTCAAACGAAAAACTATTAAGAAAATTTGAGTTTGAACATTTGTTTTTGAGGTGTATGAAGAGATTTGCCACCGTTTCAAAAAGTCATATTCAAATTATTTAATAAGTTAAATGATTTATTAAAATAAGGGTATCAATAAAGATGGTTTTGAGAGGACCTCATTTCCAAGTATGAGCGTTGCCAACTGTTTAAAAATCCAAACTTAAATTAATGTAATTAGGAAATTGAATTATGTAAGAAGATTTAATTTTAAATTAATAAAATACAAATTTGAGAATCTCTTATGCTTTTGGCCAAGTTTAAGTTTGCTGAGTTTTATTCAATAAATTGCGGGTGAGAGCAAACTAGTTTTTTATAAAGAGGCATATAAAAATTTTTCTAGACGAACTATTGAAACCTCAAAGTGAATCGAATCGAACTGATTAAATTTTTTTGGGAAATTACATCCAAGTGAATTAAAACATTTTTTTTTTTAGAAAACTTATAACTTCCGAATTTGACTACTGATTTTTGTAAATGGTACCGCGTTTTACTTGGATGCAAACATTATTTTCGAAGTAATAAATAAAGAAGACTATTTTCTTCGAAAGTTTTGCAAAAAAATGTTGCAGAAGTGGAAAAGGTAATAAAAATTTGCGAAAATTGCGGGAAGTCCTGTAAAAATGGTTTTCGGTGTTACAAGAATTATAAACGCAGTTTCGTGAATTACTCGATCGGACCTATGACCTATACTAGGTCACTGAAAAAGTTCATGGTCAGTGTAACATCGTGTAAATTTTTTAACTAGTCATAAATTTGAAATTTCAAAAAAATCCTTACGTCAGAGAGAGAAACAAAATTCCCCATTTTACTATTTTTGTTTGTATCTTTTCACATATTACAAATGTACAACTTCATATGCTTGTTTATTTGTTTAACTGTAACTTAAGGCAGCGCCCTTGTGTAAGCGCCACAACGTCAAAGGATTGCACTTGTAATTTCCTTAGCTGAAGAGCTTTGACAAGAAGCAAACAAATGAAAGTAAAGTATGCAAAGTAAGCAAAGTAAGAATTATAGAAAAACCTCCTAGCAAGAGGCAGAAAGCATAGTGTTATCACAAAAAAGGAGAAGAAATTGCTACAAGAAAAAGCAAAACCAGCTGCTCTCACACGAAAAAGTTGACAAGTGGAGTATGCAGGAAGCACTACAGCGAGCAATTGAATTGACTCTACAATCACTCTCAAAGTAGCCCAGTGCGTAAATGAACTAGTTTAAGTATCGATGTTCAACCAGTTTTTTACCCAAAACAACTAGTTAAAGAACTGACTTTCTTCCTTGGAACAAACTGTTCCACTTTAAAAATGGCGATGTCCTAGGCATCACTTAAATTATCCGACTCTGCATTTGGATTGCACGCTCAGCTACAGCCGGATATGCTTTCAAATGTTCTGTTTGAATTGTGTGATTTTAACTACTTTAAAATGCATTTGACTTAAGGCACTTCAAAGTCAGTATGTTTCTTTTGCAGATGTCTTTTCGTGCTGAAATAGTTAATTGTCCAAAGTTAGATGATTTTTCAAATAATATATAAGTATTTGCAAAGATATGTATCAAAAGTGTAAGCATTTGTTTTGAGTCAATGAAGCTGCTAGTTGATTATAAGTACATCAATTTGACGTTAGTTGCTACATAAGTAGAAATAAACTACTTTTTCTAAGGTAATTGTTTTAGCTATGCGTACTGGGAATTGTGTATGAATACTTTTATATGTATGTTTGTGTGTATGTGCCTCGGTACTTGCGCTTCGAGGGAGATGTCGCTGATGGCATAGCCAAGCGGCACGTTTGCATGGCATAAAGTCAGCAACGCGGCAATGCCACTGTCAATGGCGTTTCGCTTTAATTTTCGAATATACACATGTACATACCTACTATAAGCATACACATGTGCTTTTACGCCTCAAAGTATGCGTTACACTTGCTTGCTTGAAAGTTGTTGCACCACGCCTTTATTTTGCGCAAACGCTATATCGTATTGCATACTTACATATGCGTATGAATGTATGTATGTTTATCGCGTTGTCTTAAGTGAAGAAAATGTATATTGAAGGCGTATTGTTTCCTTGCTTCTGCAGCGTTACTTATGCTCCTTGTTATTTTTGTTGTCGTTGTTGTTGTTACTCTTGTTGCTGCAGCAGCATACTGTCAATTTGCACGCACGCACGCACGCATACGCTGATCTGTTTGCCTTTTATTATTTGCATACAACAGCGGGCTTCAATTCCACGGGCGCAGGGCGGGCGTACTACGCGTGTACGTGTGTGGGTGTGTGGGTGTGCGTGAGGCAAGCGCGTACATGTCCTGCTAGGGTCTATCAGCGCACACTTTTTTTGAACTTTTTTATTATCGATAAAGTTGCTGCCTCTTTGTTTATTTTTTGAAAGGTACTCGCATACTCCGCGCTGCTATGTCTCGTGCGTTGCCTTCTTTGCATTGCACAATCGCGTCAAGCGCTTCGCTCATTTGCTGCTTGCCTCTGCATAGTGTATTTATTATATGTATATCCTATTATTTCCAGCGCCTTATGCAGTCGCATTGCCGTTTTCTTTTAATTTTCTCTGCAAATGTTTCGCAAAGCAGACTTTTGCCTGCTCCTCAACTGCCTGTCGCTCTACTTTATATATACATAATTGTTTGCCTATCCGCCCACAACTCTGCTCCTTTCAATTCCTTGACTCCTTCCACATCCGCTTGTCCGCAATCCTGTGTGGCACCACAGTTACCCCATAGCGCCTCAGCTGTCACGCTTCTTCTTTGTTCCGCGTTTGGACATGTCTTTATTTAGCATTCGAAACGCGCATCCATCAAAGTGTTTTCCATGGCTCTCTTTCATTTGTCGCTATAATTTTTGCTGATGATGAAGCTGCGTTTGCTGCTATCGCTCTGTTCATTGCAATTTCTTTCAGCTTAATTTTCTGCGTGCCGTAAATGTGTTAAAAATTTTATTTAAAGTAAATACGTACATATAATAAAAAAGGTAATATCATTTTGCCTGTTGCAATTGTTTCCGTATTTTCATTTCATGTTTCCAATGGACTTCTTTTATCTTTATGACACTTCTTTTACATTTTCAGCGCTTTTTTAACAAACTTATTAATATTCTATGCACACGCTACGCGCTTCCAGTATTAGTGTCGGTAATTGCCACTGTACGTTGGGTCACGTTTTCTTGCATATATAGAGGGTTGGAGGAGAACTTTTTATATAGAGAATTTTTCGATGACAAAAGATTGCATTACATGCTTTACAAATATTGCGAGGTTGTCAAAGGATTAAAGCGTTAATATGCAAAATGTATAACAAAATTTCTTAATGGCGAAAGAGTTTGATACACATTTTATTTGTTACTTACTATACTGTCAAATTATACTCTATGAAGTGGTCTAAACTCATGAAGTCAACAGAAATCTGCAAGGAATATAAATAGGCGCTGAGTTTTATATAAGCAGGACCCTGGTTCTGCAACCGCAGAAGCTGAAAATGAATTGCATCTACCTCGATTTAATCTAATTGCAAACCAAACCGCGCTGTGACTACCTCAACTTGTCCGGCTTAAAGGTTACCCGCCTTACTTTTACTAAAATCTTCATAGCTGCAACCGGTGTCGTTTATGGCCCTTAGGTTAGGCTAGGTTGGGTTAATGTCGCCGTCAGTCCAAAACCCCAATTAACTTAGACCCTGCAGGCCCATTGTGATCCCATTGGGACACAAAGAAACCTTGCTTTTATTCCTTCACTGGATAGCTCCGTGAGAGAGCTAAATAATTGCTCACCTAAAGAGCCTTCTCTGTTCTTAGTTCAAGCTGGGTAACTGCAGAAGGAGTGTTCGACTGTTTCCAACCCCTTAATGGGAAAGATGTATACCTGGCTGGTTGATATTTTCGTGAAAGCAAGGCGGATAGCTATTCCATGACGTTTAAAAGTTGTATACCTGTGGTCGATATTTTCTTCGATGATAGTGCAACACCCCAATATTATTCTGAATGTTCAGACAAAAGGTTTCTTAACAATTTTCCTTTAACACCCATATTTTAATTTTTCATATAGCTTGCGTATATGTAATTAACTTAAATTTGACTTTTCAAACAGGTGGAAACCCTTTTCAAAACACATTAAATACAACCTTTTGAAGGCTATTTTGTGTGATGCCCATATTGCAATACAAATTTCAATTCAATAATTCTCTTAATTCAAATTGAATTAGAGTTTTTAAACAGCTCTCTTCCAAGAGTATGAAATTTATTTTATATACCTCTATACCAAATTCCAGTACTCTCCCACAAAAACTTCCTGAGATAAGCAGTATGATAAATTTCATTTGTGTGGGAGGTGCCACGCCCCCTTTCTAATCGAGATAAAAGCTATTGTATGGTTTAGGCTGCAGCAGACAGCAGTGTGAAAAATTTCATGATGATCAGTTAAGTTGTTTAAGCGTGAAAGCCTGACAAACAAACAAACTTACTTTCGAATTTATAATATTAGTAAGGATAAAGCTTTTCAAATCTATTTTATTCTTTATGAATAAGGGTACGTTCACACAGAAATCGGAGCCGAGCTGAGTGAAGTTTTCAAATTCCTGTAGCTATATGAAAGTGTTCATACAGCTAGCCTTTTCATAAGCGTTTTGGAGCTGAAAGCAAAGCATTTTTTATTTTGAATTTTTTATTTAATTTTTCAGCTTCATGACGCTGCTGCAAACAAAATAGCAAAATATTTAAATAAAAACAAGTAAGAGCAGCGCTGTCTTCGGCTATGCCGAAGGCTTCATACCTTTCATGAACATCTGCAAATTTTACTTTGACAGATTACTGCTTTTGAATACATCTGCATACATCGATAGAGGAGTTACATACTTATATAAAAAATCGCATCTAAACAATCAGAGGTATGGAAGATATACTTTATATGGCACCAATCTAAGTGATTTTCACTGCTATGTGATCGGTATGTAAACCGGTAACACAATTTATTGGGTTTAGTTTCCTACATAAAGGAGATATATGGCAAAAACTGGTATCTGAACAATCAGTGCTATTATATAAGAGATAAAGCTTTTACAGCATAGATTTTGATGATTTTCTCAGTAGACTTTGTATTATTATTTATAAAATATCTTACGAAATTTATCGGTTTTAGCTGTTCCAATAAAGGAGTTTTACAGTAAAATCCCATATCTGAACAATCAGATGTATGGAAGATATATGTTGTAGTCATCCGATCCTTGTTATTTTCACTGTAAGTATTCTGTAAATAATGAGTGAAAGTGGTGCGAAATTTCATGTTCCTAGCATAAATGGAGGAGTTATGATAAAAGACCTCATATCTGAACAATCAGTTGTATGGGGTCTGCAGGTTATAGTGACCCGACCTTTGTTATTTTCACTGTAAGTCTTCTGTTGATAATGACTGAAAACAGCGCGAAATTTCATGGTCCTAGCTACATAAATGGATGAATTATAACGAAAAATCTCATATCTGAACAATCAGTTGTATGGGAGCTATAGGTTATAGTTACCCGATCTTTTTAATTTTCACTGTAAGTTTTCTGTTGATAACTATTGAAAACAGTGCGGAATTTCATGTTCCTAGCGATATAAATGGAGGAGTTTTAACGAAAAATTTTATATCTGAACAAGCAGTTGTATGGGGTCTATAGGTTATAGTGACCCGATCTTTGTAATTTTCACTGTAAGTATTCTGTTGATAATGGGTGCAAGTA
>NW_023458562.1:31181006-31185192 GCF_013731165.1 Rhagoletis pomonella
ATGAATGCGCATAAATATTAGCTTAATATGTGGCATAGCTATACTTTATTGATAGATTTATTAGAAGTGGTGAGTAAGCAAGAAAGAGTACTATAAAAGGCATTTTGTTAGTTAATATACTATATCTTTAAATGAAGTGGGAAGAGATGACAGTAACTTTTTTTGATGCAGCTTACGTCAACAATCTAAATTATGTGGACACTTGAGTGCTTCTTCTTTTCTTATTAGTTTATAGCCGTCAAAGTGCCATGGAAAGACTTAACAAAATCGCGCATTTCTTTCTTTTTTCACATGTTAGCTTATGTCATTTCGGAACAGTAGCGTAGCCAGAGAGGCTCGGGGAAGATAGACTCTCCACCTTTCGTCAATCAACTACTATTTATTCCTTTTAATTTAATATCATTCATTTTCATTTCAGCCTAATGGCAAAATATCTTTTAATAAATATTTGAATGAATGATTGGAATTTTGTTTGATTATGCATTTGAATAGAGAGACTAGGGTTTTTGGGTCTTCTCAAAATTTCAACGTGCAAAAATACGCTAGGATTTTCAGGGATAAAGCCGGTTTCGAACTGTGTAACATTGGTTCTGTTAGTAACAGAGACTGAAATTAAACGTTAAATATGGTACTTTTTATTTTTAAATAATTGCAAATTCGTAGTTTTTTGATCTTTATTTCTTCGATCAAGAATAATCGTTATTTACGATTTTTATTTTTTGATGATTTTTTAACCGCTATAATGAAAATTGCGGTTTTATGACCTATTCAAATCTTTTATGATCTAAAAAATAGATCTGAAAGTAACGGTTACAATATGATAAAAAAAAAAAAAATCAAGAATTACTACGAGAAATTGAACGAAAAATATCCAATAATAACGATTATTCCTTATCGAAAAAAGTGTAAAATAACGGTTAAATTTTATCCTAACGGTTAACTTATTTTTTTTTTTCAAAAGTTCATAAGCGTTACACTCCCAGGTTATTAATAAAATATTGGAATAATTCTCTCAGTGTGCATATCAGACGGAAGCAGTGATCGGACTTCTACCACATTGTGGTAGATTTGCCACTTTTTTGAGCATTTACCACATCTACCACACAAGGTCTGAAATCTACCACATATTCGCATTTTTGAGTAGTTTTATTTCTGCTCGACATAATTTTCTTAATTTTAAGAGCAAAAATTGTCCAACACTGAACACAAACAACAGGCAGAATGGGATTATAAAATAAACTGTAAAATATTAAATTTTCTCAATATTAAATTTTTCGACAGGAAACGTGGTTTTATTATGTTAAATTACAAAATATATGATTTATAAAAATAATGAATAACGGAAATGTTAAAAAAGGCAATTTTCGTGAAAGTATTTCAGTGCATCTAAAGATTCTGAAGCTTTGTTTACTTTTACTTGAAAATTGTCAAAATCGACCAATTTCCAAGTAGCGGTTTCTGGAACGTGCTACATTTGTTCGCTACATCATGATGTGATAAAAAGAAAAACTGTTGAAAATATGTTCGAAAAATATCTTGATATGGAAGGAACAGCTTTACACGCTCAAGGAAAAAAATTGACAAAACTCAACGCAATTTTTAGCAACTTCAATCTTGCACTTTATTATACTAAAATTATTTTTTTTTTTCAGATTATAATTAAAATGTTTGCAATTTATGTGAAACCTTCCAGAATTTTTTTAATTTTTATACAAAGTTTGATCCTAAACCTGAAATCTACCACATTTTTTTGAATTCTACCACATTTTTTTCCAGATTCTACCACACAAATTTTTTTTCAAGTCCGATCACGGGACGGAAGCCATAATGCAATTCTCCCAGTCTGAAATTGCTGAGTTGAAATTCTGCGCTCTTCACTCTCCTGTACATAAAAATATGAATTAAGACGTTCTGAAAATACTCATTAATTTTATCAGGGAGAATATTTTCTTTATAAAATCTATCCAGTAATCTGGAATGCTTCAAAAAGTAAACGGCTAGTTAAGCTTGGCAAATTTTTTTTTGTTGGTTGGGAGAAAAAACTGATTATCTTAGGGCGCGTTCACACGGATAGTCGAGCGGCGCCAAGCGAAGCAAGGCGGAATAAAGCGAAGCTGCTGGTGTTCACACTGAACGAAGCGAAGCGGAGCTTTTATCATGGACTCTGCTGCAAAGGTGCCACAAAACTTACCACCAATGAAAAATGGCAAAAATATTTAATCAATATTATTCAAAAAGTTAGTTGTAAAATTCCTTTTTATTTAAATATTTTGCTATTTTGTTTGCAGCAGCGTCATGAAGCTGAAAAATTAAATAAAAAATTCAAAATAAAAAATGTTTTGCTTTCAGCTCCAAAACGCTTATGAAAAGGCTAGCTGTGTGAACACTTTCATATAGCTACAGCAATTTGAAAACTTCACTCAGCTCGGCTCCGATTTCTATGTGAACGTACCCTTATTCATAAATAAAATAGATTTGAAAAGCTTTATCCTTACTAATATTATAAATTCGAAAGTAAGTTTGTTTGTTTGTCACGCTTTCACGCTTAAACAACTTAACTGATCATCATGAAATTTTTCACACTGCTGTCTGCTGCAGCCTAAACCATACAATAGCTTTTATCTCGATTAGAAAGGGGGCGTGGCACCTCCCACACAAATGAAATTTATCATACTGCTTATCTCTGGAAGTTTTTGTGGGAGAGTACTGGAATTTGGTATAGAGGTATATAAAATAAATTTCATACTCTTGGAGGTGAGCTGTTTAAAAACTCGAGTTCGATTTGAATTAAGAGAATTACTGAATTGAAATTTGTATTGCAATATGGGCATCACACAAAATAGCCTTCAAAAGGTTGTATTTAATGTGTTTTGAAAAGGGTTTCCACCTGTTTGAAAAGTCAAATTTAAGTTAATTACATATACGCAAACTATATGAAAAATTAAAATATGGGTGTTAAAGGAAAATTGTTAAGAAACCTTTTGTCTGAACATTCAGAATAATATTGGGGTGTTGCACTATCATCGAAGAAAATATCGACCACAGGTATACAACTCTTAAACGTCATGGAATAGCTACCCGCCTTGCTTTCACGAAAATATCAACCAGCCCGGTATACATCTTTCCCATTAAGGGGTTGGAAACAGTCGAACACTTCTTCTGCAGTTACCCAGCTTGAACTAAGAACAGAGCAGGCTCTTTAGGTGAGCAATTATTTAGCTCTCTCACGGAGCTATCCAGTGAAGGAATAAAAGCAAGGTTTCTTTGTGTCCCAATGGGATCACAATGGGCCTGCAGGGTCTAAGTTAATTGGGTTTTTGGACTGACGGCGACATTAACCCAACCTAGCCTAACCTAAGGGCCATAAACGACACCGGTTGCAGCTATGAAGATTTTAGTAAAAGTAAGGCGGGTAACCTTTAAGCCGGACAAGTTGAGGTAGTCACAGCGCGGTTTGGTTTGCAATTAGATTAAATCGAGGTAGATGCAATTCATTTTCAGCTTCTGCGGTTGCAGAACCAGGGGCCTGCTTATACAAAACTCCGCGCCTATTTATATTCCTTGCAGATTTCTGTTGACTTCATGAGTTTAAACCACTTCATAGAGTATAATTTGAAAGTGTAGTAAGTAATAAATAAAATGTGTATCAAACTCTTTCGCCATTAAGAAATTTTGTTATACATTTTGCATATTAACGCTTTAATCCTTTGACAACCTCGCAATATTTGTAAAGCATGTAATGCAATCTTTTCTCATCGAAAAATTCTCTATATAAAAAGTTCTCCTCCAACCCTCTATATATGCAAGAAAACGTGACCCAACGTACAGTGGCAATTACCGCCACTAATACTGGAAGCGCGAAGCGTGTGCATAGAATATTAATAAGTTTGTTAAAAAAGCGCTGAAAATGTAAAAGAAGTGTCATAAAGATAAAAGAAGTCCATTGGAAACATGAAATGAAAAAACGGAAACAATTGCAACAGGCAAAATTATATAACTTTTTTTATTATATGTACATATTTACTTTAAATAAAATTTTTAACACATTTACGGCACGCAGAAAATTGAGCTGAAAGAAATTGCAATGAACAGAGCGATAGCAGCAAACGCAGCTTCATCATCAGCAAAAATTATAGCGGCAAATGAAAGAGAGCCATGGAAAACACTTTGATGGATGCGCGTTTCG
>NW_023458562.1:31185292-31186915 GCF_013731165.1 Rhagoletis pomonella
TGCAGAACGAACTAGATCTTATTTGTCCAATTTAGAACTAGTTCGGATCCATCGAATAAGGGATGCAGCGGGGGCTTGTTTACTTTACATAGATATGTGTTCGGCGGCTTTTTCATTCCAATACGCTTCTACGCAATACGCTGTGCTCGCAGATGCTTTTTCATAGCTTGGTAATACAAAACTAAAATTTGTGTTAACATTTCAAAATCTTGGGACCGTCTGGAATCTAAGAAATAACAGCGAGCACCTCTGATAACTCAGCTACAGTTAAAGGTATGCAAACGTACATTTCTTACAATCATTCAAACAAATTTAATTTCAAATTGAAAACACATTTCTTCCAAAATAACTTAAAATCGCACACACGGAAGAACGAAAAAGATCGAAAATTCATGATACTTTTTTCTTTCGTCTGTCGATTTTAGAACTGGTTCGGAACTATAGAATTTAGGACTAGCTCGGAACTATCGAAAGAGGGATGCAGCGGGGGGCAATTGACACTTCCTAGGACATCGCCATGTTGAATTCGCCAGTTGCTTGCATGCAAAAGAGAATATATACATATATCTAAACTAATTTGATTTATGTATATTTAATTTTGTTTTATTGAATTAGTTTAATTTTTGTAAAAACTTATAATTAACTTAATTTTATTCAAAATTTTCTTATCTAAGTATTCTAATTTTAACTCATGTTATATCAATTTTTACTTATTTTTTTGTTTAGATTTTCTCTTGGTTTAATTTGAGTTTACTAATTTAATTCTTCTATTTTTATATTAGCATTTGATTTTATTTTAAATTTATACTTTCGTTTAATTAAGTTTTTATTTAAATTTATTAAAGATATTTTTAAAACTTAATATAGATAAATTCATTTCATCTTATGTTATTTAATTTCTAAAATTTGTTTTTACTTTCTATGATTTTATTTTACAAATACGAGAAAATTGCTTAGCTTTCAATGAAACTAAATTTACTTAAACTACCAGTTAAAGAATATTTTATTAAATTTCTGAGCAATTTTCTTCGAACGTATTCGCCTTTAAATACATTTAACTTTGAAAATTGGTTTAGTTAAAAGTTTAGAGGAAGTTCGAGCGAAAATTCCTCCTCACAGTGGATACGTTTATATACATACATACATAGTAAATTTGTACATGCATCCGCTTATATATGTACGTTTGTGTGTACTTGAATGTATAAAAATATGTATGACAAAATGAATGCCAACAGCAAACTCCACCGCAAACACAGGACAATCAACGAAGCTTTGCGTTTTCCGCATACGCCATGTAAAACTTGTAGCATCTGCTGAGGGCTGGCAATGAATGGCCCGTTTGCCATCGCATGGCCCATGCACATTTCAGCTGAGATCAGTTGCAAACAAAAAAAATGCATTTAAATTTAGCAAAGTTTTTCCCTTGCACATATGAATGTTTGTTTGCTTGTGCATTTAGTTTTGTAATTTTTACTAAACAAATAACAGATGCAAAGAACTGAGTAAATACAGTTAGGGGATACATGAAAGACTCACTGGCAAATGATATAAAGCACTACTAGATATACATTTGTCTGCATTTAAATGTACGCTTGCGCGCATAACACCGCAGCGAAACGTGCT
>NW_023458562.1:31187015-31189957 GCF_013731165.1 Rhagoletis pomonella
AGCACGTTTCGCTGCGGTGTTATGCGCGCAAGCGTACATTTAAATGCGGGCAAATGTATATCTAGTAGTGCTTTATATCATTTGCAAGTGAGTTTTTCATGTATCCCCTAACTGTATTTACTCAGTTCTTTGCATCTGTTATTTGTTTAGTAAAAATTACAAAACTAAATGCACAAGCAAACAAACATTCATATGTGCAAGGGAAAAACTTTGCTAAATTTAAATGCATTTTTGCAACTGATCTCAGCCGAAATGTGCATGGGCCATGCGATGGCAAACGGGCCATTGCCAGCCCTCAGCAGATGCTACGAGTTTTACATGGCGTATGCGGAAAACGCAAAGCTTCGTTGATTGTCCTGTGTTTGCGGTGGAGTTTGCTGTTGGCATTCATTTTGTCATACATATTTTTATACATTCAAGTACACACAAACGTACATATATAAGCGGATGCATGTACAAATTTACTATGTATGTATTTATATAAACGTATGCACTGTGTGGAGGAATTTTCGCTCGAACTTCCTCTAAACTTTTAACTAAACCAATTTTCAAAGTTAAATGTATTTAGAGGCGAATGCGTTCGAAGAAAATTGCTCAGAAATTTAATAAAATATTCTTTAACTGGTAGTTTAAGTAAATTTGGTTTCATCTAAAGCTAAGCAATTTTCTCGTGTTTATAACGTACATACATATTTGTAAAATAAAATCATAGAAAGTAAAAACAAATTTTAGAAATTAAATAACATAAGATGAAATGAAATTATCTATATTAAATTTTAAAAATATCTTTAATAAATTTAAATAAAAACTTAATTAAACGAAAGTATACATTAATTAAATAAGTAAACTCAAATTAAACCAAGAAAAAAAACATAAAATAAGTAAAAATTAATATAACATGACTTAAAATTATAATACTAAGATAAGAAAATTTAGAATAAAATTAAGTTAATTATAAGTTTTTTTACAAAATAAAATAAATACATGAAACGAATTCAATCAAATAAAATTTAAAAAATTATAAAATATGATAAAATTAAATTTAAAATTTGACAAATTAGATTAAATTTAACTAAAATAAAACAAAACTTTACTGAACTAAACTAAGCAAAGTTTAATTTAAACTAATTATTTTTTATTAAATAACATAAAATACACGGCAAAAATAAAGTAAAATAAAAGAAAAAATAAAATAAATTGTAGGGAAATAAATTAAAATTAAAAAAAATAAAATTATTTAAAATAATGAGCAAAACCGTAAGTAAAAAATAATATTTAAAATTAAGGTAAATTAATTTTTACCAAATTAACAAAATATATTAATTAAAAAAAAAAATTGAATAAAAGTTAAATTAGATCCACAAATTTAAATCAAATATATAATAAAATAAGTTAACCAGAGTACCAAATATCAAATTGAATGAGTAAAATAAAATAAAATGAAATAAAATAATATAAAATGAAATAAAACAAAAGAAAAATATGTAAAATAAAATAAAACAAAGTAGAATAAAGCAAAATAAAAAAAAATTAGATATAAATTAAAATAAACTTAATAAACAAATGAAATAACTTAACTAAATTACAAAACTAAATGCCAGAAAATGAAATTAAATTAATTTAAATAAAATAACATAAACCAAGACCAAATAATATAAATTAAAAATAAAATAAGCAGTAAATCAAAAATAGTTTATAAAAAATAAAATTAAATTAAATTAAACTAAGTAAAATAAAATAAAATAAAATTTTAAATATAAAATATAAATTAAACTATAGTTTATTGATTTTCTTTTAACAAAATCAAATTTAAAATATGTAAAATAAATTTAAAAATATAGTGGAAAACGAAACAAACTAAATTTAATATAATTCAGTTATGTAAAGTAGCAAAAATATACTACCAAAATTAAATTTTGAAATCAAATCAAATCAAATAAAGCATAATAGATAGCCTTACGGATAAAATGAAATACTATATGTTTTTACAATATTTATATTTTTTCAATAATTATGTTATAACACTACCACTTAATTTCATACTAATGTAGCTTTAAAAAAAATGTACATACATACATAAATGAGAAACGGTAAATGTTAAGCAGCAATACAATATACATACACACACGCATATGTACATACCCTGCAGGGAAACCGCATACTAGTGAATCAAATTTCTAGTTCCGTACTAGGTCTTTATCGCCAAAAAGGAACTAGTCTGATATGAACTAGTCTGATATGAACTAGATCCCCACCAGTACAAAATCGGCAAAGTGGTACTTTTAAAAAACCTAAAGTGAAGAATTTAGAAATGGTTCGGAACTATAGAAAAGGGATGCAGAACGAACTAGATCTTATTTGTCCAATTTAGAACTAGTTCGGAACTATCGAATAAGGGATGCAGCGGGGGCTTGTTTACTTTACATAGATATGTGTTCGGCGGCTTTTTCGTTCCAATACGTTTCTGCGCAATACGCTGTGCTTCGCAGATGCTTTTTCATAGCTTGGTAATACAAAACTAAAATTTGTGTTAACATTTCAACATCTTGGGACCGTCTGGAATCTAAGAAATAACAACGAGCACCTCTGCAAACTCAGCTACAGTTAAAGGTATGTAAACGTATATTTCTTACAATCATTCAAACAAATTTAATTTCAAATTGAAAACACATTTCTTCCAAAATAACTTAAAATCGCACACACGGAAGAACCAAAAAGATTGAAAAATCATGATACTTTTTTCTTTCGTCTGTCGATTTTAGAACTGGTTCGGAACTATAGAATTTAGGACTAGTTCGGAACTATTCTCTTTTGCATGCAAGCAACTGGCGAATTCAACATGGCGATGTCCTAGGAAGTGTCAATTGCCCCCCGCTGCATCCCTTTTTCGATAGTTCCGAACTAGTTCTAAATTGGACAAATAAGATCTAGTTCGTTCTGCA
>NW_023458562.1:31193107-31199447 GCF_013731165.1 Rhagoletis pomonella
GGGCATATTTGCAGTGCGGTGGTTGACCATGACCATGACCATGGCAACCACAGCCAGCACAGCGCTCACCACCACTCATGCGGCGTAGAGCTACGCCAATATAGCGCCAATACTTTCCATCGACTACCGTTGCGCCACCCACCAAAATATTGGGCCGTTGCCATTGCAACTGGCACACTAAATACTATTCTTGTCTGTATCAGTGCCTACATGCCTAGCCGCCTAACTGCCTGGCTGCCTTATTCATTTGCTCAGCATTGCAAAATTGTGTCTGTCTGTCTACGGGTATCTGTCAGCCTTTCTGCCAACCCAACTGCCTTTTCGCCGCCCGCCTACCTTGCTGACTGTGTGCACAATACATTTTCCACTGTGCAATTTACATAAAAATCGCATTACACTTAACATCCACTTTGCTAAACGAACCATGCAAATTTTTCGAACATCACCCTCCTGGCCTTCACTTCAACTTTGCGGCATGCTCTCCCCTCGGCGGCTTTTAGTCCCTTTCCTGTATGCCTGCCGGCCTGCATGCGTATTGATATCCTTTTAGGAGATTTGTGCTGCACATTCGAACTTTCATTTTGGCATTGTCGTTTTCATTTTCGTTTCAATTTCCAATTTTATGTCGTTGTAGCAATTCTTCTTCCTTTTTTTGCGGGCTTTCCAATTGTGGTTTTATTTTATTTCCTTTCGGGAAACCGATCATCAACGGTTTTGGCAATGAAAAGTTTTGCTGTCGAAATCGCCGAAAGTTTTTATTTACATGCAAATGGAAGGAAATGGTTTTGGGTAGAAGGATTATTTTTATAATTTATTGGATGTCCTTTTCGAGTGCTTTCTTGTATGGTTAGTCTACTACAACACGAACTGCGAGTACTCTTAGAGAATGTGATTTAAAGAGGATTGATGCTATTTAAGTGAAGGTTTGTTATAAGTATGTGTCGAGAATAAATGTATCACCAAAAAATTTTATGGAAATATGTTCCGAGATACTGGGAAATAATAAATTATTAAATAAAAAAATATATGTAGATTTCAAGTGGTAAAATGAAGAACCCGTTTTCAGGCTATTTCAGGAAGGCAATACAACTATATCCTTTCTAGAAAAAAGTAGTTTTACCCTCAACGCTCAAGTTTTTACGTTGCAGTAGCGAAATAGTGTGGCTGCTACTGAAATGCTCTATATTTGCCTCCTCCTACAAACAAAAGACGTGACCAACTACCAATTCCGTTTTTTCAATAATTCACCAGAAGTAGAGAATTTCGATGAGAAACTTAATTGATTCATCTCCACTCATTGCTCAATTCGACAGCTCATCTTTCAAGTGTTCCAAGGGAAAGAGGTATGGTTATTAAAAATAAGAGACTAATGAGTCACCCCATATGAAATCACAAAACTCTGTTCGTATCTTTCACTCATTTCTCAATGTCTGGTAGTAGCAAAAACTTGGCTAATAACTTTAAAATAAATTAGAAATGAGGTGTTTAAAGAAAATTTACTAACTTCCATGTTGACATTTCTGTCTTTGTAGTGGTTATGATCTTCGATAAATAAATATGTAGGAATATTTTATTATTCACTTGAAAACCAACTTTGTAGCTAAAGTTGCCGTCATAGCCACCCACACCACAAACGTCGTGACAACACGCGTTAAGTACTCGAAAATGCATTGTTTCTAAGAAATATTTACTACAGTAAAACATACACACAAACTTGTAAACATATTTATCTTACAACAAAAACCGCTCAGCTGCTGTTGTATTCGGTGAGTTATTCGGAATTTCTTTTGCGTGACAAAGGCAACTAAATTATGTTAACTAACAAAATAAATACAAACATACACAGGGGAACATTTACCAGCTAGCCAAAGGATAAGAAAGGGAAGTGGGTGTAGAGAGGAGTCGAGCCGACACAGTGGTGACTGCTGAGGAACTTTACTGACTTTGCATTGAGTTCATATATTTTCTTTATGTGAGTGGACAAAACTTTGGCGACGAGTGAATTAATAGCTGACTGGCTGGCTGGCTCGCTCGCTGGTTGGTTGGATGGATGCCTGGCTGGATGACTGGATGACTGCATGCAAGGTGGTGCAACAGCAGCGGCAGCGGCAGCGGCAGCGTCAGCTACTTGGCCGGCCAATATTTATTGCACTGTCAGCAACAATGAAAAGTTAGTTGTTTGCCGTTTGCAGTTGTTTATTTTATTGCAGCTGACAACTGCGCAACTACGTAATGCAACTACTGCAACAACAACAACAAACATAAGCAACTAAAGCGTGCAAGTACACACACAGCTGCAAAAAATTGTATGCACACACTTTGTAGTAAACTTTTAGGCGTGTTTGCCCTGCTACAGTTGACTTGACTCGCCCAGCTGGCAAAGGAGGAAAGTATGTAGTGTTGTTGTAGCATTATTTCTTACAGATTTACGCTTTGCTAACGGCTAGCATTGTTGACTGTTGTCAAATCAGCTTTTAACTGCTCACGTGACTGCACGCAAGCAAATATTTGTACACACACGCACACACAGACTTGCTTAAAAATTCGACCATAAACTGTAAATTGTTTGGCTGTTTCCCTTTACTGCGTCTCATACTTTATATCCTTTGCGCGTTGATTAAGCAGCGTAATATAAATTTTGTATTTTTTATTCGTTTTTTGTTTCCTCCGCTTCATTGTGTCGCTCCCCCACCTCTTAAAGCGTCACTTTGTCTACACCCAATCACTTATCTGCATTTCATATATCATTGTTGACATTTTCAAGGGTTTGTCATTAATTTTAAAATGACTTTATGGCTGCCAATGCATACCAGCTAGCAGCTTTGCATACATACATTCATTTGACTATTCGGCACACACACATTTACACACACAAAGTCAAACGCTCATATGCATACGCTGCGCTTTCCTGCACTGCATTGCCGCATTATTAATAACGTGCACTTTTGTCATAAAATGTTGAAAATTAAATGAAAATATTTATCAATCGTCTGGCTCGGTGAGCTATTGGTGAGTAGTGCATTGTTGTTTTTGGTCATGCTTGCTGTGACAGTTGTTTGCCGAACTATTTGGGTTGGTCTGATTTTTTGGCGCATTTGCTTGATACGAGTATATACATATTAGGGTGGTAAAAAAAAAATATCGAAAAAAATATACCCGTATTTTTTATTATTATGAAATCAGAAAATATTTAGAGGTCCCTCAAAGCGCTAAACAAATTTCCATATGTTTTCTTAGAAATGGCAAATAATTCTTGAAAATCAATATTTTTAGATCGAAAAAACTCCAGTTCTTTTCAGGAGACTTCCAATAATATTACCCAATTCTTTTTTTCTTTTTCGACGAAAAGTTGTTTTTTTTCATATAAAATACATAGAAAACTTTGAGCGCTTTGAGCGGCCTCTAAATATTTTTTCGTTGAAAGAAAAGCAAGGGTATATTCTTTCGGTATGGAACAATCCCAGGGATGAGAACATACAAATTTCGACTTCACTTTTTACATGCATCTTTGGACCACCCTAATATATAAACATATTTTCCTTGCGAGTGCGAGTGCGTGCGTGAAGGCGTTCGAAGTTGCAAACGTATGCATTTCTCAATCATTCTTCTGTCTGTTTCATTAATGTATAATTAACTAGCATACATACTTAATTAATGGGAAATATTTATTAAGCTACCGCTATTTGAATGATAACTGCAAAGTAAATGTTGATTGTGTACTTGTTCATTTACTGTACGATTACTCAGATGATTTCCATAAAGGAAGACAGAGACAGAAGACATTTCTGGATGATCCCGCTATCAAGTTCACGGACATACATATGTCACCGATGTTATCTGTCTATAAACCCTACAAGGTCAAAATTCCTGAAAGAGACTGCTGGGAAGCGATAATAGCTATGAATGACGAAGGATCCCAATATATGGTATACCGGCGGATCGAAGATGGAGGACGGGTGTACTGTGGCAGACGTACTTGGACCTGGATTTCGCGAATGTCTTCATAGAAGGATAAATGGGGCCAAAATAAATATCCTCATTAGTTTGGCTTCCGGCCTTCAAGACCACCTTTGACGAAGAGCTTCTACATATGATGCCATGTCTCAATTAAGGATGCTCACAAAACTAATAAATATGTGTACGTACAGTAAGGTTGAGCACAACCATCAGCCCTGTGGAAACTCGGAAGGGCATCTTCCAGTCGAGATTTTAGATACATATCGCACACCGTCTTCAAAAGAGTCACAACTCAAAATAATACGTTCGCCAGAAAATGCGCAAAACTATTTCGTAGCACATGCTAATCATATGAGCAAGGGCGACTTTACCTTCGTTTTTTTTTTGACAAATTATAACAAAAATTTGCACCAGCTTTTGCTTTAAAATAATATTTTGCCAAATTTTGAGTTGTGACTATTTTGAAGGCGGTGTGCGATATGTAGGTTAACAGGTTTGCGATGTCTTCAAAGTGAAGTGTTGAAAAGCGTTGAAAAACACAGATGAGAGGCTCTAGAGGCTTTCGACAGAGCTGGTGAGGGCTACGGAGACTGAAGAAGTTGAAATGACGATATGCCCGAAATTTGTAATGAAATGAACCTGCTCAGACGAATATTAAATCCAAAACTGATGAAATAAGTGGCCTTAGGGTTAAGGTGCAGGGATGACATTTTCAGAGATTGTAGTCGAGAGTTCAAGCCTTAGTTTAAGCTTAAGTGGAGGGCTCTATCACCTTTTGTTCAATCGTGGTTGGTATGCTCTATCACGTTTTGTTTCTTTGCTGGAGCTTCTCAAAGCTGGAGCCGACGGAAACTTTGTACTTACGAATTCGTAATCAGCACAAAAGAGTCTATCAAAAACAGTTTAAATATTTGCCGCACCAAAATTGTTAATCCTGTATTATTTTTGTTGGCCGGTACTATTTTTGTTTTATTTTATTGCAACTAGTTAAAACAAGAATGTAATTTTAGTTAAAATTGCGATTTGTAAACGAAAAAAAACCGTGTAAATATGTATGTATGTATGTACCAGAAATGCCACATAGTTACATATTCCTCTCCCTGACTTTGTGCGATATAGCGTACAAATTTCAATAGGCCGCAGACCACGCCCAGACAATTTTTTTAATTTTTTTACAAGCTTTTATTTAACTTCGTACTTGTGTGTTTGTATGTTTGTATGCATGTTTTTTTAATTTTACTATTATTTTGGAAAAAATAATCGTTAAAAATTGAGTTTTGAATTTGGACTATTATGATCGGTGAGTTTTGGATTTTTTTGTTAGCAGTGCGGCGCATTTTTTCCGAATAAAATAAAATGAGAACATTCCTTTATATCTCATCATTTTTCATATTATTCAGATACATACATACATACAAACATATGTATGTATGCTCACATGTCAACATGGCTTGCAACCCTGATTTGCTGTTTTATATTTTGTTCTTCTTTACATATATTTTCGTATTAGTGTTCTGCCGGCTCTCTCCCACCGTCCTCGATAGTATAGTGGTTAGTATCCCCGCCTGTCACGCGGGAGACCGGGGTTCAATTCCCCGTCGGGGAGTCTCTCAGGAGAGTTTTTAATTTTTTGTTTTGTTTATTTTTTTTTTAATTACTTTTTTCGAAGTTCGCGTAGGTTTCTTACTTGAAAATACATACATATGAATAAGCTTTAAAAAATAATCCGTAACTAAAAGTGGAAATTGTAAATTGTTAAGAAAGCAATTGATGTGTGTTGATTTGTGAAGTATAAACCTAATAGAAGATGGTGGGATACGAGGAATTGTAAAATAAAGTAATGCATTTGCAAATACAGAACATTAGGGGTATTCTCTGAGTCTTGCAAAGCCCTTGCACGGTGCACGGATTGCACGGTTTGCAAAGCTGTCCCATACGAAAACCGGTTTTTACCGTGCAATCCGTGCAATATGTGCACCATGCAAGGCCTTTGCAAGACTCAGAGAATACCCCTATTGATACTGATACACGTTGAATTAAATATTCAATGAAATTAAAGAAATAACTATGTATGTATTTAGATATGATCAAACGAGGTTGTTGGAATTTATTTTATGTTATCTTTGGTGTGGTTTTCGAAAGTGGTGAAATACGGTGAATAGTTATACAGCCGCACGCACACCAGAGCTCGGACTCAATTTTGTTTATTTCGCAAAAAATTCAAGAAGAAATGCAGCTAAATGAACAGTACGCTTAGTTTGCTATAATAAAATTATAACAGAAAAACATTTTTTTTATCTGTGGCATCAGGTGTGAAATGACTGTTTATGCATATACATATACATGTTTTTTTAAGAGGAGGATATCCCACTACGTAAATCAC
>NW_023458562.1:31199547-31203370 GCF_013731165.1 Rhagoletis pomonella
GTAACGATTGCCTCAAAAACTTTAGCAATAGCACAAAGCTTCGCAATGCTTCCTTTCATTTTGCAATGAAAGGCGGAAATGATCCTGTGTAGTACAATCTTAACTTTAACATGCTCAGCAGCAAATACTTCTACGCAAATTCTAATAATAAGAGTGAAAACGCGCCATATTTACGTTTTGTTTAGGAACTCAACAAAGTTACATGAGTATATTGCTCATACATATACAGTGTTGCCACACAATTTTTATATATTTTACCGAAATCACCGAAAAAAGTAAAAATGGTAAAAATTACCAAACATACATATCGAGCCCTAACCGCCAAAGTAACATAAGCGACATTTTTTCAAAATTATCTTTTTTGTTGCAGAAATATTCCTAGAGCATCTAGATGCCTTTCTGCATCAAAAAGAAAATTTTGAAAAAAATGTCGCTTACGTTAGTTTGGCAGTTAGGGCTCGATATATCTGCACATAAGTAAATCCGAAGATACCAAGCTTTTTAGGCAATCAAAGCTCCATTCACCTACAATTTTTAAGAACGCTTGTTGAATTTTATTGAATATTGAACAAAGTTTGAAATTTGAATTTCGGTTAAAGAAAGAACAGTATTTTTATAAAAAATAACCAAAATTAAATTACAAAAAAATTATGTAAAAAATTGTCGAAATATGGTGCGGCTATATTTTTTTCGGCCTCTGTATGTAAACAAGTGACAAGAAAATATATCAAAAATTCAACGCTTGTAGAAAAGCTTTCGGCTCACACATAGACAGAGTGAAGTCCCCCGCTGAATACCGTAGCTTTTTGAACGAGAACATACATATTTACGTATACTTATATGGTTTCCGGGTACACCGGGAAATTGATGGTAAGTCTTATTGGCTTATTAACAAGTAATTTTTAGCAAAAAAAACCGACTTCAACTCTCATATAAAAAAAAAATATATATATATCTCATGATCCACTGATCGGATCTTAACCAGATTAGTATGGGACCACCTCTGAGACACTAGCTTTCCGATGCAAAAAGAATTATCGAAATCGGTTGACGTGGTCCAAAGTTATGCGGAAATATACATAAAAAAAAAAAAAAAAGATTCTGACGAACTGATAACCTCCTCCTTTTTTGGAAGTCGGTTAAAAAGCCTCAGTATTTCTAAAACTACTATTTAGCGTTGAAATATTAAAGTAACAGTTCAAAGTACCATTTAATTGGAAAAATACTTTTTTCGCTTTTTTTAAAAATAATACTAAGAATTTTGCTTTAAACTATATATTTGCAATTTGATTTTTGGCGTACTGCTTATGTACTATGATGTAGAAAATTTTTAAAATTTTTTGCGTAGGCGGCCTTCGACCGCGCTTTGGGTTTATAACGCTTACGAAGTAGGATGCTCTTTTCACTGTTGCATCGAACACAACTTAAAAAAAAAATTCAATTTAACTTTGGCGGCGAATAATTGTTTGAGCGTCCTGTTAAATTAATACAGGGCAGCCTTGATCGCATCGAATTTTATACGAAATTTATTTTTGAGCATTAGGCAGTGAGCTCACTTTTTCAATTCCAATTGTATTGGAGAAAAAACGGCTGGCATTTCAATTCATTCGATTCGAATCGAGTTTCTTTAGATCACGGATGCCGGTATTCGAGGTCGGTTTTATGTATAGGTTTTTTATTGAATATTTTAGTCGCGTGAAATAAATTTTTGTTGTTGTATATAAAAATACAGTTTATTGCAAGGCTGTATATATAAAATATTCTAGCTACCCTGCAGAAAAAAATTACCAATTGATAAAAAATAACGAACTTGTAGGTACTTTTTCTTGCGGGATTCAGATAAAGTACATAAATAACTTTTAGTTAACTCAAAAACACTAATTTAAAACTAGTTGAAAAGTAATACAGACGTCATGCAAACCTAATCGGGTTGGTTGGTTTTCTTTAAACAATCCAACAAGGATTTCTGAGGGTGTTTTAAAAATAACTTAAAGTATTTAAGGCAAATGTTTACGAGAAAATCAGGAAAAAATACCTTCTTTTTAAAATTAATTATAAATTTATATTCATACGCTTATAAAAAAAGGTGCCGTTTCGATTATAAATCGTTTTTTTAAGCGTTTTATAAACTAAAAATATGACAGCTTTATGTATGGCTTAGTAAACGTTAAAAACCCTACTTTAAGTTTTTGATTTTGCTTGCTGTGAAGTTTCTATTTAAACTTCATCATACAAATTTTACTTTGAATATACTTCTCTTCTGCACTTCACAAATACTTTTTCGAACTCAGAACAAATAAAATGAGGAACTATATTTTTCTTTATTCATATTTTATGTGCAAAAGTAGTTAGTTACAAGTAAGTTGACACCTTATGTGACTTTTCAGAGGCCGTCACCATTGAAATATATGTAAATAGTTAGCTTTCCTCAAAAGGAAATAAACAGATAATAGTAACCTTGAGCTCTTTCCTAATAAGCTCCAAGTTAACTTATAGTTAGATACATTTCCTGCAGGGATACAAAAATATGAATAGATTACCAATTTTCCAACCTAATCTGACTGTAATAAATCCTGTTTGTGCCTTAATTAAGACAACTTTACAGCCAACACTCAATACACTTCCATCACATCTAATTTCCAATATTTTTGTTTTAATCAAAATTCAACCAACTCAAATCCCATTAAATACGCATAAGTACGCGCCAGTGCGCGCCTCTTCATTTCGTTAATTACAAAATACAAATATGAGAATTTTCAATTTGATTTTCATTACATTTCATTGCATTTGCGACACTTGAGTGGTCAACACTCGAAAAATTGTTTGGCCAGCGAGAGCAGCAGGCAAAATGGACAACGGACGTTGGCTGGGCGGTCGTTGGCCGCAGGTTGGTGCACAGTCAAAAAGCAGAGAATTAAGCAAAAAAAAGAGAATAATTAAAGTTATAAAAAGTCACAATTCGGAAAAGGCGGTGAAACACGTGGTTAGTCAATCGTCGATACTCGGTTTTTAAGTGAATTTTGTGCAAATATTCATATTTACATGATGAAAACGACAAATGTTCAAATGTGTGTATGTACGTGCGCGCTGGTATGTGGTTGAACACAAGTTGACAGTGTGGTTCGAGATTTGGGGGTATTGCCGGACACACAACGGCCATGCAATCAGTGTAAAAATACGCCCATGCACTCCATGAAATATTGGCCAGGCGAAAAACGACTAAAAGCCTTTTCGTTGTTCCCCTTAAAAGCAGGGAAGGTAGAAAGGGTGCGTGTGTTCGCGTTTGACAGCATTGGTGTTGCAGCTTAATTCAGATTTTCAATACCGCCAAGGGCAGACAATGGGTCAGACAGACATGCCATGGTGAGCAGTCGTTCGCAGCAGACCAGACGGCTGCCAAGTTGTTGTGTCGCATGAAAGGGGTCACACGCCCACTCAGCTACACTTGGTCTTCTTCAATAGAGGTGATTATAGCGTTCAAGTTGTTGCCGCTGTTGCCGCTGCCGCCTGATGATGGTAATGCTGGATGTGTAGTGGACTCTCAAGCGCCATCAAATTGTGCAAACATTTAACTAACTCAACAAAAATTTTTGGCAAGTAAAATTCATATGCCATAGATGGGCATAAAAAAATGAAATGAAATAAAATTCAGACAAAATCCTTAGCTGCGTTGACTGCCGATTTGTTCGATGATTTTGAATTATCCCAGCATTTGATATATTTGCATAGCGTAGCGCTGTATCCACTTGCAGCAGCAGCAGCAGTGGTAGCTGGTTGGGCATATTTGCAGTGCGGTGGTTGACCATGACCATGACCATGGCAA
>NW_023458562.1:31203470-31207181 GCF_013731165.1 Rhagoletis pomonella
TTGCCATGGTCATGGTCATGGTCAACCACCGCACTGCAAATATGCCCGACCAGCTACCACTGCTGCTGCTGCTGCAAGTGGATACAGCGCTACGCTATGCAAATATATCAAATGCTGGGATAATTCAAAATCATCGAACAAATCGGCAGTCAACGCAGCTAAGGATTTTGTCTGAATTTTATTTCATTTCATTTTTTTTTATGCCCATCTATGGCATATGGATTTTACTTGCCAA
Source organism: Rhagoletis pomonella (assembly GCF_013731165.1). Taxonomy (NCBI): domain Eukaryota; kingdom Metazoa; phylum Arthropoda; class Insecta; order Diptera; family Tephritidae; genus Rhagoletis; species Rhagoletis pomonella. The sequence goes on from NW_023458562.1 coordinate 31,203,706, forward strand.
AAATTTTTGTTGAGTTAGTTAAATCTTTACACAATTTGATGGCGCTTGAGAGTCCACTACACATCCAGCATTACCATCATCAGCGGCAGCAGCAGCAACTTGAACGCTATAATCACCTCTATTGAAGAAGACCAAGTGTAGCTGAGTGGGCGTGTGACCCCTTTCATGCGACACAACAACTTGGCAGCCGTCTGGTCTGCTGCGAACGACTGCTCACCATGGCATGTCTGTCTGACCCATTGTCTGCCCTTGGCGGTATTGAAAATCTGAATTAAGCTGCAACACCAATGCTGTCAAACGCGAACACACGCACACACACACGCACCCTTTCTACCTTCCCTGCTTTTAAGGGGAACAACGAAAAGGCTTTTAGTCGTTTTTCGCCTGGCCAATATTTCATGGAGTGCATGGGCGTATTTTTACACTGATTGCATGGCCGTTGTGTGTCCGGCAATACCCCCAAATCTCGAACCACACTGTCAACTTGTGTTCAACCACATACCAGCGCGCACGTACATACACACATTTAAACATTTGTCGTTTTCATCATGTAAATATGAATATTTGCACAAAATTCATTTAAAATTCGAGTATCGACGATTGACTAACCACGTGTTTCACCGCCTTTTCCGAATTGTGACTTTTTATAACATTAATTATTCTTTTTTTTTTTGCTTAATTCTCTGCTTTTTGACTGTGCACCAACCTGCGGCCAACGACCGCCCAGCCAACGTCCGTAGTCCATTTTGCCTGCTGCTCTCGCTGGTCACACAATTTTTCGAGTGTTGACCACTCAAGTGTTGCAAATGCAATGAAATGTAATGAAAATCAAATTGAAAATTCTCATATTTGTATTTTGTAATTAACGAAATTAAGAGGCGTGCACTGGCGCGTACTTATGCGTATTTAATAGGATTTGAGTTGGTTGAGTTTTGATTAAAACAAAAATATTGGAAATTAGATGTGATTGAAGTGTATTGAGTGTTGGTTGAAAAGTTGTATTAATTAAGGCACAAACAAGATTTATTACAGTCAGATTAGATTCGAAAATTGGTAATCTATTCATATTTTTGTATCCCTGCAGGAAATGTATCTAACTATAAGTTAACTTGGAGCTTATTAGGAAAGAGCTCAAGGTTACTATTATCTGTTTATTTTTTTTTTGAGGAAAGCTAACTATTTACATATATTTCTATGGTGACGGCCTCTGAATAGTCACATAAGGTGTCAACTTACTTGTAACTAACTACTTTTGCACATAAAATATGAATAAATAAAAACATATTTTAACATTTTTTTAATTGTTTATCTATTTACTTTTTTAATTAACATTAACACATTTGTTTACATATTCTGCTGTAGGTGGTCCCATATTCGAATTTTGTCAGTAATAACTTAAAATATAGTTCCTCATTTTATTTGTTCTGAGTTCGAAAAAGTATTTTTGAAGTGCAGAAGAGAAGTATATTCAAAGTAAAATTTGTATGAGGAAGTTTAAATATAGACTTCCCAGCAAGCAAAATAAAAAACTTAAAGTAGGGTTTTTAAAGTTTACTAAGACAAATATAAAGCTGCCAAACCCATATTTTTAGTTTATAAAACGCTTGAAAAAAATACGATTTATAATCGAAACGGCACCTTTTTTATACGCGTATGAATATAAATTTATAATAAATTTTAAAAAGAAGGTATTTTTTCCTGATTTTGTCGTAAACATTTGCCTTAAATACTTTTAAGTTATTTTTAAAACACCCTCAGAAATGCTTGTTGGATTGTTTAAAGAAAACCAACCAACCTGATTAGGTTTGCATGACTTCTGCATTACTTTCGACTAGTTTTAAATTAGTTTTTTGAGTTAACTAAAAGTTATTTATGTTCTTTATCGGAATCCCGCGAGATAAACTACCTACAAGTTCGTTATTTTTTATCAATTGGTAATTTTTTTCTGCAGGGTAGCTAGAATACAGGCCAATATATTTTATATATACAGCCTTGCAATAAGCTGTATTTTTATATACAACAACAAAAAATTATTTCACGTGACTCGAATATTCAATAACAAACCTATACATAAAACCAAGTTCGAATAACGGCATCCGTGATCAAAAGAAACTCGATTCGAATCGAATGAATTGAAAAGCCAGCTGTTTCTTATATAATAAAATTGGAATTGAAAAAGTGAGCTCACTGCCGAATGCTCAAAAATAAATTTCGTATAAAATTTGATTCGATCAAGGATGCCCTGTATTATTTTAATTTGTCTAATTTCAAAACAAACTATGCAACTAATTTTTTACATCAACCGTATTTTTCCTTGTTAAACTAACTGAATAAATACGCTATTAAATAAACTGTTAAACTGCATAACTAAAAATTCCTCTCTTATAAAAACTGTGTATCATTGGCACCACTATACAAATATTTCAATGAGAGTAACTGGATTTCATTTCGTTCCGCTCTAGTCACGTTTGAGAAAAAGTTGAGAATTCAACATTTCTCAATTTGAAAATAAAGGAAAACTTCATATTAATAAATTGCCTTTTAGTTTGAGAACGCTATCAACGGTTATTTGAGATGCATTTGAGAATCTGCGTTTGAGATTTGAGAAAAGGACTGATTCTCAAATGCATCTCAAATTGACATTAAACTAAGTAAAAATAGCCAAAACTTACTAAAATGTCGCGTCCCAGTTTTTATTTGGTTCAATGTATGTGTATCTCGGTAACCGATTTATCAATTTGTAACAAACTCAGTGCAATTATTGACCTTGGCATAAAAAAGCTATATGTTCAAAATTTTTGAAATCGGACTAAACTTACGCCCACATTCCACTTCAAAACAAATTAAAAACGCGTAAAAAACGTTAAAAGCGTATAGTACATTGCTTTAAAACGTTGCACCACGTTGAATTTTGTATTCTAGCAGCTGGAGGAACGTATACTAAAAATTTCAGACATGTGCTTGCGATTTAAAAGTAAACATTTTTTTCACAAAAAAGTTCCAAGTTTCTGAGAATTGCCCATTTATTTATATTTAAATTTAAATTCATAATTATTTTGGCTTATTTTAATCGCCTCCAAGCGAAACTGTGATCTCAGAACCAGAACCGATAGTCTTCACCCGACGCCACAGCCGACATTTGTAAGGAAGGGAATTAACCGCGTTTTATTTTTGGCTTTGGCAATTCGAAGGTAGATGTCGTTAAACGCTTAAGTTCTTCGAAATTGTCGAACTGGTAGGACATCGCTTTAGCACATACTAGTTAATGAACTAGTATTTTTTCAGACTGGTTTGGCTTTTCACTGCAGGGTACATATGGCATTTCCACTAAAATTCCTACCTCTCTACTCTACCTATTGATACTATGCACTAAGCATAGTGCTTGCTGTTTCTCAGCTACCTACTCAACTAGTAGCGCACTAGTGAAAGGTGGCCACCAGCTCGCTGCCTATAGTATATGAATGAGCAATATATTT
>NW_023458562.1:31207281-31210394 GCF_013731165.1 Rhagoletis pomonella
AACTCAACAACGTTTAAAATACACAAATATATTGCTCATTCATATACTATAGGCAGCGAGCTGGTGGCCACGCTTCACTAGCGTGCTACTAGTTGACTAGGTAGCAGACAAACACAGCAAGCACTATGCTTAGTGCATAGTATCAATAGGTAGAGTAGAGAGGTAGGAATTTTAGTGGAAATGCCATATGTACCCTGCAGTTAAAAGTCAAACCAGTCAGAAAAAATACTAGTTCATTAACTAGTATGTGCTAAAGCGATGGCCTACCAGTTCGACAATTTCGAAGAACTTAAGCGTTTAACGACATCTACCTTCGAATTGCCAAAGCCAAAAATAAAACGCGGTTAATTCCCTTCCTTACAAACGTCGGCTGTGGCGTCGCGTGAAGACTATCGGTTCTGGTTCTGAGATCACAGTTTCGCTTGCAGGCGATTAAAATAAGCCAAAATTATTATGCATTTAAATTTAAATATAAATAAATGGGCAATTCTCAGAAACTTCGAACTTTTATGTGAAAAAAATGTTTATTTTTAAATCGCGAGAACATGTCTGAAATTTTTAGTATACGTTCCTTCAGCTGCTGGAATACAAAATCCAACGTGGTCCAACGTTTTAAAGTAATGTACTATACGTTTTTAACGTTGGAAGTGGAATGTGGGCGTAAGTTTAGTCCGATTTCGAAAATTTTGAACATATAGCTTTTTCATGCCAAGGTCAATAACTGCGCTGATAATTGATAAATCGGTTACCGAGATACACATACATTGAACCGAATAAAAACTGGGACGTGACATTTTAGTAAGTTTTGGCTATTTTTATTTAGTCTATTTAACGTTTATTATTTTTTTATGAAAGTATATCTGATTACTTAACAAACACGACATAACTTCATTTTAGTCTTTGTGTAAAAATTATGAAAATTCAGCAAAGTTTGACCAAAATGTCTAACTTCTTGATCAGCGTCTGTAGACAAAATATTGGTATTCGGTTTTAAAGCCCATCAAATGAAGGCTGGCATCTACAGCCCAGGATCTTTCATTTGACACCTCATTTTCGAAAATCGAACGAGCGGTGCAATTTGATGACGTGGGCAAAATATGCCTTTGGGTAAGTGCACGGACTTTACCACTTTCTTGGTAGATCTATAAACTTTTTAGCTGTATATTATTTTCTACCATTTTTAACAACAAAGACTATAAATCTACCAATATTTTCCCCAAAAAAAGCATACATATTTTAACATGGAATATACCTAAAATAAAAATGAAATGTTAGCACTGACCATTACCAATTTAAAAGCGAAATTGCATCTCTATAAACTATTTATGGAAATACTTTTCGTTTGCAATACTTTTTTTTTTGTGGGAGACTGCCAAACGAATTTTGTGCAAACTTAAAGCATTTCAAAACTTATTTTATAAAAAAAATGTGAAGTAATTATTTGTTTTATTTTAAAATGTGACGAGAATCAAGGCATCTGTGATCGAATCAAATTCGAATCGAAATTTTTTTTACAGCTTTTGGCTTTTTCAGTTCAAAATGTGTTTGAGAGAAAACGGCGGCCATTTTGCTTCGTTCGATTCGAAAAGTTCAAAAACAGAAATGCCACTAACAAATTTAACGCAAAATTACATTAAGAATTACAACAAATATATCATTTTGTTATTAAGAACCCCCGAGGCGAAAATCTAGCTGCTTTGTTAGTACCATCTTTCGCTTTAATTTATCCTAAATGAGTAAAAACTATCTAATATTGGCTCCTAAAAAAAATCTACCAACTTCTACCAATTTATGTAAGTAAAATCTACCAATATTAACTTTTTCGAAGTCCGTGCACTGCTTTGGGTATAATATGTATATACGTATACGTAGGGATGCCGAAAAAACATCGATGCATCGAAAATATCGATGTATAAATAGTCGATGCATCGAGGCGTGGATGTGAAGTCGATGTTTATCGAAAGCATGCTGTGAAACATACAAATAGTAGACATCTAAGTGTTATGCACAAATTTACTTTAAAAGAACTAGCGTGAAACTGACCTATTATTTGAGAATTTATATAAATTATTCCAATTATAAAATTGTGATGTAGCTTTATTCGAATTGTAATACGCATTCAATTTCATCTTCCGATTAAAATGGAGCAATCTTTTTAAATTTTAATGGGAGATTATTCAATATTATCAAAATCACCCTCTACCAACTTAATTTTTACATATTTCGTCTGTTTTCCCTTAATTTGATAAAATACTTCTTCCTAGTTACGACTTAGTTGCAGCTGCAGCCGAAACTAAATTATAAGTTGGTACTTAGCCAGAAAAGTCGAAACTAAGGCGACTATGAATAGCATTAGTTGTGACTTAGAATAGTTTCGACTTAGTTGAGTACTAAATATGACTATGAATATGCGCCAATTGCTTTAATTTTTAATATTTTTTTTTTTTTGGCTGACTTGCGCTTATACTAAAATTTTATGAGCTATAAAACTAGTACATACCGAAAAAGGTTCTTAATGTTTTATTTCCATAGTGGAGGAAAACTCTATGCGTATCGATGTACGCCTTCCGATGCATCGACAAATATCGATGTAAGTTTCGATGCATCGATGCGAGGAATAACATCGATGTGTTTTTGCCACTGACATCCCTACGTATACGTATTTCAAAAATATGTTAAAGCTCAGTTGGTCAACGACGTAGCGTAAACGTAGGTTAACGTACGTAGCAGCATATAAAATTTACTGTTGATAGAGAGAGAGAGAAGCAACGGCCACGTCACCGCCATGCGGTGGTGAGTTTTTGTTAACACGCGAATCCCATAAGCTAGATCGTGTCTGCGTCAACCTACGTCTACGCTACGTCGTTGACTGTTTGCGCTTTTAGCCTTTTTCACTTTTGACCAATCATGCTGCGCGAAAGCCCGTCTCTTGCCCATGCGCCGCCATATTGGCAAACTTCGCTGATGTCGCATCGGCCATATAACTTTTTACATATTTAATAGGATTGCACTTCATCACAAACATTGAATTATATTTATGTATTGAAACTGCAACTTAATTATGGGTTATTTATTTATTTAGTCTACAGAAAAATGTTTTCTTACAGACAGTT
>NW_023458562.1:31210494-31212933 GCF_013731165.1 Rhagoletis pomonella
TCGGTTCAAACGGATAAAACGACTTCTGAGTGGTTACTTTTTTAATTAAATAAATTTACAAGGTGTATGAAGTAGAGGTGCAAAACTATCCGATAGTCAGGCCATCGATAGTTTTCGATATTATTTTCAAAACTATCGATATATCGTCGATAGTATCGTATTTATATGGTTTTGGCTCAATTTTCGTATGAAGATTTCCTAAAGAATATATTCCGAAATTACGTTTCGATAACCTTGTAAACTGCTGGACACTTTTTTAATTGTTTAACCTTTAAGTTAGAAGTAAAGTTATTGAAAATTTAAATTGAATTGAAATGGAATAAAATTAGGCGTACTGAAATTTTATATTTGTGGTTTTCGATATCCTCCGTCATATATAAGGCATTCATTAAGTAAATTTCACTTTTAGAAGAAGGAAACATTTTTTATCTGAGAAGTAATGATTTTTATCTACCTTTTATTAAATAGTAGATAGATAATACTGAAAGTTTTGGTATAAATTAATTTGTATCAGTTTTTTAGCAGTATTTTAAAAGATGCAGGTTTTCCATCATTTTCGAAATTTGACATTACTCTTTTAAAAAAGTAGCAACCAAATTTTTAGTTCAACTTGGATATTTAAGAGAAATGAAAAGAAAAGAAGAAATAAAACTAAAATAAATACTGTATCACATGTCTGTCGGACTATCGATAGGACCAAAAAACAATCGATATTAGGGAAAAATAAAAAACATCGATACTATCGATAGTGCCATCGATAGTTTTGCACCTCTAGTATGAAGAAAAATTAGTTTATTTTCTGCTTATGCAGCAGCTAACTCTAAATTGGTGTATAAAATCACCTACCGAAAGCCTCATTTGAGATAAATCAAAAGCTTACACTTCTGATACATAATATGTAAAATAATAATAATATAAATAGTTCAATATTAGCTGTAAAATCATCTGACTGTGGCCAATTAACTATTTCAGCATGAGAAAGGTAATCTGTAAAAATACTGACTTTGCATTGCTTTAAGCCAAATGCATTTTAAAGTAGTTGAAATGAAATAAAGAGTCGGAAATTGACTGATGCCTAGGACATCGCGATGACGCGTCATGTTAAAGTCAACGGTTCGTTCCACGGAAGATAGTCAGATCTTCAACTAGTTGTGGTGGGTAAAAATTATGAGGTGCTAAATAAAGTGCCATTCTTTTTAGTAGAAAAAAATTGTTTTTTTTCCTTCCCCTTTAGCATAAAAATAAGATCCACGTTCCTAAAACATTGGTGTAATTCATACCGAAATTAAATAAACTAGTTAAAGTAAAAAAACCAGAATTTTTTAGTTGAAAAAGTAGTAGTACTCGCGAAAGTTTTCACAAAATTGTATTGAATTTTTCAAAAGTGTCATTCTTGCAGTTTGTGCCAGATTGAAAAATTGAGTGCCATTTGAAGTGAAAAAGGGCAAAAAATTGCACGGTTTGGGCCACGTTGGCACGTCTAAATTCACAAATCGATAAATTAAATATCGGAAATGTCGAAGGCGAAATAAATTGTTTACGAGCACAAAACGTAATGTATTTATGCATTTGTAATTAAAATGCAAGCATAAATTCAAATAAAGAAGTCACTTTGAATGATTATGTTGAAAATTGTAATCAGAGTCAGGAACTTTGATTTAGCCCTCCCCACAAGCAAGTTCAGTACTTTTTAAGGAGACACACCTTTTCCTATATAAAAACCCCACAAAAAGTGCGTGAATATACATATACATGTACATATACATATGTAAGCCGGTGAGGCAAAGAGTGTTATTCTTCAGAAAATATTACAGCCTACTTGCTGGGAACTGGTAAACGGCATCGTGATTTTGCATTTTGAAGTAGTGACCAAGATCTGTCAAGCCATACACATTTCAGTTTAAAAGAAAATACAACCAAAAAAAAATATAAATAATTCGTTAAAAAAATCTTGAGACTCCCCGACGGGGAATTGAACCCCGGTCTCCCGCGTGACAGGCGGGGATACTAACCACTATACTATCGAGGACGTTGAGTTTGGCGTGGCAAAAGTATAATATCACACATTTACATCTGCAATGAACAACGATCGTACATAAGCAAATGACAAAGATGTAAGAATGAAAAGAGAACAACGAAATATAAAAAGGGAGGAAGATCAAAATAGAATCGGTAGGTGGGTAGATACATATGAGCATATGAACAATAACAACTAAGTAAGCGAGAGTCACACTTGGTGATAGTCAAGCAAACAAATATATGTACATATATACTATATGTACACACAAACCCGGCAGGAAATGGGACTATTAACTAACTAGAAGTCCCCTAGTGGTAACTATTTACTAACTATTTCCTTTGGCCGTAACTAACTACTTTTGAAGGGTGATGACCGCAAAATAGTGAGCACTGATTTTGCTCTGCATTAGATGTCAATTA
>NW_023458562.1:31213033-31216095 GCF_013731165.1 Rhagoletis pomonella
TCGGTTCAAACGGATAAAACGACTTCTGAGTGGTTACTTTTTTAATTGAATAAATTTCAAGGTGTATGAAGGAAAATTAGTTTATTTCTACTTATGCAGCAGCTAGCTTAAATTGGTGCCGAAAGCCTCATTTGAGATAAACCAAAAGCTTACACTTTTGGTAGATAATCAGCGTTGCCATTTTAGCCGTTTTCCAGCTAGATTTAGCCGGTTTTGATAGCAACTAGCCGGAGAAAATTCGATCTAGCCGGCAGCCGATTTGTTAGCCGGTTTGTAAAAAACAGTTAGCCGTTTTTAGCCGATTTTACTATTTGCCTAATTTTCAGGTGCAAAAAGTAAACAAGTTGTTCGAAAGCAATAATGCAGACCCAATGAAGATTTTTAATGAACTCAATGTTTTACTTTCGCATCTATGCTCCCCAGTGGTTATTAGCGCGGACACATTTGATCCTATATGCTCCCCGTTGGAACCATACCTTGCTCCATTTCCTCAGTTTTATCACAGTTTTGAAGAGTATCTAAAAACAAAAGCACAAACGCTTTTGACCACGAAGCCGAGAAAATAATTCGAGAAAATGGTCGCTATTTTATTATCACTTTAATAAAGAAATTACGCCAACGCCTCCATACAAATATTACCACACTAAAAAAAAAGCCGACGAAATAACATCCTTAGAGATGCAATGGCAACGGTTAACGTTACATACCTGGAGTAATTTAGACTCAACTGTAAAATTGTGGGCCGAAGTTTATCAATTTCGAAATGCCCTAGGAGAAAACCCTTTTGCTGACCTTTGCAACCTAGTTTTTAGTTTTCTTGTTTTGCCTATAAGTAATGCAGAAGTAGAGCGAATATTTAGTGCAATGAATATAATAAAAACTAAGCAAAGAAATCCAATGTGCGTTAAAACGTTAAACGCTATTTTATATATAAGATACGGTTTAAAACGTGAAGAAAAATGCTGCCATAATTTTACTGTAGATGACGATCTCTTAAAATTAATGAATTCAGGTGATATATAAAATAGTGATTCATTTGATGATGAGGAATATACACTCGATATAAATTAATGGTGTTAACTAGTCTTTCGTTTCTTGCGATTTATTTAAATAAAGCATGTGGATTTTCACTAAAACATTTTAGCCGTTTTTTGCCAGAGTCTATGTGAAATTTAACTAAAACATTTTAGCCGTTTTTAGCCGCTTTTTTTTGCCAATCTAGCCGGTCGGCCCAAAAAGTTCTGGCAACACTGTAGATAATATGTATAATCTTTGCAAATAGTATATTAGTTGTAAAATCATCTGACTGTGCGCCAGTGTTGCCAACTTTTGAATTTCAAAAAGCACCAGACCTTGGAACAATCATGGTTTGCATTTTAGTGCATTTAAATTTGTAGATTCTTGTAAATTCAGAAATTTTAGTGCAGAAAAAAGCACTAAAAAGGGCACTGGGCACTAAACCATTTTTTTTGGCGTTCTAATTTTCAAAAAGCACTAAATCTAGTGCTTAAAGCACCAAGTTGGCAACTATGCTGTGGGCAATTAACTATTTCAGCATGAAAGGTCATCTGTAAAAAAACATTACTGACTTTGCATTGCTTTAAGCCAAATGCATTTTAAAGTAGTTGAAATGAAATTAAGAGTCGGATAATTGATTGATGCCTAGGACATCGCCATGTTAAAGTCAACAGTTCGTTCCACGGCAGATAGTCAGATCTTCAAGTAGTTGTGGTGGGTAAAAGGTATGAGGTGCCATATTGGGGATAAAAAGGTGCCAAATAATTCTTTTTAGTAGAAAGAAAATTGTTTTTTTCCTTCCCCTTTAGCAATAAAATAAGATCCACGTTCCTAAAATATTGGTATAATTCATACCGAAATTAAATAAGTAAGTTAAAGTTAAAAAACCAGAAATTTTTAGTTGAAAAAGTAGTACTCGCGAAAGATTTCACAAAATTGTATTGAATTATTACAATTTTTCAAAAGTGTCATTCTACAGTTTGTGCCATACTGAAAAATTGAGTGCCATTTGAAGTGAAAAAGGGCAAAAAATGGCACGCTTGAGCCAAGTGGCAGGCCTGATACCGATATTCTAAATTCACAGTATACAATATTGTAATATATATCCACTAAAATAATATCGATATATTAATATCGGAAATTCCGAAGACGAAAAAATTGTTTGTATTTGTAATTAAAATGCAAATAAGCATAAATTCAAATAACGAAGTCACTTGAAGGATTATGCTGAAAATTGCAACCAGAGTCAGCAACTTGAGGGCTTACCCCATAAGCAAGTCCAGTACTTTTAAAGTACCGTTTCATATATAAAAACCCCCACAAAAAGTGCGTGAATATACATATATGGGGCAAAGAGTGGTTATTCTTCAGAAAATATTACAGTCTAATTACTGGGAACTGGTAAACGGCATCGTGATTTTGCATTTTGTAGTGCCAGAAATATCGCACACAAGCCATACACATTTCAGTTTAAATGAAAACACAACAAAAATAAAATAAAAATAATAAATAAATAAAAAATAATTTCTTAAAAAAAACGCTTGAGAACTCCCCGACGGGGAATTGAACCCCGGTCTCCCGCGTGACAGGCGGGGATACTAACCACTATACTATCGAGGACGTTGAGTTTAACGTGGCAAAAGTATAATATCACACATTTACATCTGCAATGAACAACGATCGTACATAAGCAAATGACAAAGATGTAAGAATGAAAAGAGAACAACGAAATATAAAAAGGGAGGAAGATCAAAATAGAATCGGTAGGTAGGTAGATACATATGAGCATATGAACAATAACAACTAAGTAAGCGAGAGTCACACTTGGTGATAGTGAAGCAAACAAATATATGTACATATATACTATATGTACACACAAACCCGGCAGGAAATGGGACTAGTTTGTACCTAACTATTAACTAACTAGAAGTCCCCTAGTGGTAACTATTTACTAACTATTTCCTTTGGCCGTAACTAACTACTTTTGAAGGGTGATGGCCGCAAAATAGTGAGCACTGATTTTGCTCTGCATTAGATGTCAATTA
>NW_023458562.1:31216195-31217541 GCF_013731165.1 Rhagoletis pomonella
CCGCAAAATAGTGAGCACTGATTTTGCTCTGCATTAGATGTCAATTAACTTGTAGCTAACTACTTTTGAACATAAGCTATCAATAAAAAAGAGATTTTTTATTATTATTTTTTTCAATTTTGATTTATTTTTATTCTATTCTTACTGACAAGAAGGCAGATGATGGCGATCAACATGTAAACATATGTATATTTTTTCATGTTTATAGCACCAAATTTCAAAGTGATATGCTTATTTCTTTGTTTTTAAGAATTTTCAATCAAAATACAGTTAATTCTCTTACAAAACCCAAGTTTAAAACCTTGTAGAAAGCTACAAAAAAATGCAACAAATTTTCACCCAAATTTCAAACTTTTTCTCGAAGTGTTAGAATTTTTTTGAGTACACAGTTTTATAGCCCACACAATTTAAGTGTGACAATGTGCGAGGTTTAAAGTGGCTAAAAATTACCGTTGATTTTTAGATTTGTTTTTTTGTGAACGGATGGAAGACGACATATAGAAATAAATTGTGTTTATTCGTTTTATGGAAGCAAATGTGACAAAAAAAATCTAAGAAACCAACGATAACTTTTAGCCACTTGAAACTTGCACTTTAGTGGGCTATATATAAAAACAAAGAGTACTCAAAAAAATTCTAACACGGAAAACGTTTGAAATTTGGGTGAAAACTTTTTGAATTTTTTTGTAAGTTTTAAACTGGGGTTTATATGGGTTTTGTTATAGAACAAACTGTAATTTAATTCAAAATTCTTAAAAACAAATAATTAAACAAAAGTAAGCGGCAAAGAATATCACTTTGAAAAGGGGTGCTATAGATATGACCGATACTGTACATACATATGCATATTTTTTAATTTTTGGAGTGTGTATAGTTTTATTTTGTTGTATTGTTTTTTAATTTTTATATAAATTTTATTTTATTTTATTTTTTCAAAATTAGAATTTTCTTTTTAACCGAATGCATCACAAAAAAAAATTGCGAATATTTTCAAAACACCTCGTTTCTCATAAGCCAGACAATGGTTTAAAAAAAAAAAATCAGACATATTGTCAAATGCATGGCAAATGTTGCGCAATCCATTAAGAAAAGAACTACAAGCTATAGCAAAAAACAAACAAATTGACAACAAAAGACCGCTTTTCGATGACAGCTGCAAGCGTTTAAGCGGAAAGCAAAATTGAATGCGGAGAAAATCCAATAAATTATTTAGGTACATATACATACATACTTATGTAGCTAATAAAGTAGCGAAGCTCTTGAAAATTATGCGTTAGAATTAGGGATGAGCAAAAATAATTTCGTGATTTGTGGTATGGATTATGGTTCCGCCCATCCCGAAATTC
>NW_023458562.1:31217641-31218821 GCF_013731165.1 Rhagoletis pomonella
TTTCGTGATTTGTGGTATGGATTATGGTTCCGCCCATCCCGAAATTCGATTTTTAATTGTACCGCGGGTCCCGAAATCTATCACCCGGAAAAATTCACATGTCTTTCAAATTAATATTTTAAATAATAAAAAAGAAAATGAAAGATCTGGCAGTGACGTGCCTCCCACAGGTCCCGACATTCCTCGCCCATCTCTAGTATGAGTGTTCATGCGTGATAGAATGGTCCAATTCATTGAAGAATCTTGAGAGATTGTTAGATGCGCACTTGAAACTTGGTTTAAAGGGAAGATGGCTTGGAAGTCGTTCGCTGGAAACTCCATTCAGCTGTTATGTATCGCCATTAAGCAGAGGCATCCCTCGCCTTTGTTTTCCATGTAAGACGCTTGGCTTTTAGTTCGTGTATGAACAGGACACTGGTTGTGGTTAAGATATGTATGTCTTTGAGTTAGCTCTAACTTACGATAAGATGTGCAGGGGATGTGTAATGAATTATGAGACTGTGGAGCACATACTATGTGAATCTCAAGGCAGCTGCCAAAGGAGGGTACATAAAGTTAAGAATTTTGTGGTTATTCTGAATACTGCTCCTAATCCTAGGGATTCGCTAGTTATCCGGTCAAAGTATTTCGGGTTGCGCTATGGGTCTTAATGGTCTTTGCGAACCTCGCAGTCGTTTCTGTTAATAAATCCCTCTTCAATATTGCGGAATCGGGATCAGCATTGGCATCGGTATCGTTATCTCTACCCTCAGTGCTACGCTTGTAGCTAGCGCTCGCTTTATTAACCGCTGAATATTGAGGTTAAGTGCATTTTTTATGAGGCGCACATATGTAAGGGAAAAGAGACAAAAGCATAATGCAACAAAAGTAACATACCAGTCAAATTGCTATACGATCATATTGATTTTGTTAACGCAATATTTTGACACTGACATAATGACAGCTTATAGCAACCAAGAAAATTACCCCTGAAAGCAGATGAACCAACTGCTATTAAAAATCTTTAGCGCACACGAAAAGCAATTAAGGGTTAAAAACAAACAAACAAGAAAATACGATAATTTTTTACGCCACCAAAATGCAATAAAAACAAACACATATACAATAAAAAATCAGCAAAGCATAGAAGGGACTAATATAAAATAACACAAATTAAAGCCAATTTATATCCATTTGTAAG
>NW_023458562.1:31218921-31220126 GCF_013731165.1 Rhagoletis pomonella
CTTACAAATGGATATAAATTGGCTTTAATTTGTGTTATTTTATATTACTCCCTTCTATGCGTTGCCGCTTTCTTATTGTATACTATATGTATTTGTTTTTATTTGTTTATTTTTTGCTGCATTTTGGTGGCGTAAAAAATTATCGTATTTTCTCGTTTGTCTGTTTTTAACCCTTAATTGCTTTTCGTGTGCGCTAAAGATTTTTAATAGCAGTTGGTTCATCTGCTTTCAGGGGTAATTTTCTTGGTTGCTATAAGCTGTCATTATGTCAGTGTCAAAATATTGCGTTAACAAAATCAATATGATCGTATAGCAATTTGACTGGTATGTTATTTTTGTTGCATTATGCTTTTGTCTCTTTTCCCTTACATACATATGTGCGCCTCATAAAAAATGCACTTAACCTCAATATTCAGCTGTTAATAAAGCGAGCGCTAGCTACAAGCGTAGCACTGATGGTAGAGATAACGATACCGATGCCAATGCTGATCCCGATCCCGCAATATTGAAGAGGGATTTATTAACAGAAACGACTGCGAGGTTCGCAAAGACCATTAAGACTCATAGCGCAACCAGAAAAACTTTTACCGGATAACTAGCGAATCCCTAGGCCTATGAGCAGTATTCAGAATAACCACAAAATTCTTAACTTTATGTACCCCCCTTTGGCAGCTGCCTTCAGATTCACATAGTATGTGCTCCACAGTCTCATAATTCATTACACATCCCCTGCACATCTTATCGTAAGTTAGAGCTAACTCAAAGACATACATATCTTAACCACAACCAGTGTCCTGTTCATACACGAACTAAAAGCCAAGCGTCTTACATGGAAAATAAAAGGCGAGGGATGCCTCTGCTTAATGGCGATACATAACAGCTGAATGGGGTTTCCAGCGAACGACTTCCAAGCCATCTTCCCTTTAAACCAAGTTTCAAGTGCGCATCTAACAATCTCCCAAGATTCTTCAATGAATTGGACCATTCTATCACGCATGAACACTCATACTAGAGATGGGCGAGGAATGTCGGGACCTGTGGGAGCCACGTCACTGCCAGATCTTTCATTTTCTTTTTTATTATTTAAAATATTAATTTGAAAGACATGTGAATTTTTCCGGGTGATAGATTTCGGTACCCGCGGTACAATTAAAAATTGAATTTCGGGATGGGCGGAACCATAATCCATACCACAAATCACGAAA
>NW_023458562.1:31220226-31247972 GCF_013731165.1 Rhagoletis pomonella
TAATATAAAATAACACAAATTAAAGCCAATTTATATCCATTTGTAAGCGTGGCCAGCTACTCGCCTGAGCGTCTACCGTGCCGACGCTTTGTCTCATAGCTGTCTACCACCAGCGCAACGCTTATTTGTTTACTTATCCTTATATATGCGCAGCTAACTATTTTCGTTCAGGACATCCTTTTTATTATTTGTAGTTTCGGGAGCTGATCCTGCCGCAAGCGCAACAGCAACAACAAGAATAAGAATTAGTGTGCAAACGCATGCGAATGCAGCTCGGAAATTTATATGTCTGGCTGGCTGGTTAACTGGTTGGTTGTCTGACGCGCAAAATGCTCTGTTGCACCGAACATTTCCTTTACAACCTTCCAGTCGCGTAACCACCAAATCAGCCAGCCGTTCAACCCCTTGGGCGTATTTTAATATTACAAACACCAAGGATGCGCACAAACAAACAAAAAATGATAATCAAAACAAATAAACGAAAGATTTAGCCAGCGAACACACTTACTTAGCTGAGCTGCGTGGCGAGATGCTAAACAATAGACAAGCGTGTGTGTAGGTCAGAAATTACTAACACACTTAAGCAAAAAAGGAAAACAAACGCCAGCAAGTGGCAAAGTAACACTTTCCACCCGCCCACCGTTTTGCCATTCATTACTTCTTTTTTCCATTTATTTTTTCGTTTTTTTGCGTTTTTTGCTCATTTACTTGCATTCGCTTTGGCTTTTGTCCCTTTGGGAACCACATTCGCTTCGTGGCTGGTATTGAAAAAATGGCATACCATAAAAGCGTTAAATGCACCCACTAATGAGAATTAATGGCGATTAGAGACCGACAAAGGAGCGGTTGAGCTTGGGACCAACTGGTTGATAGAGTATTGCATCAGCACAGGAAAAAGGAAAGAAGGCAGGAAGTGTGCTCTAATTTGTAATGCTACCTGTTAAAAAATCTCTTCAATTTGGCTCTACTTCATTGGCTTTGCCAACCAATGAGTGCTTTAGATACATATAGTGGAGTAATGAGATCCTTTTTTGTGTTTTTGGAATGGAAGATTCATCACCAACATTGCAAGTTCTACCTTCGAAATTAGAGTGAATAAATATTTAGTGTCTGGTCAGAGACGAAGGCAAATCTTAATAGAACTCCATAGCATCCAGCAAGCAACATAGGGAAGATATGCTCATTTTCTGTATATTAAAGAAATTCAAACAAACAAATTATGCTCAGTATGTCATTCAATAATCAACTTCATTTTCTAGCTTACCGGTCTAGACCGTATCTACATATCTACCTACATCAAAGCAATTAGAGGTGCCATATATGACACCAATATTCGTTTAGAGCTGCCTATACGTTTGATCAGAACACATAATTGCTATGGTTATGGTTATGATATAGCACCAGTGATCGGGTCCTTAATCGTTCAAAATGGCCTGGAGCTTTGGGAGGATCTCACCGATTAATTCACGGTACAATTAATTTGCATTAAAACGTTTGGGTCGAGACCAAAAAGCTTCTCCAATTCCCTCTCTCCTGTGCGAATTTGCGCCAGATGCACATCCCGAGTGCAGACAGGTCCTTCTCCACTTAGTTCCTCCAATTTGTTCGTGAGCAGTCTTGCTTTCGTTGTGCACCCATGGGTGCGAAATCGAAGAATCTTTTCACTGGAGCGTCGTCATCCATGCGTACAACATGTACATATTGTCTTCTCTTCATTCACCGCTAGACCAACATCTTTACCTTCTTTTTCTAAACTGGAAAATGCTGCTGTTAGGTCTCTTTATTTCAGACCGACGATCTCGATATCATCGCCACTCCGATTCAGATTGGCAGCCCTTGTCTAAAGCCTCGTTTGGTCTCAAACGGCGCGGAGAGGTCCTTCCCAATTTGAACGGAGCTGAAGGTGGTGCTCAACGTCACTCTACATAGCCGTATAACTTTTGCGGGGATACCAAATTTAGACATAGCGTCATACAGGCAGCTTCGTTGCTATCAAAAGCAACTCAAAAGGCGACAAAAATAAGATGTGTGTCGATTTGCTTATCTAGAGTCTTCTCCAGGATTTGGCATGCTGTGAAAATCTGGTCAATGGGGGACTTACCAGGTCTGAAGCCACACTGATAAAGTCCAATCAGTTGGTTCGTGAAGCGCTTCAGTCTTACACACAGTATCGTCGACAGGACCTTGTACGCAATATTAAGAAGACTTATTCCACGATAGTTGGCGCAAACGGCGGGATCTCCTTGGACAAATTACACTGAGATTCCAGTCTTCGGGCAGGTATTCATCAAATCAAATTCTGCTTTAAACCTGGTACATGCGCCCCACCAACGTTTCGCCGCCGGCTTTGAACAGCTCCGCCGGAATACCGTCGCCTCCGGGAGTCATGGTGTCGAGTAGATGGACGTGAGCTTCGTCCCTACACATTTTTTCGGGTTCTCCTTCATAAAACGCGCCACCTGTGTCGCCAATCAAAAGCGTTGAGAAGTGTTCCCTCCATGTATGAAGTGTGAAGGTGTGGCTGGAAAAAATTGGACCACCCTATAATTATTCAAGGTTTTCGTGCATATTCAACTATTTAAGTATTATCGCTTCTTTATTCGTTCTCTACGGCTGGAATCTCTAGATTTTTCATTAAAATTTAATTTGTTTTTTTTCTACTTTTTATGTCGAGGTAGATTGAATAGTAAGATACCGCAGTCATTCTCTACTTTTATTATGTTGTTCCTATTAAAAACAAACACGAGTATTATGACAGTAGTGCAGCATTAAAATTTTTCCTCCACATAAATATGCCTGCTCTTATAATATTTATGGTCCCGATGCATTCACATTTGAATTCGCCAATGTTATGCAAGCATATGAATTTTATTTGTAATATGGCACATTTTATGGTAGATGGCATTTTGCATATTGCCACAGACAAACAACTCTATCCGACACGACACTGATGACGGTATAAATACTGCATACGTACTATGCACATAGACATATATTTATATGTTTATTATGTTTTTGGTCCTTTACATGACTTTCGAGTAGTGAGTGCAATCAGACACTGACACCGGCAAACTTGACAGTGAAAATGGCAAATGTGGCAGAAGCACTTGCCACATACGAGTAACATACACGGCAATGCGTCTCATTTATGTCTGCTGGTTGTCTCGTTGGCGGACAGGAAGGTGGAATTGTGTGTGAAGCAGTAAATTCATAAAAAATAAACAACAGGATAAAAATTAAAACACGCTGACTTTAATTTGAAGGGTGAACTTAATGAATATGCATAAATTTTGTGAAGTTGGGTTAGGTATACATATATGACTTGAGGCGCTCTTTTGAATTTAACCTATTTTCCGGTCATAACATACTATGTACTAGGAATGGATTTCGGTGGGTATTAAGGCGAATACGAAGGCGAATATGAATATGAATATGGATATGAATGCGAATATGGATATGAATATGGAAATGGATATGATTAGGAATATGAATATGCAGGCGAATCTCAATATGGATATGAATATGAATATGGATATAAATACGAATTTGAATTTGAATGTGCATACGAATATGATAGTGAATATAAATATGGATATAAATATAAATATTTATATGAATATGAATATGACTATGAATATGAATGTGAATATGAATTTGAATATGAATATGATAATGAATATACATGTTGATATAAATGTGAATATGAACGTGAATATAAATATGAATATGAATATGAACATGAATTTGAACATGAATATGAATAAAAATATTAACATAAATGAATATTAATATGAATATGAATATGAGTATGATTATATTACATTAGATACATTAGGTTTAATTAATTTTTTATCTAAAATAAATGACGGATCTCAAAGCGTAGAACTTGAACGTATATCTAAGTAAGTATAATTTGTTCAATTGCCTAAGGTAAGAGTTCTCTATTGACAGTTCGCTTGGAAAACTAATGTGTACGAATATCTGCGAAAACCGCATTACTTGCTAGATACCACTTTGAAAATATTAAAGATATCGCTGCGAAATTTTTTGGTCAGATAACTCCCAGTAGAAAAAACTTTTCAAAAATCAACTATTTATGAGAAGTTTTAATAAAAGAAGCGCAATTTGGTCTAAAGACCTAGCTCTTGCGCCCTGGCTCTCAGTTTGATTTCAGGGAAACCGGTTATCGGCTTATAACATTTTTACTGCCGGTGTCCAATCGAAAAAGGGGCTGGAATGAGCAAAAGGAATCTTACTATGGTCTTTTTTAGTTTTCTAAACTGGTAGCGCTATGTATGTATGTATATACTCCGAAGCACCAGGTCCTTGTCCTTGTTGCATCCTATTAAGTACACCTCATTTACGACTTAATGCATATCCTTGCACTTGTCATCTAATGCAATAAATGGTAATTGCCTACATGTGCACTTATCCCTTGTATTTTTTCGCTATTTCTAACCTCATAACTAGTGTCTACAACCGTCTGCCACTACCCATGATACATAAATATATTTATGCAAGTGCCTAATGCAATAAATATTTTATACAATTTATTTTTATAAATTAAATTATGACTTGTAATGTGCAATGAGCACGGCTCAGCGAAAGCAGACCTTATTGCAAAATGTACCTACATACGAGTAATGTGCGGTTTTGTCGATAATCAGACGCTGCCGACAGAACACCGGGGGCACTGGCACTGAACAACAACTACCCTCGACGGTATAGTAGGTAAAACTTACTTACAGCCTCTGTCTCTGAGTTGTAAATACACTTATCTGGCACTTGTAGTCTCAAACAATTGTGTGGTCTCGTCAACCAGCCGGCGCGCCGTTTGCAGGCGCTTATTTGTATGTATGTATGTATTTAGTAAATACTATTTACAATCTTTCGAAGGGATGGTTGTTGTCTCATCCCATCACACAGGAATCGTCTGCTGGCGCTGGTGTAATGCGCGTAAATGCGTTACGGCTGCATGACTTTGATGTTTCTTGTTTTTCGCCCCCCCAACCACTTCAGTAAGCTTCGCACTCTACATACACCCTCACTTACGCACTCGCATTCACGTACTTGAAATCCTGCACTCGGTTCGGCAGGGTTGTTGCGCTTCAAGTATGCACTGGTGTATTGTTAGTTTTGATATATTGCGTATGCGTTGATAGTATGCTGTAGTATGTAGCTCGTGCGTCGCGCTGCTAAATGCACTTGCCACATGTGAATACACGCTACCGTATACCAATTTTTGCAATATTGCAAATTACAAAATATGCCGTTGCTTGAGATAAAAGTGTAAAGCGAAATGTTCGTGCAAAAAAAACTGTATGTGTAATAATAACACAAAAATAAAAAGTCGAGCAGATGTTGTAAATGACCGTAAAAGTGCACTCGTACATATGAGTGTGCGGTATGTTTAACTATACTGATTTTATTGGCATTCGGGTACCGACTGTATAGAACTTTTTTTTTCTTCCCCCATACCAGCAAGTAAGAGCAGCTAATATTCCTCCTCCGTTTTAAGCCTATGCATTATTAAATATTAGATTAGATTTTATACGCGTATTACCAGCACATGTGAGCAAATGTGGCCATGCATTTTTGAAAATGGCATTTCGGCAAAATTTATGCGATTTTAATAAAGTTAATATGGTTTAAGAAAGAATTGAATACTTTTTGTTTCTTTTTTTGTTGTTACATGATTTGATTTTTTTATAGAATAAGATATGTACATAACGTGCAAATATTAAAAATTTTCATAAAATGCAGTTCGGCTTTTTGTGAGTCGCTAACGTGAGGAGCAGGGCCGGATCTAGAAAGCAGACGCAGAAAACTACTTTTTACACTAAGAATTGACTTTGAGTATAATTTTGGACTGGCGTGCTTTTTTGGAGTCGTTCAAAATCGCTTAACCGGTTACAGCTCACAAAAGAAGAAGAAGATATGTTTATATTTATTAAACAATATTTCTCAAGATTTTCAGCACCTTAACTCCTATCTACCATAACGGGTCATTTTGCGCCTTATTTCAAAGAAGTTTTAGGAGAAAAGGGCGCAGGATCAGATATTCAATCCCGATCCCGACATTCAATTTTAAGGTCCCGAACCCGTCCATACCGACGTTTTTCAGATTTGTACCGCGTGTTGCGTGGAGTGTCGGATCATATTTTTTTCCTGTACCGCCCAAACATTTTTTGCAACCTTCCCGATTCCGCTCATCACGCCCATTTTGCAACTAATACCGTTGATCCCGCGGGTGCCGATATCCTGCGCACAACTATAGCTTCGAATTTATTCACCAAGTATTACAAATTGTACGCAAATCATTTATGAACTTGCCAACTGTCTAGAATTTTAAATTTATTTGAGTAAAATGATTTTCATTGTAAAAAATTATTAAGAAAGGTATCAAATATGCAAATATTGGTGTATCAATAAAAAAAAATTAAGAACTTTTGATTGAAAATGAAACAGAGTTGCCACCTGTGTAAAAATTTAATATATATTTCAATAGATTTTACACATCTCAAAAGTGTACGACTGAAAATATACATATTAAAAAAAATCAACTCAAATTTAAAATTATTTCATAGGAATGGTTACAAATGTAAAATATGTATAAGAAAATAATTAGCAATTGGAAAATTTTTCCAGGTATTCCAAATACATGTTTCTGAAAAGAGTTGCCATTAATTAAAGTAAAGTTTATTTAACAATTCCAAAACCAAATCTAGATAATTTCTTATGTAAATTTTGTTAGAGAAAAAATGTTTTAAAAGCTTACTGTCTTCAAAAAATTAAGAATAGCGTTGCCACCTTTCAAACATGAAGTTTGGTAAAAAAAAAAAAATACAAAAATTTATTTGTGTATGTATGTATACTAAATCGTTTATTTAACCTAGCAGTATTTGGGAGAGCGCATTAAATTTTACGTACATGCCACATATTATATTAGGTTACACGTAAGAAGAAAGCATATTCAAAGCAATATTTTCGACTATTTTAGTCACTACAGCATAATACTTTTTATGCTAAAAATTTACGACAGCATTCTGACCTTCCGCTTGCCTTCTAAATTTCCTTGCTTGGCTTGCCATAAAACTTAACGAGCTCACGAGCCTGTTGCCGCAACAATAAAAAAAACATACCTAAATAAAAATTAAATGTCAAATGTTGATGCGAGAGTCGATAGTGAAAAAACTTTATTGCAAAAACATTAAAAAAAATAGTAATACGAGAAGTATTTATAAGAAAAAGGGTTGCATGCTAGCTACAACAAATGCTAGGCTCTTATTTTAGGGTTACTTGAGTAAACAAATCGCAGTAACTACTTTACGATAAACTTTACATGAAAAAACAGGCAAAGGTCGCACTAAATAAAGCTCACTAGTGGCAAATGTAAAAGCGTAGCCAGTACAAGTTGATTATGAGTTTTATGTATGAATAAATTTACTTCTATGCTCTCAAATACATTGCGTGCATTTTGTATGAATGCGGAGGGAAAATGTGAGGGTGGCGCATAAAAGAATTTAATATCGTTTTCGCAAGTATTAAACCTTACAATTTTGCTCATTTAGTTAAATATTAAGTTATGCTAGCCAACAATTTTCTTTTATTTTAGCTGCAGCTGTAAAAAGTGACCATAAACAGTTGCCTTAACGAGGAGTTAAATGATTTGTAGTGTGTAATATGAAAATTCATAGTTAAAGCGGCAATAAAGTCGGCACGATTTTTAGCTTAATATGAGCGCTTATTTTAGCTGCTTACACACAAACATTAATTCGTAGTTTAGTGGCATTAAAGTGCGAAATAAGTTGTAAATTCCTGGCAATATTCTAAGAAAACAAAATACACATACAGTAGAAGGGCGAAATTCCCGTCAACATTAACCCTTTTATGCCACATAAAAATAAAGCCGATTTACCTAAAATGTATGCACTAAAAGTTTGTGGTTATTCATTTCTTCAAATCTTCTTGCCTTACACTTAATAAAGGCACCTAAAGGTATGCTATAGAAACTATGCTTATTGTATGTAAAAATATATTTGTGGTCATTAGTAGAGCTCGGATTCTTAAGCCTAAAAATATGTAGCCTAGAAATATGTACTTGGCGAATAATCGACTATTTTCCATAAACGGTTTTCGAGTTATTCGAAAAATTGCAATCAGCCTTATCATGAATTTCATTTTTTCCGAACCGGTTCACTTTTCACTTATGGGTTTCATGTACTTAATATGGGCGGATGCAAGATTTTCGGGTGACGTTTTTTTCGGACGAAACTCAGGATAAGGCAGAATATGAAAAAGAGCAAAGAATAATAAGTAATTTTTTTTTGATCGAAAGCAAAACAAATAGAAATCAGTGAAAAATGAAAGTTTGGTCTTATTTAAACTCTTTTAAATACTTTATTGCATTTTTTCTTACTTTCTTATATTTTGAGGTACCTACTTCCATTTCCGAGGTCCACGTTTCAATTCCTGGTCCCATGAACAGCAAAACTAGTTTTTTTCAAATAGCGGTCGCCCTTCGGCAGACGATGGCAACCCTCCGAGTATACCACTGCCATAACACATAAATATTATTCGCAGGTGGAGCAAAGTGTAGATTTCTCCATTTGTGTTAAAACATCAAGAAGCGGAGCACTAATTGAAGAAGAAGCTTGGCCAAACGCGTAGAAAATATTTATCACCAAACATTAATTTATTGGAATCAAGTATGATATACTGTTCATCCCCAAACTGAAAAATGCCTTGAAAACTTCGAAAAACTCAATACTTTTTTTCAAGATTTGTATGAAATGAAAAAACCGGTTGGTTCGATAAAAAATCCGGTTTATTCGATATTCGCAAAATCAGGATTTCAAAAAACGCGCTTATAGATATCCAAAACAAACTTTCGAAATCGGATTGGGAAAACCGAATTAGTCACCCTAATACCAATTCATATATTTTCCTAATAGTAATGATGGTACATATCTTTAGGCCTATTTTTTAGCATAAAATTCCGAGTTCTACTCATTCGAGTTTTACCTGAAAATAGTTAAATCTAGATTTAGACAGAATCAGTTATTTTTCCAAAGAAAAATTAAAAATTATTGTAAGACTTTTGATAGTGATGATTAGAACCTGAGAATCCAAGTACTTATTCTTTGGAACACACGTATCTCTTGGAGGAAGGTATCCGTCCTATTTATTCCTAAATCGGTCAACAGTCCCCACGACTCACCTAAGTGATACAGACCTATTACTTTAACTTCCTTTATCTTAAAGACCGCCGAAAGACTGCTAAATCTGCATATTAGGGATAAGCTTAAACACGCTACTCCATTACACAACAATCAGTTTGCGTATGCAAAAGGCAAATTGACAGATCCCGCCCTACAGTGTTTGGTTGGTAAGATCGAAAGGGAGCACGTATTTAAAGAGGTTGCTTTAAGTGCCTTCCTGGAGGTCGAGGGGGCTTTTGATAATACCGTCTACGAATTTATCTCAATGGAACTGGTACAACGAGGCATAGATCCGTCCACTGTCGGGTGGATCGACACCGTGAACATCAGAGCTATAAGAGCCCACAGGGAGGTGTTCTTTCTCCTCCACTCCGGTCTCTTGTCGTGGATGAACTTTCAACCAAACTGCAGGAAAGTGGTTACGATGCTGTTGGTTATGGGGCGACCTAGTAATTATTGTGAAGGGAAAATTATGAGTGCAGCTCTGCGCGTGGTATCAAACCGGTGTGCCAGTGAGGGCTTCCGCAAAGTTGTTCTGGTACCATCCACAGAAGGTACAAGCCGAACGTTGGTTCGGTTACCCTTGGTGAAAGTGCTTGAATACTCTGACGAAGTCAAATATCTCGGGGCTACCCATCCGCTAACTTGGAATTTTTATCTAGACAAAACTCTTAGCAAAGCCACCCGAGCCATGTGAGCATCTCGAAGACTTTTCGGTCGAACATAGGGTCTAAACCTGGCTATACCTTACTATAGTCCGCCCGATTGTAACTTATGTCTCTATAGTCCAGTGGCCAAAAATGCTGCAAAAAACTGTCGTTTCACCTCTGAACAAACTCCAAAGGATAGTCGGTGAACGGAGCAATGAGAATCTGTCCAACCGCGGCCACAGACTGTACGCTCCTAGACTCCACTCCATATTTTTTTCAAACCAGCAGCAGCATCGAGGAATCTGAAAATGCAAAATTCTGACAGTAATTTGAAAAACAAGACACAACACAGAGGTATTTTGAACAAAAAACCCGGTCTAGGAATTTGCGAGTTCTCCGAGGCTATGCTAAAGGAAATCTGCTTTGGAAGGAAATTTCAGGTCGAAATTCCAGACCGAGATATCTGCTCAAATGGATGGTTTACCAGAAGTAGATCCCAGATATGTACACAGATGATGTAGGAGCGGGGGTTAGTTGGTCCTCTTCGAGGCTTAAAATAGAATCATGGGTAAACTCAGAAAGCAGTAAGTACTGTGGAGAGGTAGGTGACCTTAGGCAGGCCAGACTTTTTGGTTATCCTTTCGCTAGGAAAGATATCCTCGCTTGGCGCGTAATACCTCGTATCCGCCAAATGCAATACCACGCATGCGGTGGCACAGGAAAAAAAAATATTATTTTGGTTACCCTATCTGAATGCTTGCTTACTTCAACAATTTATTGATGATTGATTATGGTAGACGCTCATATTTAGTAAGTTCAGTTAGAAACCCATTCAAAACTGTTGAAGAAAAGAAGTTTCTTTGCTCTTTTGTAAAATTCTTGGACTATCTTATACGTGGTATTGCATTCGGCGGATACGAGGTATTGCGCGCCAAGCGACGATATTATAGAGGAATCGATTTTAAATCCTACTACTCGTGTTGCATTGTTTTTGAGGCTTACTTATTTGCTGATTTTTTGGTCGGCCTGACTCTGACCTGGCTCTGCTGATTTTGCTGCTTTAGCTGGCGGCCTCAAATATGCAAACAATATTCTGTCCTCTATTGCAGAAAACCGAGCTAGATATCTGCTTTTATTTAGCAAATGGGACTGCAGATAACTTGTGGGATTGCAGACTGGGGCCCTTTTAGTAATGCAATCACCTTACTGTGATGGACTTACGTCATGACCCGATTTACTATTCTTACCATTTACTATTCTAACCTAATTACGAGGACGGTCGACTTTTTGTGCATCTGCCATGACATCGCCAGGATTAGGTAGAAGGCTTTTATTTATTGTTACTACTTTAACTAAAGAATTGTGCACTGTATTACCATAAAATAAAGTACAAGTCAAGGCGCTTTATCGCGACAAAACCACTCGATATATTAGCCTAAAAATGCAGTGGTCTGTGAAATTTGATATGAACTGCGTTGGAACCATTACCAACCAACCTTTGTACTATACGAAATTAATTGCGCCTAAAATTCTCCAAAACAAATTTGTTTTTCATACCAAACATTGTTTTGTGGCTATACAAATACTTTTTTCTTGCCGTCGTCTAACTGTCTGGTGCAGTTTGATATGTATGTACATTTGTATTTGTATATACATACATACGAATGCAAAAAATCATTCACAAGTACAAATGTACATACCTACTTTTAAAATTGGCCTGGACACTACGCTTTTACATATACACATACACTAGATATAAACACATTTCTATTTTCGGACAATTGAGGCACTTCAATAAAGCAATCCTCCTGTTTCCACTGTTCTGCGGCCAAAAACCACACATACGCCCCGTGGCTCTAAAAGCACTACATACTTCTCACTTCATTCAATCCTGCCAAAACGCGCTCAATACATATTTGTGTCTGCCAAAAAAATAATAAAAAATAAAAAAAATAACGAAATGCATAAAAGCCGGAAAAACGACACCCAATCAATTTAACCAACAGCTTCAATTCAGCCTGTAAGTTTTTTGCTTAATTCGTCACACTCCTCGCTTGGCTTTTGGTTTTTGTTTTATTACATTTTCTCAACTTATTTTAATTCGTCCTTTTCATTTGCAATGATTTTTGACTGCAACAAACATTTAGTTGCCCATTCCTGTTGTCTGTTAATGCAACCACACACACAATGCATTTGTTGTTTGTCTATTTTTCTTTCCTCGTTTCGGTTTCTTTGCCCACTCGCAGTTGGCAATGAAAATGTTTGCCGCCTGGCTCATTCGTTCCGACTATATTTACCATTTGCTATTTGCTATTTGTGTGCGATTGTCTGCTGCGTTGTCTGTACATTTTGCACTCTGCTAGTGCGTCGATTCTGTGCCTACCATGCCGTCTGTCCGCATAATTTGCCTGCCAGCTAAAGCTGAGCTCTTCCTTGTCTGTGTATTCGCGTCCTTCCTTCTTGCCTTGTCGTTTTGTTTGGTTGCCTTTGCCTGCATTTGAGTGAATTGGCTGGCATTTTTTTGGCCATATCAATGTGAGAACACACATTGTTTGCACGCTTGTCGACGTCAACGCGCCGCCGCCAATGAAGTGCAACACCACCCCCACCACCACCACCGCCACCAACCAAAGCACCACTCACCGCTTATCTCTTTGCCAATTATTTCAGTTGAATGAATTTGCCAGATTTGGTATTTTATTTCGGTTTTTCGTTTCCTTTCCGGTGCTTGAAAGTACTGGTAATTTGCAATTGTTGTACTCTGAAACGTATCTACATATACGGTGAATTAAGTTGGCGTAGTATGTTACGTGCCTTGAACTCTTTTTTGCAACAATAACTTCCCAACGAACTAAACCCGTTTTGGAAAGATGAGATGATATATATGTATGTATATTATCAAGCTGAGACAATAACCTACCACGCTGTCGTCCTATTGGTATTTTCAAAACTTAAGAACCATTATCAGCCGCACGACGGCAGGGAGCATGGGAGCCTTCTTTACCACCATAAAGAAATAGGACATCGAACCGACTAGGCGAACTACTAAAACGTCATTTAGGCAGTCTTTAGGCGTAAAACCAAAAAAATGCTTAGAGCTTTCCGGTAAAACACCCTACCGGAGGATAGAAAGGAAACTTAATGATGGAATCCTGATATCTCAGCATTGAGAAAAATCAGCATCTCGCTCTTCATGCGAGCTAAAAGCACGGATTTAGCTACCGACTAAGGATTATCTCAAGATATTCAATATTCAATAGGCATAAAGAGAGGCCAACCCAAAGAAAGCTCTGAGGCCAATCGGCTATGAAAATCTCTACTTGAAATAGTGACAAATACGAGTTTCATTCAGAAACCTGACGGCGGCTAGACTTCAACGAGTAGTAAAATGCTGGCGGTCCGCATGAGCACTTATTTTATGGGTCGCTCTGAGATAATTACTAGATTTTTGTTAGGTCCTAACAATTTTCCTAGATAACTTTATAACAGACGTCATAAAGCAGAACTGCTAGGAATGGGTTACAATTTTCTCTCAACCCTCCAAATCTATGGGACTTGACGGCATCTTTCACACACATCGCTTTCGAGTGGATGATGGCAGTCCTGCTCATGTGCAACCAAACGATTACAGGCCTAGTAGCCTTACTTCATACCACTTTAGAGATCAGATGAGTTTTACTTTAACTACTAGGTCTACATCTAAAAAATAATAACGCTGGTAGTAATGGACCTTAGATTCGGTGAAGGTAGGATTCTAGAAGTCCGGTAAATTCACAAAACTGCTCCTATATGTATGTACTCTATTTTTTGTAGGCGATAGTGCATGCGGGAGGATTTACATATCTACTAAAGGGCGCTCGCGCTAAACTTCTACTTCGTGTTCATCACTTGTCTGCTCTGTGGAAAATAAGTCTCTAATGTGGCTATCGAGTACTCAGCGGAATTGGATGCCATTGAATGCATATTAAGTGTTGTACAGATCCCTGGTCACAGTGACTAACCGGCAAGTGCATGGTCGACGAGCTCCGATGAGGAATAATTGCGGAAAAATCATACCAACCTTTTAATACAGGGTGTGGCATAATTGAATCCCATATTTCAGGTAACTAAACGGCCTGACCAAGTAGATGTAAAATTGGAGGTTTTTCGCAAGAGCTTCGGTTTATATCCAGAGGAGCGAACCCACCAAGGGCTGAACGAACATCCGTAAATCGGATATGCTGGCAAGAGTTGCAGTAAATACAATCACTAACTTGTGGAAACAGAACTGCAAGGCTCTCTGAGTGGCTGCGAGCTTTTTGAAGACATTTCCCAGTTTCATTTCAATACCCTGCAGGCCATTTCAATCCCCGCGACTTCTGGTTATAAGATGCTTACAAAGTGAGATAATCGGAACGAGATAGAGAGACATCCAAACTTGCAGAGAATACCCCTGAACCCAATTTCGACCCGTCAGTATAGGTGAATCTCCCGAATTACCATACGTCTACTCCAATCCTATCTAAACGGAAGGTTAGGTTAGGTTGAAGTGGCTGCCAGTGACCCCACAAGCACACCTAGGCCCTTAAGATGAGCCCGTTGTGATACCACGCGGGACGTTATAACCCTATAAGTCAAACCATCGTGTGGAGTCTGCAAAACGAAAGAGTTTCTGTATTCCTACTTCAGCTATGTCGATTAAACCTTCGAAGAATTCTGAGCCTAAGAGCTTTCGTTTTCTTTCGGAAAGTGCGGATCATTCGCATGGCAGATGCCATAGCTTCTGGTGAAGTCGTTGTAGGGAAGCCCTAGCCTCTCCGCGTACCTTCCAATGGCCACATGGTTTTCTATTGCTGCAAGTTGAGGTGAGACTGACTGACTGACCTGACTGTTGCTGGTTTAAGAGAAAAAGATTCTGCTCAGCCATCTTGTTCAGTGATGAGAGAAAGGGGTCTAAGTTATATTTTTTGTGTAGTTTTGTTCTGTTTTGATGCACGGGTGTATCCTCAGTTATCACATAGACAGCGTTAAAAATGCATACGAGAATAATTTTGATTGAGTAAACGTTGCGGCTGATAAGTTTTTGACCATTCTTCACTGGATTAGATGTGCATGTTACTAATCGGTAAGACCCAGGTTCAAGTCCTAGTTGAATCGAAATAAAAAAACAGTTGTTTTCTAATACCTACGTATCTATTCTTTGTAGGCAGTAGCAGATCTCTGAGTATAATTCTGTCATGAAAGGTTTCGCATAAAAACAACTACGAAAGGAGAAGCTGGGCCAAATAATTAAGATCGTTCCCGCAGTGGCGAGCTAACTCCGTTAACTGTTGATTTTCAGTACACGAATTGAAAGTTGACAACCAAATGTGATTTAAATCTTCACTGTGTAAACAGGCTTTTGTAAATAATTGTTTAAATTTATCTACATATTTACTTTATTCCTAATTAATTGCTATACATACTATTACTTATTTCTCCAACCCTTTCAACCGGACATTTGGAACAAAATTTATATGCCTCATTAATCAAGCAACGAACAAATTACTTAGCGTTCTCCTAATGCAAATTTCTACTAAGTATTAATATTGCGAGTTTTAATTACAATTGCTTGGATAGAAAGCACTTGCATATATGTACATATACATACATACATATGTATGTTTTAATTTTACACTTCCAAACCGTAGACACATTTATATTAATTAAGTTAAATATTTCCAATTACATAGACACACTTATTATTGTTATTGTTATAACAACGATAATGGATGTGTATTTTAATTAGAATACTAAATTAATACATTTACTAAGGCGCCATATAACTGGTAGGTATTTGAGAAAAGTGCTCGTATTAATTCATTGCTGGAAATAAACAAAATGGTTTAGTAAATAAAAAGGCATTTAATCTACAAATTATTTAAAATGTTATACATGCTTCTAAATTTCTAAAATGCGGCAACCTAAAAGTTCAATAAAAAAAAACTTTCAAGTACTGCAGAAGTTCCATCATAAAATATTTTGACAACTCAGCCTTGGGAATAAATAAAAATCTCAACCGTTGTTTTTGGTGTAGCAGCAACTGAATACGTGCTTACAATTACATACGTACATTTGTAAATGGCTGTATATTTGTACATTAGGGCGGTCCAAAAAAAATTATTTCCGGGCACCCCCAGAACTGAAGATTTCGAAAATAAGTGACCCATATTTTCTTATTTGGAAATTGGTTAACATTTATTTAATGGTACCGCCAAAGCTTTGAAGTTTCCCATGTATTTTATATGAAGACAATGGAGTTTTTGTAGCATTACTATACAACCGTTCAAAGCAAATATTTTTTGGACGCTTAAGAAAATTTAACATAAGAAATCTTGAAAAAAAAACAATTATGAAGCATATTTGACTTTTAAAATTTTGCTAATTATTGTTTCATAACACATAATATTAATTTTGACATTCAAAAATTAGTTACTTTATTTGTTCGTATGATAAAATTAGTGGTTATGAAAAAACTTTAAAGCAAAACTTTAAACTCCATACGCTGCGTTTTTTCGCTGACATTTCATTGAGTTGCTTGTAAGAAATAAACAGAGATGTTTTTAAAGTAATTTTGTACAGCTTTTTGACATTTATTTTCTACGGCGTATGGCCCATAAAAGTCAAACATGCATTATAATTTTATGGTTTGAAGATTTCTGAACAAAAATATTCTGATTCGAACAAAAAATATTTATTTTCAACGTTTATATAGCAGTTCTAAGATGATTTCTATTTTTAGTTTTTCTAAAAAATTTGGTGCGTATAAAGCTTAGTTACCAGCTCTCAAGAAAAATCACAGGGAATATTTTTTTTTATTTCTGTTGTCTGAAAAAGTTCTTTGCTTTTGCTGTAAATTTTTCGAAGGAATAAATATTTTTTCGATATTCTTGCTTAACCCAGATGCCAGAAAGTAAATTGTCGTGTATATTTTTGGATCACCCTAATGTGCATACTTACATAAGTACAGTGGTGCCTTTGCAGTATCATTTCTCGCAGCACAAATATGCATTCTCGTTTGCAAATAATTGCAAAAAAAAAATATGCCAAAAAAGCACCAAAACCAGTAGTTAGGGTTTTAATATTTTTGTTTCGTGCCAGTTGCGCTGTCAAAACAATGCAGTCTAGGCGTTAGCGACAGACAGTACAAATGTTTTTACTCATTTATCATAAATACAAGTTTTTATATTATTTAGAGCTTTTTATTTTATTTTATCTTTTATTTTTTTATTGTTGCTTTTTACTTTTATGTTTAACAAGTGTCATGGTCAACATGTCTGATACTGTTTGCTAAGAGAGGAAAAAAGGCATCTGCCTGCCACACATGACATTGGTTAGTTGGTTATGATGGGCCTTTTGGTTTCGTAGCTTGGAGTGGGAAGAAATATGACTGCTAGAAATGAGATAAAATGCAATGAACCAAAATTTATAGCGGATTAAAGTGTAGCGAGGAAAATGGGAAATTTAATTTTTAATTTATTGCTGTGATTTTGCGCGAATCAAATTATTTCAATTAATTAAAAATGGTCGACCAGACAAAGCCGAGGTTTTTTGAAGACGGCTTTAATCGAAATACCAACAAATTGCAACTTGGCCGCACTCTGCAAGTATACTGGTTTTGATCCGCTTCTAGTTCGTTTCATGTAATGAAAATTTGAATTGATCTTAATCTTGTTCTTTGCCTTTGGCGTTGTCTATGCCACAGCCTTAGCCTTTGTCTTAGTCTTAGTCTCAAAAGAACTCTGATTTCCACGAATTATATATCTTTTTAACTATCGAAGAACTTAACTGCCTAGGATAGAATAAACAGTCCCCACCAGTACTGAGCTGCCTTACATAACTGGGCGTTATCTGGTTGTAATTTATGTCGCAGGGCTGAACAATCACCTCAAGCTATTTCTGTAATAACTGCTCCCTGACTTCCCAGCAGCGTCTCTTTCGGTGATGAAACAAAAGCAAAGGAACTTTTAGCTTCCTAAATGAGCGATTTCTCAACTCTTAATGCAAATTAATTGTTTACCACCGAAACGTACGCCTAGAAACCAAGGGCTACACGTTTAACCCATTCGGGACAATGAAATACATATATACACGGAAAAATGAGAACCTTCTCCTATTTTTAAGTCGATAGAAAACTGATTTTATCTTAAAGAAAAGATAATATAAAAAAAGAACAATTTTTTCCCCAGAAACTTTTCTATTGAATAATCAGTTCTGCTTTTGGTAAGTATATTTTTTTTGTTTTTTGAAACACATGTCCTAAAAAATTTTAAAAAATTACTCCCGTTATTGAAAATTCCATTTTTCTAAAAAAAAATCCCTCTCAAGTGTATATTTTTTCTTAAAGTGTCTTTTCTGAAGAAAATTTGTTCCAAAACTATCGTTTTTGTTTCTAAAAGTATTTTTTTCTAAATTGTGGTAAATTTTTCAAATTTGGGTAAACATTTTTTGTTCTAAAATTTTATGATAACAATAGCTAATGGGAAATTTTTTGGCTAGCCTGTTTCTCTTGGTCCTACAGGGGTGAATTAGTTCGATAAAAAATCATTATGTTATCGATAACAATATTAACAAGCCTAATGTTATCGGGAAATATGAAAATTTTTATATTGGCAGACATATGCAATATGCATAAATTTATCGATAATTAACGTAAAAATATCGATAAATGTATAAATGTATCGGTATCGATATCAATAACCAAAAATCGAAAATTTATAAAAAAAATTATTTCTATAAAAAAATATTGCAAATTAATAAAACGTAGTAAGCTACTTTCTTTTAACTATCATGCGATTATAAAGAAACTTTTGGATATAAAAGTAGAAGTAGTAGTAGTTCCTAAAAAAAAAATTTATGTTTGCAAAGATTCACTTTCAATAAAATCTGCCTATCTCCAAAAAAAATCTGTAAAAATGCACACAGCTACACACACTCTCTTTAACTTGCAGGGAAGATAACCCAGCTCGACAAGAAGAAGAAGAAAAAACTTCGAAAAAACCTTAGCAAAGAAATTTTAATTAAATTGTCTGTTGGCGACATTTTCATTCCAGCTAGCCATTCAACCAGACCCAGAGACGAGCCAGCAAAAGCTAGTCAAAATATTGCACAACACTTGCAACTTCAACACCACAAACTAACTGGCCACAAACAAGCGTACACACACCATCAAATACATATGTAAATGCATAGGTTTGTACAGAGCACCCAAACAATGCAAGCGTGTAGCAAATTTTTTAACTGTAGCTTACACCGCCCGCCCACCAGCTCACCAGCCCACTGCCCCTTTTCTGCTCACAAAATTTAATTCGAGTGTAGTGTATTTTAAATGAAAATGTGCAAGCATGCATATACAATAAATACAATCACACTTACACAAATGCATACATAACTATTGGTGTATGTACGAATGTAGGTATGCGCATAAATGCATTTAGTTCACATACATGGCATAGCATAGTATAGTATGAGGCGTTAAAGTCAACTAAAGTACGAGTAAGTGTGCATTATTTTTATATTCATTTGTGCATACATGTGTACGTATGTTGCACTCGAGTTGTAGTCAAACTTGTAAACAGATTTACAGCAGCGCGCTGCATGGGCAAAGTGTGAGTAACGAGACACGCCTTGGTCATTTGTAATGGCAAGCTTTTTCGGACAAGTGACACAGCAGCAATTGCATATGCATACGGTGACAAGTGTACACGTACTAATATGAAAAAAGACAAATATGTATGCATACATAGATAGATATTTTGCTTCTCTAAAAATTTAGTGTCACATAAAATTGCCTATGGAAATTAAAAAAGTTAAATGTATTGCATGAAGCGAATTGGTTTTAGTCAATTTCGAAATATACTCGAAAAGCTTTCATGTGCTCATGTGAAAGCGCTTAATCGGTATAGATAGGAATGGAATGCAGACATGTTGATTAAAATGCGTAGCATTTTAAGCACTCGACGCTTCTGGCAGATTTAGTTCCTAATTTAAAATTTTTTTATTGGAGTTCCTGGCGTGAAAGCTCTCCCAGGAAACAAACTAAAAGTAAAAAAAAGTGCATTTCATTGGACTTAAACACTAATGATACTATGTATTTAATGAAAATTCAGTTTTCGTATTTTAATTAAGGACTTTAGTACCAAGGGAACTAAAAGTTTTCCCATTAGCTATTTGTATCATAAAATTTTAAAACTAAATATTTTTACCCAACTTAGAAAAATTTCCCATAAATTATAAAAGAAATACTTTTAGAAACAGTAAGAATAGTTATAGAACAAAAATTTTAAGAAAACAAAAAGGTTTGAAAAAAAAATAATAAAAAAGCACTTTAAGAAAAAATATGAAAAGAACATTCGTGAGAATCCGTTTTAGAAAAAACTTGAGGGTTTAAACCTATCTGTGGAGGGAAATATGCATAAAAATGTGCCATCGTTTAGTTTAAGATAATAATGATTTCATTTTTGTTTTTTCTACAAAACCTCTGTGAACGCTAAGCATACCTTAACCTAAATTTAAGTACAAACTAAGGGAAAATATTAAAAGATAATAATTATTTTTCCTTTTTTAAGTAAATGAATGTTTATCAGACTAACAAAAGTAAGCTATAGCTAGTTGCTAGTTCAAGAGACAGGTCACTTAGAATAAGCTTGCATCATCTGTTTCAGGCCTGCGATAGTGGAGCGGATGTGCCCTCTCTTCCACCTATACCAAGTAAAGAAAAGACTGCTCAGCCATCTCGTTTAGAGATCTTCGACCGTCCGTTACGGTTTTTCAACTGCATATGACCTAGTCAGCACTTTGAGTGCGTCTGACTGTCTGAGTATATGAAGATATTGGGCCTCATGCATTAAAAGTCAGCTTATGGAGTGAGTTCAAGCTTAATTATTTGTACTGAAAATCGAGTCGGAGCTTAAGCTCACCTTTTATGCATGAGGCCCATTGTTACATATGGCATATCTTGTACGTAGCTGTTCAACCGCCTCCTGTATTGCAGTGACTTCAGTTTGAAAGACGTTGCAGTGGTTGGGTAAGCGAAATTATATTTCCAACCCCAGCCGGATATTGAGCAAGGCGCACATAACCTCCGATGGAGTTGTGCGCAGAGCCCCGCTGATATAGAGCATCGCAGTTCTTTGAAATGCTTGAGATGTAAGTAGATTTCCTGACGAAACTTGGCCACCATACTAAGATCCCATAGAGTAGTAGCTACGCCTAATCGCCCCCTTACAGCTGTAGAGGGCTACTGTTGCTTTTTTGATACGTTCTTGTATATTTTCTGCCCAGTTCTGCCTTTAGTCCAGTACTAAACCAGATACTTTGCGGACTATCCTAGCTTCAGAATCTTGCTGCCTATGGCAGGGAGCTGAAGGGAAAAGATTTTGTACTTCCTGGTAAATAGCACTAGGTCAGTTTTGTCTTGGTTAACAACCAGGCCTTTCTTCTTGGTCCATCTTTCAATTTAGCTTAGTCAGTCCTGCATGATTTCGCACAAGGCGAATTTATACAAGGTGGTCGCAAGAATACAACAAACAACAACCACATGTATTTTGTATCAGGGGCAAAATGTCAAATCTTAATTCGCCTGAAAGTTTATATGTATGTATTTTGTTTATCATCGATTTTTCGACATTTCGTTGTTCGAAGAAAAAAACTTAAAATTCAAGAATAAAAAAATTATCGCAAATTTCGGATCGACCTGAAATTGTAACATAATTTTTCTCGGAAATTTTTTCAGAGGTTCTGCATGTTAAAGAAACATGGGCTGAAGTCAGAACCGAGTTAATGTTTGTACCCACATTTACTATGCGCTCACTAATACACTTAGGATTATTAAAAATTATATGAACTAAAAAATCCCCGATATTATATTTAAAATTAAAAATTAAAATGCAGAGTTTCAATAAAAAACACTAGTACGCATCCTGGAATAATTTTGTTAGCAAATGCCTTTAAACCTTATTTTAAATAGTATTCGATTTACATTCATACACACACTAATTCAACATAGATTGAGTAAAAGAAAAATATTGATACAACTAAAATATTTCACACAAACAGGGTTGAAATTTCAAAATTCCTGTCCATATTTTGTTTGTAAGTCAACAAGTAGTGGCATGGTGCTACTATGATAGCACGGCCGAGTAATCATAGTCAACTTATGTATGTACAGTAGTCGAAAAAATTATAGCCGCACCAAAGTTTGACAAGTTTTAAAATATTTTTTTTTGTTATATAATTTTAGGTAGTTTTTTATAGTTCATTCTTTACCAACATCAGTATGAATACAAGTTTAAAGGCAGTGTCACACGATTGGGAATTTGCCGAAATTTGGTGCAAATTGTATCCCAATTGTGTGAATACTCAAATATTTTTCTTTATCCCAATCACGAAAAATAAATTGCTGAAATATACAAGATTGCTGTATTGCACCAAGCTTTTTACTAAAGAAACAAAATGTCCCATTTTTTTTTATTTTGTACCAATAGCCCAATACAAAAATGCACAAATTTGTACAAATCTACCAATCTAGTGATACTGCCTTAAAAATTTATGCAATTAAAAAAAAAAATCAACGAATTTTCGTAAAAATTTTGAGTTTTTATTTAGATCCTGAGTATGCAGTTTTGTAGGCCATTTAATTCTATTAGAATAAAGTACAAGTTTCAAATGGCTAAAAATTACGGTTGATACTTTTGAATTTTTAAAAAAGCTCGAAATTTGTACAAAAGTTTGTTAAATTTTTTTAATATTGCGCAAAGTTGGTAACTTGTATTTACACGAGTTTTGTTAAAAAAAATATTTACCAAAAATAAAATAACAACAAATATAATACGTTAAAACTTGGCAAAAAGTGGTACTTTGACCACTGTATGTATTTTTTTTAATATTTAACACCCCCTGCCCCTACCTGGCTACGCCCATGCCTACAACCCCCCTCCCCCTAAATACGGCCTTGCATACACAGGTTAAAGTTTACTCACCTTCTAGTTCACCAACCGCTCTATAAATGTGTATTATCTTAGTTCTCCTTTCCGCAAAATAGATTTGTATTCAATTATTCACACAATGAGATATAAGCGAACGAACGATGGTACTAAAATACATATGTACATATGCGATAAAACCAAATTCAAATGGCATGCAACAACAAAAATTGCACGCACTTGGAACTTATGCTCTTCCAGCCATTTTTCTTTCCAATCGCTTAGCAAGCACTTAGCACAATTCTTTCTTTGCACTGCACTTTTAAAACACATTTCTGCATTTTCACACTTTCACTTTCATTACACAAAACTATTGGCGAAACAATACTAATTTGCAAAAACTAATTAAATCACAAACAATTTACAATTAAATATCAATAAACTTGACCGAACGCGTACCGACGCCCACAACAGTAATTTGACGCAACAGCAACCGATTTACAACTGAGCTGTCGATGATACACAAAGCAGCGCTGTTGGGGAGAATGCGACTGCGACGCAGCCACCCACATACTTGTAGGAGTGTGAATGTATGTTTACAAGTGTCACTGAGAGGAGCATAGTAATTAGAAAAATGTTATGTATACACCATAAACCTGTTGAAGAATAAAAATAGAGCAACGAAAATATCATGCGAGTAATTTTGGAGAAGGTACATTAAGGAGTTGAGAAGTATTGCAAGAGTGTGAGGAGACATTCCATCATTGAGCAAACAATACTCAGTGATTCCAGTGCGAGCAGTGTTGTCGAGTTTTGAATTTGTAAAAGCACTAAACCCTAGAAAAATCGCGTTTTTCTCGAAAAAGGCACCAAATTCTTATCGGAGTATTTAATGGACTTTATATATGTATAAACAATTTTTTGTAGGGATGCTGATTTAAATTAATAAAAATCAATGTTTCTTGCTCGACGGTCGGATTTTTTCTGTTTTCCATAAATTCAAATATTTTCGTCCAAACGACGATAACATTCTTCTTCCTATTTTCTAGTTTGCAGCGTTACCGCTGCGCGTTAGATTCAAGAAGATTCCTGACTGTTTATGTATTAAATTTTGCTTCGGTTTGCATAATTTTTCTACAATTCCTGTCAAACGAAATCAAAAACAAAAAATGAAGTTTCAAGTCTAAACTTTAAACTTATTATTATTTTCATTCATTGCGTTTTGTTAACGAATTTACTTTTTAATGATATTTAAGCGTAATAAAACCTTTTCATTTTCACAAATACAAGCACACACGAAAGGAGTCCACAACCCATTGTCAGCATAGTGGCAGCTGAAGCGAAGTAAACTTAGTAAGGATTTGACAATTTGTGTAAATGCCACGTTTTGTCGGTGGAAAACAAAAAAATGCAGAATAAACCCGTACATATCGTTGCAAATGACTAAACAAAGCCAGTTAGCGAACTTTCTCGGACACGATTTTACCACACATTCACCTTAATCCATCTTCCGTTTTGCTATGTTTTTTAATAGCTTTTGCGCTGCTGCAGGATTCATGCATGCGAATGCTGGTACTCCTATGTAATGGCGTGAATGTGTGTACATATGCTCTATGTGTTTATATTTGTCTGCATATAAATTCCCACATAGTACACCGAGAAATATGCTTCAGTTTAAAACATATCCTGCAGTTGACCATGGCTTGTGAATCGCATAGCTTTCTGCCGGTGCTGCACGTTTTTGCATATTCCCATATTTCTATTTATGTGTTGTTGTTGTTGACTGTTGTTTAGCAACACATGCCAATTTCCTTGTTTTCGCAAGTTTTGCAGTTATTTTTTTTGCTTTCATTCCGCGCTTGTGCTAACGTGATAATGAAAACGCTTGCGGACATTTGTTCATATACTGTTTTAATCCTTTGAATGCCAAATGTGTTGTCAAGTTTAACGCGCTCAGTATGCAATGCGGATTTTGTTTGTATGTTTGTTAACTTGGTTGTTTTTTTTAAGAACTATTAAATTAATTTAAATTTACTTTTGTAGCGGATTTTATGGAGCAAAGCAGTTTTACTCCAAAGCATTTCCAAACTGTGGTCTAGGGAAAAAAAGTGATGTTTTTGATAATACATACATGCATATTCCTAATTTTGGAAGTCTCGATTGCTTCTGCTTTATATCGAATCGATCCCAAACATATTTTTTCCCGATATTAATACGCTTTGGTCTTAAACTCAAAACGAATTTTGGCCTCCAAACCAAAAAACGAGAGTCTGGCAAGTCTGATTCTCTCACCGCTCTCAATTTCCGTAAGGCCGTAACTTACGAATCTGCAGGTTCCTAGGTTTCTACGGTAACTTTAACTTTAACTAACCGCCAACACAGTGGCCAAAATATTAAGTTAAGTTATGTTACGGAAATTTAAGTCTAGACTAACTGAGCTTTCAGAAATCTAAAATCTACAGTTTTCCAAGTTTCTAAGTGAAGTGTGCGATTATTCGATTACTCGAGCAAGTTAGTTAATCAGTTATTCGGTTAATCAATTACTCGAGCAATCAAGATTTTGGTTATTCAAAATAATGATTAATCGAGTTATTTAAAATATGATTACTCAAAAAAATTAATTTTTCTCGTTAAATAATTTGCTATGGAAAATGCTTATTTTCCTTTTTACAAACTGTATATGAAAAAAATATTTAATTTTAATTTTTGAAAACAAAGACGTTGTTTTCGAAGTATCAAGGAACTTCAACAACTTTATATGTAAAGAATACTTTTGAAATGTTGATTACTCATTTTACTCATAATGTTGATTAATCAAAATCTTGATTACTCGAGTATCTGGACTTTTGAGTAAGTTGAGTTGAATAATTGAGTTATATACTTTATGATCAATTAAAATTTTGAATAGTCAATTAATCGCACAGCCCTAGTAATTACATACACCCGCTGCTCATTGGCCAGATATACAATTTTGAAGTCAAGTCAAATCTAACGGAACGTAGAATTTAGAGAATCAAAATGAAACAGATTTCGACGTGGCATTAAGTTACGTTAAGTTTCGGCTGTTCAATTATAAGCAACACCCATTTAACAGAATTTTTAAGAGAGAGCCGTAAGTTGTCATAACTGATCTTTTACTGATGTTCCCATTGAATTGGTTTTGCAAACATTACAGTTCAACCGTTCTTAAATTAGGCTGAATTTTCAATTTTGCTTTCATCATATTTAATTGTGAAAAAAGTTCAGCTGCAGTAAAGTTGTGAGGTAAACTCAATACTTTTGAAGCAAATTCAAAAATATATTTATAAGTATCAAAATTTGGCATTTGTGAATAAAAATGTATCAAATGACAGAATTTAGAAAGAAAAGTATCAAAAACTATAAAATTTTATCAAAACGGCAACGCTGGTCAAAGGGTATTGGCGGTTAAAAAGGGCCAAATTGTCCCTTTAATCACACAACGGCAACAGTGGCTGGCATCGATGTCTTACTGCCGTCCCTAAATTGACGCGTCAACTCCAAAAAACTGTCTAAAATCCTCATGCCAATACAATTTGTATCGAAATTTTAAATAAGCTATTTGCTCCAGGCTACCGTTTTTTAATTTTACTTACATATATTCATTTATATATCGTCACCAGGGATGCCGTTTGGATCTAAATAGATCCAATTGGATACATTTTTAGACGAATTTTTTCGGGATACTTATTTTTTCCGGTCAGTATAAATGTAGATACTTTTTTAAATAGGCCAAAATTTTATATTTCCTATAAAGTTTTTTTCGTTCAAAAATCGATTTTCATTAAAGATGGTAGAAAGCATTACGTTTTATAAACGTATAAAGAATCGCTACTTAAGAGTGAAATTAAAGCATTTTATATTTTGTGAACGAAGCAATGAACATATGAAGAGATCTCACCAAAATAGGTATAAGCGCAATTGCTTTAATTAGCTTAAAAGGATGCTTTAAGCAAGATCTTAATAAACATATCGTCGTTTAAATTACAA
Organism: Rhagoletis pomonella; assembly: GCF_013731165.1. Taxonomy (NCBI): domain Eukaryota; kingdom Metazoa; phylum Arthropoda; class Insecta; order Diptera; family Tephritidae; genus Rhagoletis; species Rhagoletis pomonella. Next base: position 31,247,047 of record NW_023458562.1, read on the forward strand.
AACCAGGGATCAACAAAATGCAAAACCGCGTATCAAGATAATGCAAAACCTCGTATTATTATATTATTATATTTCAAAATGGTTCTCTTTTTTATAAAGCAATCGCACTTCTGGCTAGTATATTTCAGGACGAATGGATAAGGATTGAGCCAAGAGCTTGTGTGAGCAAATCCAATTTTTGGCAGCAAACGTCAGTTACGCGGTTTTGCAGAACGACGATACGCGGTTTTGTACTTTAAACGACGATATATGTATATAAAGTAAATTATACTCTTTCTGTAGTAATCTCTTTCATATCACATATGTTCATTTGTTAATTTAAAAAGAAAGAAGATTTCAATGTAGTTTAAAAAACTAAATTTGATTTATTTAAGGAAACTTTTATGAATTTTACTGAAAAAATTTTGTTTATTTGCGCATATTGAGAGAGGTAACCAGTTTCCTCTTTTAATGTATGCAAATTTGCAAGCCTTGTAATAAAATTAATCATTGCCTGTTTACTTTTACACATAAAATGTTTAAAATAAAGTAATGTTTATTATTAGTAGGAAATCTATTTGTAGTTTGAAAATTTTTGCAATTTTAAACATTCTATATATGCGTATTTATGTGTATATTTTAAAGATCTCAAGTTCAAAATCAAATACTGAACATCCTATACGTATACTTATACAGATTCTTGTTGAAAAATAGATACTTTTCAGTAGTTTTACATGCTCTTTTTAGAGTGTACTTGCTATTTATTATATTTGCTGTGCAAAATACTTATGCACAAAAAATGTACTTTATAAATTGAAATTACAAATGTTTGATTTTATGTACATGTATTCCAAGTCCTTAGGATGGGTTAAATTATGTCCCAAGTACAAGTATCGATACCAGTGTTGCCAGAATTTTTGTATAGTACATCCCCATATCGAGCCGCA
>NW_023458562.1:31277972-31278343 GCF_013731165.1 Rhagoletis pomonella
TTCTTAAAAACAAATAATTAAACATAAGTGGCAAACAATATCGCTTTATTACATTTAATTTTTAGGATCTTATTTTTTATGTTTTTTTTGTCTATTTTTAGTTAATTATTATTTTTTAATGTTAAGATTTTCTTTTTTTTTTTAATAGTTAATTTTAAAGTATTTTTTTCTTCTTTTTTGTTTTAATTTTTTCGCTTCTCCTAATATAATTTTTTGATTTTATTGTTTTAAGAAGAATACAAAATTCATTTCAGTTTAATATAATTTTAAAAGCATTTTTGTATTTATTTTCATTCTTAATTTTTTATTAAATTTTCTTTTATTTTTGTTAAAATCCTCTGAGCTGTAACTGTAATCTTGAGGGATGTAAG
>NW_023458562.1:31278443-31279002 GCF_013731165.1 Rhagoletis pomonella
TTTATCTATATAAAAATGAACAGCAAAAGAAAGAAATATAGAAAATAACCACGTGGTTAAATAAAGAAAATAAACAATAGCCGTAGTAACAAAAGGCAAAGCGCACGTCACTGATAATGTGCCGGTGAAGTTGCTGAACGCAACAAGCAACACACAACACTACAAATCTATAGGTAGACGACAAAATCAACACCATTTAGTTGTGTGGTGTATTGTTTTTAGTAGAGTGATGTGTTTGAGTGATATGGTGAATTGTTGTTAGTGATGTGGTGTATTGTTGGTGTACAGATGTTTTGTTATGCGCATGGCAACTGCTAATGTGTTTGGTGTAATGATTCACACTCTGCTAATAATATATGTATGTAGGTATGTGTATATGTATGCTCTGAGCAAGCAACAATAAATCTTTATTTGTATGAATTTAATTTGCTCGGTATATGTTTTATAATTCTTAACCCATTTAATTGATGAAAGAATAAATATTGGTGATACAAAAAAAATAAATACAAAAAATTTTACTTCCCATACCGGGAATCGAACCCGGGCCTTCTGGGTGAAA
>NW_023458562.1:31279012-31287090 GCF_013731165.1 Rhagoletis pomonella
TTTATTTTGAGCTATATATGTGTGTATGTATGTATGCATGTATGTATAACTGGTCTCCTCATCACTTATTTGATCATTCCCTGCACCCATCTACAAGCTTTCGCCTAGCCTATCGTTTAATTTCTGATTGCTTTTTTTGGGTAAATAATTTTCAGGAGACTCGAGCTTCTTAAGTTTTAAATGGACTAATGATTGCAACGACGCCCTTGCAGCTTTAGATATGAAGTTGCTAAATGTATATTCTCATTGAAGTTCTGTCTGGAAGTTAACTTGGTATCCAGCAGTATTTTGCTTCAGATCGTGATCCATGGATCCTTGTTTTTCATGTGGACTGGATTGATTTGATAATTGTAGCGTTAACTCTTAATCCGTATTCTGCTTCTCTAAAGTCAAAAAGCTCTGATACCTCTACTGATTTCTTTTAGATCTACATAACTAAGTAGTAAGTTTAACTTATGCATGTCATTCTTCCAGCACGTAAAAATAACTAATATCTAAACTATTGTGAAAGTAAGCAAAACTAATATAAAAAACTACAACATATTAAAATTCTTTATAACAAAGACGTATGCATCTAGTTGTGTACTCTGTAGTAAGTACATATCTGCGTCTTGACATTCCTGCCCCATATGTGCTTTGAAATTTCAGCCCATCAACGGGCTTTGCGGAGAAAAAGTTTTTCTAACTAAAAACAAGTGTGTACGCTCCACAGGCTGACCGGGTCCATCTGTTGTTTACATATCCTTACAAGCAACGACAAGCAAAGTGTGTACTTTGAACTTACCTACATACAACTAAATATTGAAATACGAGTATGAACAACTAATAGTTGTTAACCCACACAACCGACACATGTGCATATGCATTGTACATATGTTTGGATAAAAATGTCCAACGAGTATTTATCCTTTCGGTGCAGCCTTAATCGTTCACTAGTGCTAGTTTAGTAAGCTCAGTACTTTAATAATAAAAAGTACAACAATCATTGTACACAAAGTTGACAAGCATACAAAAGAGGTCATTGATGTTATGCCGACAATTTGAGCTGATGACAGTCAATGCAGCGAGGTTGGATAGTGGATGTAGGCGAAGGCATCTAACAAGGCAGAGCTAAGAGTGGCGCCACTGTACAGCCTGCGGTCATCATTGACCAGTTGGTCCTTAAGTGAGATTGTACAATATATGGAAGAAAAGTTGAAGCTAAAGCTGCTCTGGTTGGCAGCGAACGGACGTAGGAAGTTGGTTAAATGAAATGTGCTTCGTTTGCCAGGATATTAAAGAGCGTACAATTTGCTGTTTTTATTTATTTTTAATTTTTTTTTTTTCTTTGCTTCCTAAATCTAGTAGTACCACTATTGTTTGCTGTACGTAGGCAGCTCTTTTGTAAGTTGGCTTGAAATTGCTCGTTGTGTGCGCTTTCAACTTGAATGCGTTCTTGAGCGTCTGTGTATATTTGTGTGAGTGGGCGTATGTGGAGGTCCTTTACACACTTACGATTGAGTACTCGCAGCTGATGCTCTAGGCGACGCGCTGCTGCACTTCCCCCGCCTGCTGCGTTTGCCTAGTTGCACTCAAGTGCATTTTTGTTTATTATAGAAACTGAAGACACTTTGCTGCCTGTAGTACGCTTTGATTGTCCTGCATATGTATTATGGGAAAATGTTGTCGTTTAGCATAAAATTGGGAAGAAATTTAGGAAAAGAAGCAGAGATGTGCAATTTTCAACCGATTGGGTAGAAGCTCTTTATATAGACATAAATACTTTAAGTTTTTTGAATCCAAATATTTGATTTTTTATTCAGGTTGGCCCTGGGGTAAAAAAACGTCTCTTAATTTCTTCTTCCCTTTATAAAGATGCGCCACGTGTTCGTCCGTCAGTTAGGTCCTTACAGCGGCACACAAAAGCAGCATAGTGAATTTGCTTTATAAAATGAAGCTGCGACGGGGATGGGCGGTTCGTACCTACGCTTTGTGAGAGAGAGTTAGTCGCCGAGAGGTCCTTGAGACCGAGGCCCTGCGCACAGCCCATTGGTGGTGGAGTTTTAAAAGAAGCACATTTATGCGGTGGCATAACTGTAACTGCATGCCCAATTCAACGGCCATATTCCATTGCACTCCAAACTTCACTTCTTATATTTCACATTAAAGTTATTGATCTAAACTGCATTTTCAGGTATAATCGCTAAAATTGTTTTTCTCATTTCGAACCCAAACCAACACGTTGAACACGAAAACCACAAAATCCCCAATTTTATCAATTACTTTCATTGGCCGACAGTTTGTCTGTTGACGAGCCCTCGCTTTCACTTTCATTCTACGTTCATTTTACCTTAAGCGTACGAGTATTACATTTTCACCCTTCACAATGTCTATTTGAATGTTTTTTTCTTGTGTCCTAAATTAAGTAGAAAATTCGTTTTTCTCGTTTAAACACCGTTACAAGCCGTTCCCCAACCCGCTAGACTACCGGCTGGAAATAATAAGAAAACGCAATTTCCTTCTTACAACTGTTCACCGCCTTAATGCAGTAAGGTATCAATGCTCAACAGATGATATTTTGGGCTAAATTTATTTATGTATTCCCAGGTGATTTTAACGGTGTTTGCGCTAAAAGCACACTGCTGGTGTTTGGGTAGGGGGCAGTAGAAGTTTTGTGGTCAATTTGTGGTAGTGTGTTTTTTTTTACGTAAAGAATAGAAAGTGAAATTAAAGGCTTGCATGAAAGTCGACAAATCCAAAGTTTGTAAGTAGATACATATTCTAAATTGTAACTTTCTAGTAAATTCAATAAAAATGTAGTAGAACTATTGGACAAATAGAAAACTTATTCTAAAACTAGTGTTGAAATACAAAACCGTTTTATAATGAAAATATTACTAGTTTAGGTTGAAAGGAATGAATAACAGAATCTTCTGACTCATAGGCCAAGTATAATCGCGCTGAGACTAACATAATCTAACGTAAGTAATCATTAGGTATATTTGCGATTTTATACATATTTAGTGATATATGTACATTAGGGTTGTCCAAACATCGTGTGAGGATTAGAAATATGAAATTTCAAAGCTCTCGCCCTCTAGGATTGTTCTATATCGAACAAAAATATATCCCTGTTTTTTTTTTACAAAAAATATTTAGAGGTCGCTCTACGCCTTCAAAGATTTCTATGTAGTTGATATGGTGCAGAATCTTTAAAAATCCATACTTTTAAATAGGCAAACTCTACTTCTCTTTAGCAGACTTAAAGAAAATAATATCCATTTGTTTATTTAACCCTTTTTTTAAGTATAATCGCGCTGAGACTAACATAATCTAACGTAAGTAATCATTAGGTATATTTGCGATTTTATACATATTTAGTGATATATGTACATTAGGGTAGTCCAAACATCGTGTGAGGATTAGAAATACGAAATTTCAAAGCTCTCGCCCTCTAGGATTGTTCTATATCGAACAAAAATATATCCCTGTTTTTTTTTAACAAAAAATATTTAGAGGTCGCTCTAAGCCTTCAAAGATTTCTATGTATTTGATATGGTGCAGAATCTTTGAAAAGCCATACTTTAAATAGGCAAACTCTACTTCTCTTTAGCAGACTTAAAGAAAATAATATCAATTTGTTTATTTAACCCTTTTTTTTAATATTAACGATTTTTTATGGGTCTCCCATTGTTTTTTTTAACGTTTTTTGGGGGCCCATAAAAATAGTTAGTTCTCAAAACTGGCTAAATAAACAAATGGGTATTATTCCTTGAAGTCTCCTAAATAGAAGCAGACTTTCGCGATTGAAAACTAAAGATTTCAAAGGACAATGTACATGCCATTTCCACGAAAAATAGTTTTTTCCTATATATATAAAATTCATTGGGAACATTGAGCGCTTTGAGCGAACTCTTAATATATTTTGATTGAAAAAATAAAAAAAGTATATTTTATCGGTATAGAACAATCCTAGGGGCGAGAGCATTAAATTCTGACTTTACTTTCTTTGGACCACCCTACTGCACCTCATGTAAAAAGAGTAATTTTAAAGTTTTACGCGTAGGTATGGTGTAGTGCGCCTTTAGGCTAACTCTAAACAGTACCCGAACATATAAAATTTGTATGTAAACAGAGGACTATAAAAACCTGCGATTATGCCTCCTCGATACAAGAAAGATAATTTGGTAAACCAACAAACACACACATGACAAAGAAAAGTCCATTTGAAACAAGGAAGCAAACTAAATTTAGCCTGCGGCTAAATAGTGTGCAAGCATAAGAAGAGACCCATTGAAGCTTGAACACGCAAATACAAAGAAAACAGAAAGAATAAATTAAACCAGCAAGCTGCTGGACTGGTAAATACTCTTTACATATGTATTTTCTTGTGTTCAAAACGCAGCAAAGAAATTAGGTGACTGTCTGAAGAATCCGCATGCAACTGGCTAGGAGGATTAAACGGCCAACAACCCTGCATAACAAGTGGGAGGCAGCTGAGCGGTTGAATGAGCAGTCGACGCATACCTTTGGGAACTGCCGCTGCTGCGCTGAGGTGTCTAACGGGCTGATAACTTCTAACAGCAACCTGTGGAGGACTTGCCGCGCTGCTACCAAATAGTCAAAGTCGAACTTCTTATTTTCTTTTTAATTCTTTTTTTTTTGTATTGCACGCAAGATATGCTCTTGTGTTCACTTGAAAGCAGTAAATTCGGTCTTGAGTCCAAAAAGTCTTTGTCTTGCGGTTTTGTTGCTTGCGGTATTTTCCGGGTATCAGAGCAGCACTCCCCTCAATTGCTGTGCTCCTTTAATGGCAGGAAGGAGGAGGGCATCCCCCTGTCTACTTACAACTTCATTTTGGTCTGAATGTGTCCCTGTGGAACGGTGAGCATGCAGCCGAAGGCAACTAAGGCAGTTGGGTTGCAGCCAACAAACATGCGAATGCAATTACGCATTTTGGTCCTTTGTAAGAGATGGATTGGGTGGCGGAAGGGGGCAGTTGGGGGTGACAAGCTCCACCACCTTGTGGCAGCGTTCACAATATTTTCCGCTATTATTTTCGCTTTCACGTGCTTTATTTATTTTGGGTACATTTTAATTGCCTTCACCGGTGCAATTGTATCAGCTGCTTGCGGGCTGCCCTGCAGCTTTGGTGTATTTTACTTTTTACCTATTTTGGGCAGCCGAAATGAGAAAAATTATATTAACTTTAATTATTCAACATAAGTCACATTTCTAGGTATTGTTGCTAGTAAAAATTTCTTAAGGCTATTTTGACGTTCTTTATTTTCTTGTAAGTCTACGCTTTGTTGTAAAGCAAAATATTAACAATTCTCTAAAGTTTCCCCTGGCGGCCAGTACTAAAGTGGAAAGAATTGAATTAAATATTATAAATTTATAAATTAAATAAAATTAAAGTCTTACTGCTTCTTTGGCCATACTTGCAGGCTTCTGCTTACATATTGTTCGCTTATGCACTTCTAACCAGCAAATAAAGTGAAAAAATTCGTTTTTCCTTCCGGCAGTTTTCACTTAAATTGCTTTCATGAAACTAGCTACATATGTATGTATAAGCAGTTGAAAATTTCTATTTATTTGCTCATTTATTTTATTTGTGGTCTGGTAATACTTTTTACTCCAATCACAGCGTAGTCACAAAAATTTCAAATTTGATGACTCTTTTTTAAATACGCTGCAATTTTTTTTATGTTGCCATGTTTCATCATCCTTGGAATTTTCAAATTAAGTATGCACTTGCACATATAAAAGAAAAATTACTATTTATTGAATTAAAAACATTATTTTTTTAACTGTTTTTTATATTATTTCAAGTACACAAAAAATAAATTTAAACTTAAAAATAATAGATATTAACAAGAAACTAATGGAAAAAATTAAATTTCCCATACCGGGAATCGAACCCGGGCCTTCCGGGTGAGAGCCGGATATCCTAACCACTAGACAATATGGGATTGCTATAGTCTGTTGGACAAACGCAGCACTTAACTACAGCGCAATTCAATAGTCAACAGCAGTAGATGAACTCACCAACGCTTTCTGCTTTGATTTCTACACCACTCACACACAAGCTACCCACCATGGTTGGTGGGTATTTGAAAAGTGTTTAGTTAGGTGGTGAATAGAGAAAAACGCGAACCCAAGTGCACAAGCAGACCCATAAAAATATCTACATACATATATATACATATGTATTTAGTGCTTGTGATTTTTTTAACCTTCCCGTTGAAACTTTCTGTAATATTCGGGAAAATTAGTAACTTTTTTTCTTTTAATTTGGCTTAAAATTATTGTTTTTTGTATCTTTTTATAACGTCGCGTCTTTCCTTATTATCATAGTTGCCAACTTGGTGCTTTAAGCACTAGAGTTAGTGCTTATACAACCATGATTGATAAAAAGCTGAAGTTGCAAACCCACCTTGTTAAATTCTATTCGCGTTGAAAATGCTAGTACGCAAGTAAGTTGGGTAGGAAATGACGTTTTTTCAGACCAAGAGGGACGTTTTCTCATGCCGAAGACCTGGCAATTTTTTGTTTATTTAATGTTTATTATTTTTCCATAAAAGCCTAGCTCATTATATAACAAACAAAATATAAATCCACATTTGAAACTTTGTGTAAAAATTATAAAAAATCTTCAAAATATCAGCTAGATTTTCAACTTTTTATTCCGATTTTCTAGAATTTTTTTTAGTATGAATTCCAGGGCAATAATGTGCAAGTTTTATGGTGCTAAAGAATCGCGTTGATTTTTAATATATATTCTTTTTTTTATATCTCATGATCCACTGATCGGATGCAAAAAGAATTATCGAAATCGGTTGACGTGGTCCAAAAAGTTATGCGGTAACATAAATCAAAAAAAAATAATAATAATAATAATAAATATATATATATTCCGACGACCTCCTCATTTTTTGGAAGTCGGTTAAAAAGCATCCGGCAAACACGCCGCACGGTTGCAGAAATCTTTCAAAATATGCTCGAACTTGACAAGGAAAAAAATTTTCAAAACTCAACGCAATTTTTATCAACTTCAAATCTTGCCATAAGTAAAAATTAATTTTTTTTTAGAGTCTAATTATAAAAAGTTTGCAATTTAAGAGAAACGCAGAATTTTCTTAATTTTTGTACAAAGTTTGATCCAAAAACTCGGACCGCTCAAAAAGTGGCGATCTACCCCCCCATACACAAATAGGGATGCAAACGATGCATCGATATTTTTGAAACATCGATAATATCGGTTCAAAATTCGATGTTTGCCATCGATGTTTACAATTTCCTAAAATCGCTAAATTGTCGATACATCGATCCCGGTTTCAGCGATGTTTTAACATCGAATTCGTATCCACATCCACATCCTAAAAGTTTTTGACTGGCCATTTTAATATTTATTCTTTTAAAAGGAACATCCAGAAATTTCGATATTAAAAATGCATACTTAGCATTAAAAAAGGACCGGGATCCCGTTGAAATTTCAACGAAATTGGGCCTTGGAACTTTAGGCTCAGCGAACTTACGACGGCATGCATTTCTATTCTATTTATAGGGGAAGGAATGGTAAATAAATAAAGGCAATAATTGAATTACAGAGAGTTGATGAAATTGAAAAGTATTAAATTTTAATAACAAATTTCGAAACATCGGAAACCATCGATATATCGATGTATTTCTGGCAATGTGTTTTAGCATCGATGTTCATTTTTCCGATGCATCGAAACATCGATGTTACTCCCCAAAATTTGCATCCCTATACACAAACACAATATGGTAGAAGAGAATCAGAGATCACAGAGTCCCAAACCATTTTTTAACGCTAGACTTTTTTTTATAAACCTTGGAATTTATTTAATAAAAAAGTAACCACTCAGAAGTCGTTTTATCCGTTTGAACCGAGCGATCATCGAAGAAACATCAACTCAAATATGCCATAAGACAAAATCAGAAATGATGTTCATAAACCTCACGCTGCCAGATAAAACGATATGACTCCTCATCGCAGGTTATGCTTCTTTCATTTTGCAATGAAAGTAAATGAAGACTGACTACAGAAATGATCCTGTGAAGTATAGTCTTAACTT
>NW_023458562.1:31287190-31304323 GCF_013731165.1 Rhagoletis pomonella
TTTTCATATTCTTGCATGTGTACACGTAGTTTATAATTCTTTTTCAACTTTTTTATGCCTCACAAAATATTCTGTTTATATTCTCACATTGTTTGTTAGCTAAGTAGAAAATTACTAATAATATAAGTGTTGAAAGTAAGCGCATAAATGAAAAAAAAATCTTAAAAGGCTAACAGGCTAACCTAACATTCACGCACGCCGCCAATTTATTGTCAAAAATTTCTCATGCACATGCAATTTGTATGAGATCAACCGAAATTGAACGGCGTGCGTATGAAGCTAACTCAATTTCCAATTTTTGTTCTGCGTGACATTTTGATTTGACGTTTCGCTCAATGAAATCAAATGCAAACGCATGCAAGTCAATTTCGGGTGACGCAAAAAAACAAATTCGACGGCATGCGTACCAAAACGCAAGCCGCGAATATTAGGTTAGCCTGTTAGGCCTGGTATCAGGGCTGCCAACTCGCCTTAGCCATATTGAGTATAAACAAGTAAGAAAGTCTAAGTTAGAGTGGAGCCGAACATTAAATACCCGGCGCAAGTATTAAATATACATATGTTTTGTCACCTTTCCGAAAGCTACCGCTACATGGTAAGCCGGGGTGTATCAATTTTGAGTAAATTAGCGTCCTTAAATTTCGAAATATCGCAGTTTCAAGCATTTCTGAAATTTACCGTTATATGAAAAGCGGCCGTAATTTAGTCCGATATCAATAATTTTCAACATTTTGCTTTTATGTGGCAAGCACAATAAAAATGCCGAGTTTGGTACAAATTGGTAGAATGGTTACCGTTGGCCCATTTTCCAAAATTTTACGTTAAACGTATTTCTTGATAAAGAATTGTTTGCAATCATCAATTTTACTGATTTATCGAAGATTTTGTATTTGTCTAAATTACCGTTATATGTGATGTAGGCGTGGTTATGGTCCGATTTTTTTTTAATTTTCGGCCATTTAGTATGCCGTATCAAGGCCAACAACTGTGCCAAGTTTGGAAGAAATTGGTGCAGCGGTTACCAAGATAAACACATGTAACCATAAGTGGCCGTGGCTACGCCCATTTTCCAAAAATTTATAATATTCTTATTTTTCGTCTGAAGATTATTGTAAATATCAATTTTGAGTGAACTATCTTCAGTAGTTACTAAAATATCGCAGTTTTCGTATTTCTGGATATTACCGTTATATGGGAAGTGGGCGTGGTTACAGTCCGATTTCACCCATTTTCAATACCAACCTACCTTGGATTAGTGGAAATCTACATACCAATTTTCGTTGAGATATCTCAATTTTTGCTGGAGTTATCGTGTACACGGACGGACGGACAGACGGACATGGCTTAATCGATTTCTCTATTCTTTCTGAGCATTTATGTATACATTTGTCTATATCTATCTCGATTCGTTTTGGCTGTTACAAACAACCGTTATATGAACAAAATTAATATACCGTTGTGCACAAGTGCGCTCGGGTATAAAAAGTGCCAAATACTCGTAGAAAAGCAAAAGTGTCAAATAAGGTACTACATATTATTTTTAACCAGAAAAAGATTATTAATTTACGAACTAAATTCCTTAAATAAAATTTGCAATTCTAAAATAAGACAAACTAGAAAAAATTTAGTCGAGGAAAATATAGCACAAGCGAAGGGAAAAATTTATTTAAATACATGTAACTATTTTTTAGAAGGCCCCAATTCTGCCAAATAGAAAAGTAGGTGCTATTTGAAGTAATATACCGCAAAAAATGGTTTGGTTTAAGCGAAGTTGGCAGGCCTGTCTGCAATAGCGAACAAAAAATAATCATAATTATAACAAGTAAGAAAGTCTAAGTTCGGGCGGAGCCGAACATTAAATACCCGGCGCAAGTATTATTATGTTTTTCACCTTTCCGCAAGCTACCGCTACATGGTAAGCCGGGGTGTATCAATTTTGAGTAAGTTAGCGTCCTTAAATTTCGAAATATTAAAATTTCAAGCATTTCTGAAATTTATTGTTATATGAAAAGCGGCCGTAATTTTAGGCCGATTTCAATAATTTTCAACGCTTTGCTTTAATGTGGCATGCACAATAACCGTACCAAGTTTGGTGCAAATTGGTAGAACGGTTACCGAGATACATATATGTGACCATAAGTGGGCGGTGCCACGCCCATTTTCCAAAATTTTATCATAAACGTATTTCTTGGTAAAGAATTGTTGCAAGTGTCAATTTTGAATAAATTAGCTTTAATATTTACTGATTTATCTAAGAATTCGTATTTCTCTAAATTACCCTTATATGGAATGTGGGCGTGGTTATTGTCCGATTTTAAAAATTTTCGGCCGTTTGATATGCTGTACCAAGGGCAACAACTGTGCCAAGTTGGGAAGAAATCGGTACAGCGGTTGCCAAGATATACACATGTAACCATAAGTGGGCGTGGCTACGCCCATTTTTCAAAAATTTATAATATTCTTATTTCTCGTCTACAAATTATTGTAATTATCAATTTTGAGTGAATTATTTTCAATAGTTAGTAAAATATCGCAGTTTTCGTATTTCTGAAAATTACCGTTATATGGGAGGTAGGCGTGGTTATTGTCCGATTTTGCCCATTTTCAATACCATCCGTCCTACGCCCGAAAGAAGAACGCGTACCAAGTTTCGTTAAGATATCTCAATTTTTACACGAGTTATCGTGTGCACAGACGGACGGACAGACGGACGGACGGACAGACAGTCACCGCTTAATCGATTTCTCTTTTCATCCTGATCATTTATGTATACATTTGTCTATATCTATCTCGATTCGTTTTGCCTGTTACAAACAACCGTTATGTGAACAAAGTTATAATACCCTTGTGCACAAGTGTGCTCGGGTATAATAAAAATCAATTACCCGTGAATCTTATGTTCATTATGTTTGTAAGTTTGTATGCACAATCGAGTGCTTTGAATAGCAGCTATGCAATACTGGTTTATTACTGTTGTTGTTAGTGCACGTGCTGGACATATTGAAAGGTGATAGTGGGTAAATTAGAGGGGGCCTTAACGTTGGAAAAGGAAGGAAGGCAAAAATACAACACACTGGTAGTTAAAACTGGACGAATGGTTTTTTATGTTTACAAGTAAAATTTTGTATGCTATTTTTATAAAAGTATGGCTCATTTATTTGTAATTTTATGGTTTTAATCATAAATTTGATGTTATATAAACGAATAATAAATAAATTGTTCATGTTTAAAAAAAATCACATAAATCATACTTTAAGACTTTATAAAAATCAAAATAAAAATTGAAAATTTTAGAACTGCCAAATAGCGTGTTATTTACTCTCAGGCGAGAGTAGCAAAATAATCATGACGATGATTTTGATAATCGAAATAAAAAGCAAAGAAGAAGGGCAGTTTAAAAAAATAGTAGACAAAAGAATAAAACAAAATACAATAAATAAATTAATTTCGGTTTGAAATATTGATTGCGGTGTTTAAAGTTGGTATTTGTAACACGAATAATGCAAATTTCACATCGATAGAAATTGGTGCATATATTGTGAACAATTCGATGTGCCAAAATTTTTTTGCGTAAGTATAATAATATTCGAAAGATGATTAATTTTTTTATACAAAAGTTTTTAGCAAAATATTGCAGTTAATTTGAAAACATATCAAATTACTCTACCATTTTTTCCGCCTTCCCTCCCAAAGCCGCAAATACTAAAAAGTACCTTGCATAATTTAGAGCAACAAATTTCTGCTTCAGTACTAGGTAGTTACGTATGTATAACGACCTCAACAATTTCGAACTACTCGCGATTGGCGGCATTTGTCGTTGCAGTGCCAATTTAAAACATAAATAAATCTTCGGCGGGTCCAAGTCGGCCTGAAGATGATGTTGATTTTTCATGCTAAAACATGTGTGTACATACATATATCTTCAATTTAATTAAAATATGAATTGCTAAAACTATCTAACTAATTATGTAATTACAAAAAATGTGACAAAAACCAAAATTGCCTTTTTCTGGTCTCAGATTATGATGCGAAGTTTTTCGCGATGGTGCGCCAGCAATAATATCTTTTTGTCGAAAGGACAAACTTAATAGTTCGATATTGTCAAAAAAGTAATATGCGGGGAAAATTTCCATTTCTTATGAAAATTCTCTGCCAAATTCACTCGCTGTTTGCATACAAAAGATATTTACGGAGAACTATATTTGGGTTTATGCAAATGCTTAAGAAGCGAATGAGATCAGTACAAGAGATTTTTCCTACAGGGTAGCTAGTACGAAATAAATACATATTCATATGTATGTATGTATGCACAACACTCCAACATCCACTAACTGCTGCAAACGACAGATGTGCATGCAATTCGAGCCCCAGTTCGATAGCAGTTTACTCGCTATGGGTCAGTTCATGTTGAAATTTCATAGATTTTTGTTTTCACCTTTTCGAACAGGAAATGCTCCTGTTATTATTTGCTTTCCCTCGTTTGACTTGCGAAAGAGTTAATGCAACAATGGCCTCCCGTAGAACCAGTTATACCATAAACGCGCGTGTAATCATATGAACTAGTCACGTGATTGTTTTAAGGATTACATACATATCAATATGTACTAAGGATAAATATGAAAACCAGCCAGCTTAAAAAAGTGCGATCGAAGACCTAAGGAAACAGTTGCAATTTTAGAAATTCGCTCTACGGAAAATATGGTTGCGTTCACTGCAGTTAATGAAGCATTATTTCTTAAACTAACAGCAGTTATTATATTTTTCTAAATTGTATTTTCTTTTTAGTCTTGAATTTCATCGCTTTTGGCTATGGCAACTGCTTACTGGACACATTTACGTACCTACGTATGTACATATGTATGTATGTAGTTGTTTCGAAAACTTAAATAAACACTCCTGCAATTGTTAATGGATTTTACTTTTCCAAGAAAGTGCAACTATTATACGAATATGTATGTATGTACTGCCAGCGACCAATTTCAATTCCATTAGACTTATGCTATGATTTCCTTGCTACACAAAAACCATTTTACAACACGCCACTCACTAACCAGTACATAATGCAATAAGGACAAAAAAGGGGCGTTGAATATTTGTCTGCTTGTACGATACAATATGATTGCACTTATATAAAAATAATTTAATCAAAAATCCATAAAGTACTCATATATGTTCGCCTTCTTGCCGCCGCCGACATGAAAAATGGGTCAAAGTGGTAATGTGGTCGCCGGACACGTACATATATGTATATATATGACTTACGTAGGACACGTGATAAAGTTGCGAATGACTGCGGTAACGTAAAGTGGAAATTTTGATAAAAATCGGACAGAGTATAAATGCAATAAGATTTGTGCGAAAGCTTGCTACGGCAGAAGAATGCGGTGTGAACTAAATTTGATGGTATGTAGCTGTGAAGCGGTGTACATACATACATTGGAGAGCCAGTATGCACGTATGCAGATGTTTACATTAGGGTGTTCCAAAATACAGGAAAAATCAACCTTTTCGGAACTTTCTCTCTGTCACCCCAGAGTTATCGAAAATTAAAAAAGGGAACCCGTTGTTTTTTACTTTGAAATCGGTTAATATTTGATGGTGCCGGGCTTTGAAGTTGTCCACGTATTTTATAATGCACTATGGTTTAAATGCCTTGGTTTTCTGACCAAAACTAATTACGGCTAAATATGTAGATGATTTAAAAAAAACACGAGTTTTTAACTGATAGCCATATGATTTTCCAATTATTTTTTTTATCAAAAAAAGTATCGATCCCTTTACCACGAGGGGTCACTTTTTAACTTGCATTTTTACCAGCAAAGTTTTAATATAGTTTTTGTTTTTAAGTATAAAAATATGAAATGAAAACCAAAAAAATTCCACTTGGTTATAAGACTCAAATTTTTTGAATAATGTTGCCAAATTATACTTATTTCTATTTAAAACCTGAAAATATTTTAAAAATTTTAAAAATTTGCAACAAGAAAATTATAAACCGCCCTAGCCTCCACACTTTTTATGGCGAAACTTTTCTAAGGCATATTTTCTGATGTTTTTTAACAGTTATCAAACGTTAGAATTTAGCACTTACACGTTAGGTCTCAAGGTCAATCGAATTTTCAACTGTACAAAAATACATAAGTAGAGTTTGATGGCTGATTGTTTACTAAGTTATGGCTTTTTGTAAAACAAAATTACCTTTCCGTGTGTTTTACTGTATTATCTTAAATATAGAAACCAGAAAACAGTGATGTTAACACTTGTAAAAAATTTGTTTTAACCAGAAGAACAGGTATTTAGACCATAGCGCAATGGGAAAAATATATATTTTCATAGAATTGCTGAAAAAGCATTAAAAATAATATTTTCTTTATCAAATAAGAATATTTCCCTTCCGAAGTCCTCAAGAAATAAAAATATGTTCATATTTAACTTAACATTTTTAATTTTTTTTTAAATGTTATTTCTTATAAACGAAAAAAAATGTTATTTAATGTGTTCGTAACCGCATTACGCAGAAAATAAAAATTTTAAGTTAAAAGCGCATTTGAAAAATAGTTTGCTGTACACCCCTGAGTCAAACGATTTTTGCAAGGCAATTTCGAAATACTTTTGCTTCTGGTGGAAAAGTTCTTAAGGTCAGTGAAGTTTAAAGCAAACAAATTTTCTGCTCGAGTAAAGAACATCATTATATCATACTTTAAGATCTGACTATAAGATCCGTCCAAAAGAATTTTTTTTCTTCAAAATTTACTTGCAAAAATAGTCTCAGACTCAAAGGTGCTCGGAAAACTTTTTCTCCGGTGCGGTTTAATGCACAAATACATATCTGTAGGTATATTACGGTGTTTCATTTTCAGGCGATATTTTTTTTCTGTGCTACCTAAAAATCTGATACTTCATAGAAATTATATATTTATGCCGTTTGCAAAAAAAAAAATTAAGTTCATCAAAAATTCGATTTCCCATATACATATGTATATAAATAACACGGGATTTTTGCCGGTTTCAATTCGATTTTTCGCATCGAATTTTTCTCAAAAAAAAATTCCAAAAAGTCGAACTGAAACCGGAAAAAATATTTCCCGTGTTATTTTTACCTGCGGGAAAACGAATTTTTGAAAGAGCTAAGCCTGTGATGCACTTAATTTTTTCTTTTTAACGGCATGCTTTTTTATTTTCTTTGAAGTATCAGATTTTCAGTTAGCACAGAGAAAAAATATATGTGTGTATATCGATAAAAAATGTAACACCCTAATGCACATAAGAAAGCTTCTGCACGCTAGTCAAGTTTACTTCAAGGTTTTCTTTGTACTTCAGACGGACGGGCGGAAGCGATGGACAAATATGGTTATGGCATAAAAAAGGCATACATACATATATATGTACATTAGACTGCATTACCAAAAAAAGTTGCGGTTTTTCCGGCGGGATTACAAAACTTAGTATATTTTAAGACTTCTACCAAAATATTTCGGAAAAATATTAAGATTTAAGTGAGCTGGATCGGTTTGAAAATACCTCTAAAAATAGAGTTTTTTATGAATAAAAATAGTTTCTTAAAGGATTTTTTGGAAAAAATCCCCTCCGATGACAAAACAGTTTAAGCTTAAAAAATCTGTATACAAACATTAAAAAATTTTTTCAACAGAATCATAAAAATTAGCTTTTTGATGCTGTTTTTTAACATTTTTCAACGATTTGGGAAAGAAAAACTTTAATAACAGCTCCAAAACTTTACCGATATAGAATTTTGAGGCATCAGTGGAAAGGTATTTTTTACTTCTTTGCAAAAAAACTCATTCACGTCCCAATATTTTCTTTATCAAATACCAACACATCTTAATTAAACATGGAATGACACTCGTTTATCTTACCTTCCTCTTTCATATTTTGAATGAGCTTATTCACAAAGAAATTAAAAAGGTAAGAAAATACCTTACCAATGATACCTCATAAGTCTAAATTGGTAAGGTTTGGGCTGAGTTATTCAAGTTTTTCTTAAAGCAGTCTTTGAAAAAAGTTCAAAAACAGCATCAAAGATCTCATTATCATGAGGCATTTTCAAATCGGTCCAGCTCACTTAAATCTTATAATTTTTGCGAGATATTTTGATGGAAGTCTTAAAATATAATAGATTTTATAATTCCAGTGGAAAAAAAGTACCAATTTTTTTTTTGTATGGGGAGTGATGCAGTCTAATGTACATACATACTTATAGGTATACACATTTACGTATGCACGACTATGTGTGCTGTTTTGTGTGCTTCATAAATATTTGTCAGCATATTTTATGATAAGAAATTTACTGTGTTTAAACAAGTACATACATACATATGTGTTTGTTTTTGTAAGCAAATTTATTTTGAACATTTTTTTAGCGCAAGCACTAATTGAATTTATTTGTGTTTTGTTATACATACTTTATATATATTTGCTTATGTTAAAATTAATTAATTCGCTAAAAAAAATGTTTTTGTTTTTCAGTTTCGCTCTGATACTTGATGATCACACACACTTGATCATGCTTTCGCTTTAGTGAGCCATTTGGCAGCCAGCTTTGCAAGTCCCATATTGTCTAGTGGTTAGGATATCCGGCTCTCACCCGGAAGGCCCGGGTTCGATTCCCGGTATGGGAAGTTTTTTTGACTATTTTTAATCAATTATACTTTTTTATTATTATAATTTTTTATATAAGTTAGTTTTTTTTTAATTTTATATATACTTATACGTACTAGCTAATGTTAGCATTATTCAGAAAATGTGGCTGAGCGCTGCTGTGGTCAATATTTCGCTGTCGAGTTGGTTATTTCGCTAGAAATGACCGACTACCTGCTTATTTGTCTGACAAGGTGTTCGTTTGAAAAAAGGCATTCGGGCAGTCAAAGTGGCATGTCACACGCACAGCGGAAAAATGCATTATAGGTATGAAGAAAGTTAAAAATTGTTACGGAAACAACAAAATCATTACGCTGAATGCAAAATTTTAAGAGGTGTAAAGTAAGGCTGTTGAAATTGTGAAGCGAAAGAAAGTGTTGTTGTCAAATGCTTTTACATAAGGGTAATTTCCAAACAAAATGCCATTTTTTGACCCCCTTTTTAAATTTTTTCATGGTGGTAGAAACGAAAAATCAAAAGCAGCATTATACGATCCAAATAATAAGTGCTGATTTTTATTATTGTAAGCCATTTTTTTCTTTTGCAAACGGTATTTCTTTGATGTATGTGTTGTAACTACTCCACATAAAAATATGTAGACAGGCCACAAGATCAACGGAAATAAGGCCAATTGACATTGTTTCGCATACTGGTGCATCGGTGATATTAATGCTGACCACCTATAACTACGGTGTAATAATTATTAAGCAATATTTAATTTTATTTCTTATAATCGTTATGGTCTCTGGTATTAATTTAACAAAAACTTGCTAATAAAAGGTTAAAGAATAACACTTAGAAAACGACCAATACAAGAATGAACGTAAAGGGGAGTACGTACATAAATAAAGAAAAGGCTAAAGGCAAAGTTAAAAATAAAAACATAAAGGCAAAGGTAAAAATAAAAACAAAAAAAAAGATTCGTGAAGATAAAGGCAAAAATGAAGACCAAGGTAAATTTAAACACTAAACTTATATAAGGGCAAAGGTGAACGGGAATATGTATGTAGGTGAAAGAAATGATAAACATAAAAGTGAAAACAAAGATAAATATTAAGAAAAAGATGAAGATAAGGATACCGATAAAAGTAAAGATGAAGATAGAGGAAGCAAAATTAAAATAAAGGTAATTATAGAGAAAAGGATATAGAGATTTTCGAGATTTTCGGGACTTATCGATATAATAACCAATGTCATCGATTTTGCTACCGATATTTTCGGAACTTATCGATATTTTTACCGATTACTTATTGAAATTTTTATCGATTTTGTAATCGATATTTTTATCGAATTTGTTATCGTTTTTGTTATCTACATGGTTACCGATTATTCATCGACTTTTTAATAAATTTTGTTATCGATATATTTATCGAATTCGTCATCGATATTTTTAAAGATTTTGTTATCGACATATTTATTGAATTTGTAATCGATTTTCTAATCGATTTTGCTACCAGTATTATTATCGATTTTGCTATCGAAATTTTTATCGAACTTGTCACCGGTTTTGATCTCGATATTTTTATCGGGTTTCTTATCGATATTTTGTTGGATGTTGTTATCAATAGAGTATAAAAATAAAAATGAAGAAACATAATAACATAAATGTAAATAATTATAACGAACAGGGGTAGAGGAAATGATCTAGGTAAAAAAAGACAAAAAATATAACCTTAAGCAAAAGGAGATGTATGTATATTGGTTATGAGACAAAACAGATATGTAACGTAAGTTTCACTTCTCCCGTGTGGCCCAGGCGCACTTACTTTTTTCCTAGATGAATACGATGAAGTTATCTATGTAGGTCTGAAATACTTAATTATCCGCCAAGCTTGGGAACTTTTATTTATGTATGTGGTTTCTGCTATAGATTGAATTATATTTAAATATTATTAAAAATGAATAAATAAACATTAGTTGCAAACAATATGATTTTGAATTTATGTCAGTGGTAAATCTTTCACCACAGTTGTTTTAAATAATTGCATCGAGAGTGCTCTGCATACTCACATTTTTTTTCCAGTGACGAAAAGTGAACTTAAATACAGTAAATACATTAAAATAATAACAATTAGTTATATTATCCCCATGGCACAAAATAAATGTAGGTCTACTCATATTAATTCGGGCGTAAAAGGGTTAAGTGCCTGCCACCACATCAGATAGCGGCTGAAGTCTCACGGAAGTAATTGCTGAGGTTTCAAGCACATGCGCTTCAAAGCCCCACAATACATAAAAAATTACGTACATAATCATGCGTATATGTACATGTAAATATGTATGTACGAAGCCCCTGCACGTCTTTCTTCACCATCAACTGAATAAGTGCGCCCACGGTGGCGTATGAGTGACGCGAATTCCATTCCACTGGGCGAGTGAGTGGGTGGCCTACAATATTGTACCAGACCGCAGCGCATGTAATTCGCTTATCCAAGCGAACAGCATGTTGCATGCAACGAGGTTTAAATGTACATAGTTAGTTGTATGTACTAGTTGCACTTTACTTTTCGGCGACGCTTATCGCAATGTGGCATTCCTGCATATTTTTTCACTTGCACTATAAGTATATGTATGTACGTATCTTTGCGAGTCAACGTTACTCTTGTTGCAGCAAATGCACATGATTTTTATTTTGCTAGCACGCACATCGGGGGAGGCTAGACAGGGCGAGTTGAGTATACAACACACTACATAGTTATTACTTACTTACTTTTCAAGTGCTTTTCCGTGTTGTTCTCATTATTATTACGAAATGCATTCGTAATGCAGCGGTGTCAGTCATGCTCACATACAAGCTACTACATACCACTTTTGTACACTAACTTATGTACATGCATACAAATATTGATAAACAAGCTCGTTAATGTGCGTGCGTGCTGAAAAACATAGTAACTTGCTGGCGATTAAGCACTTACCACTTGCGATTTATTTGTACGGAAAGTCAGTTTTCATTTTGAAATGTGTATGGTATACGATTTTAGATTTGAAATCAACAAACATACTTATATACAATTAATGGTATGCTGTAACGAAACTAGATGGAATTTAATCTCCAATTTGTGGAGCTTGTCGTCATTATGATTTTTTCTACCAATCAAATATTCTATGGTCTTACCCTCCCCCAAATGATAGCTAACTTTTTTCCGTTTCAAAAGTTTGGTTTTCTGTTTATAGGCAGACATTTTTTGTATTGCCTTTTAAATCAAAAGTGGACCTATAACCTTTCAGTTAATTGTCGAAACGGTACCTTACTGTTGAAACAAGTACTACACACTCTTCTTACGCCTTTTATTTATTGATTGGTTCGACCCTACGACTACTACATACACTTAAAGCGTTCTTAGTCGAGCCCCTTAGAATAAGGAATTCGTTAACTAAAACCTCCTAGGTATTAATTGGGAAAGCGTACCAACATATATCGGATATTCAGACATAAGGTCAAATTTTTTTAGGTAAGTTGCGTTCATCACCCTCCCATCTTCCATGGCCTCTGGTATCGTGGGAATTGAAGCACCTTGCTGTACATATTCCTGTCTCTGAAGGTTTGGTCCCATTATATTCAGCCAATTCATTGTTCTAGCCCATAAAACCATATTTTTGCATCAAAACAAGCCAAAAGTCTGCCTGGTTCTTCGTGCTTTAGCACTCGGTCCATAGAGCTGACCGCGGTCAGACACTCCTTCGCTGTTTCGTTAAATTTCATACAGAGCGGCTGAGGTGCATCATCCCCAGTCTCTCGCGCACTACGACGCTCGCCGCTCTTCTAGCCCGGAGCTCTAGTGATAACCAGGCAACTTGTCGTCATGACTGCGCCTTTCCTTATCCGTCTGCTATGCTGCTCTGTAGACCGACGATACATCGCCCATCAGCCCAATAGCTCTTGAAAATGCCGTCTTGTCGTCGGTTTTTTATCTTTGCCCTGCTTAGCAGCTTTGGAAAATGACGTCCTACATCACCGCTCCTATGTTGCTTTTTCGCGATACTCTCGTCCATACCCGCGGCCAACTTTTGCCTTTCATTCCCTTCGCGTTTAGTCTGCACTACTTCGATGCTATTGTAGTACCTGGAGTTGTTGGAAGCGAATCGTTAGCTATTAGACAATCTTCAGACCAGCTGTGCAGCTTCACTGGCCCAATCCAATCGCTCAAACTCAATTCTAAGTAAGGGAACATTTTGAAAATTGAGTTTATATTGTCTTTAGTTTTAAAAACGAATTTCATACAAATTTCAGTCGGAACTTATGCTGGCTCTAAGCTTTGGGTTGTGCAGCTTAAAGTTTCAAATGAAAATAAAAATTTCCACTTGGTTAATTTAAATCTTTAAATAAATTCACATATTGTGCAACCCCCCCTTTCTCACTGTCTGCCATTACCTTTCTAACGACCGAACAAAAATCGCTCAACAAAAGTAACGTCTCAGTGACACCGGAAGCCAAAGTCGGATGCTGACTTCTGTGGGGCGTAATTGTCGTGGTCGGCTTGGCTTGGTTTGGCGAAGGCGACGTCAGTTGTATATCGGCGTATACGAATATGAAGGTGTAGGCTGACGTTGAATTGCGCCTTCATTTATCATTGACTTGAAACGTATGGAGTTAAACAAAAATAATAATAAAGGAATAAGGAAAGCGGAAATGGAAGCGTGTCGGCGAGGAGGCTGAAATGCAAGGAGACAGGAAAATGCACGGAAAAAGGATATCACAGATGACGTAAATAAGTTTTAGTATGTTTGTCACGTGTTTCGCCGTTGACGGACTTTCACACATACATACGTATGTGTGTATTTCTCTGTTTTAAGGCGCATTTGTTTGTGGCTGTGTGTGTGCGTTTATGCCACACGTCCGTGACATTCTTGTGCGGGTGCGGCGATGCGCATGTGACATTACCGTTGGCGAGAGCTGTCAAAATGGTAATTAATCATGGCGTCAAATGAGTTGTGCATGTGGTGTATGTATGGCGCTATTGCGGGCGCACGTTTGTGAGCAGTCAGATATTGAGTTAAGGAAATTGTGGCTGAAGTAGGAGAAGTAGAAAAGGGCGCCAGCTCTACAAGCTACTCGTTTCGGGCTAACGCTGGGCGGTGGGGAGTGGAGCTGCTCCCAACTATTGCCATCGTTGAGCTTTCATTGTAGCATTCTATGTACTTTTTGGGTTTATGTTCTGGTCTACCCAACTCCATTTTATTTACTCCTTCAAGCGTCAATTTTTGACTTTTCCGCAACGTCAGCCACAGTGACAGCAAATGTTGTAGTACATTAAAACAAAGCTTACAACAAGCAAACATAATTTCAACCATAAGTATATTAAACAATAGTCGCTTTTGTTTTTGTTTCGGTTTTATTGACAATGTTCACGCTTAAAGAACTTTGGGACTATGGATGAGTGATAGTTGTGCCAATATTTTGACAAAAAATTATATGAAAGAGAACAATTGAATTTTAATGGCTGTGCAGTGAAGCCAATACAAGTTCCGACAAATCGACTACGACAAATGTCAGCTAAAGGAAATGACTTGAAACAGATTTTGCCAAAAGGAAATTTTTGCGAAGTGTGAGGCTATACGTTACCCTTGCAAAAAAGTGACCCGTCCGGGATGAAATTAGTACAGGGTATAATGGCAGACTGTCACAAGGGTAGAAAGTCCCTTCAACGAACGGTCTGGATTATATAATTTTTTAGAGAGGCGGCAACTTTATTTAAAAAGAACAAAACCTTATTGCACAAGTCCTTTCATCGAATCGAAAAGGCCTGCAAACAATTAGAGAGGAACTGCGTAGGCGTACGAAAAGCATACATTTTCTCAGAGAGCCAAGCGGTGATTCTAGCACTTGACTTACCGCTAATAATGTCTAAGGGCCAATTTCACAGTGCATAGTGAACAGTTATCTACAGATTTTTGTACTGAAAATCTATATTTAACTGCCGATTCTGCTACGCACTGTGAAATTGGTCCTAAATCAATCACAGATTGCAAATGTGCGTTAGGCACGACGTCCGAGTTAATAGACATCTCTTTCATCTGGGTTGCCGGTCCTGGGAACATACACTGAAACGAGAGGGCTAATGAGCAGTGTTGCCGCGAATAATTTTAGTGGGAGCCAAATTCCTTTAAAAAAAGGGCTAAAAAAGAGTTAAAAAAGTCGTTGTGGCTAAAAATTGTAGCTAAATTTTTTTAGTTATATATACAGTATTGGCCTATACAATAGCACCCCCATTTCAAAGTGATATTGTTTGCCACTCATGCTTATTTATTTATTTTTAAGAATTTTCAATTAAAATACAGTTCATTCTCTCACAAAACTCACATAAACTCAAGTTTAAAACTTTTTAAAAGACCGCAAAAGAGTGCAAAAAATTTTCACCCAAATTTCAAACTTTTTTCTCAGAAGCGGTAGAATTTTTTTGAATACACAGTTTTATAGCCCATTCAATTTTAGTCTAACAATGTGCAAGTTTCAAGTGGCTAAAAATTACCGTTGATTTTTTAGAATTTTTTTCGCCGAGGATGTTGCGGGTTTCTGCCATATAAAAATAAATTGTGTTTACTCGTTATGTGGAAGCAAATGAGACAAAAAAAATTCTAAAAAATCAACGGTAATCTTTAGCGACTTGAAACTTCCAAAAATTGAATGCGCTATAAAACTGTGTACTCAAAAAAATTCTAGAGCTTCTGAGAAAAAAGTTTGAAATTTAAGGGAAAGTTTGTTGCACTTTTTTGCGGTCTTTTAAAAAGTTTAAACCATTGGTTTATATGGGTTTTGTTAGAGAATGAACTGTATTTTAATTGAAAATTCTTAAAAACAAATAATTAAACATAAGTGGCAAACAATATCGCTTTGAAAGGGGGGTGCTATAGATATGCCCAATACTGTATGTATATAAGTATACACGCGAACATTTTCAATAAGTAATGGTATAGAAAAACAATGAACTCTGGAAAAAAAGCTAATATTTTATCCAACCAAAAACCTTTTTGTATAAAAGGGGAAATATATGACACCAGCTTGCTGGCTCCATCATGTGATTTTACCATCAAGCTCGAAGCATATAGGTAACTTACCAGCATGCTGGTACAATTTTTATTTCTTTACAAATGAGGTCGAGGAAAGATCGAAATGATTTGAGCCGAAATTTCTTAATTTTTCTACCACTTAGCTAAACATTGTTTTTTTTTTCAATTCACAACTACAATATCGTGAACTTAATCTCCCACAAACACGGCTTTGACTCATATAGTGCAAGAAATTTCCGCCAAAATACTTTTTACTTAGAAAATTGATCTAATTTCAACACTCACGACACCAGCATGCTGGTACAATCATACAATTTTCAAGTAGTTTTTTAAGTCGCACCAGCAGCTGATACAATCACACCACAAACACATACACGGTCAATCGACTTGATGGGCCATTTAACAAATTAAGCATATTAAGGGCCGTAAACTTATTTATTTCAAACTATAGTTAAATCGTTAATAGAAAAGTTAACAGCCCTAACACTTTTACAGTATGTATGTATAAAAACGTAAGGAGCATACGATACATATATGTATATATATCAGTCTTTCTTAGTTTAAAAATTCATCTCTTACATGACTGCAAAAAAAAACAAATTAAGCATATACATCGTTTTCATGCCAAGTATGAATAAATTTTAAAAAGTGCTAAAAAAAGGGCTAGGGGCAATTTTAAATTTATATGGCTAAAAACACTGTGGTAGTTAAATCTAGCCACCAAAGGCTAAAACGGCAACACTGCTAATGAGTAAATTCTCCATTCGGACTCATTAAAAAGGGAACTACATTTGCAATACGCACGTATAGCTGATACACGTTGGAATAACCTTCGAAACTGCGAGGGAAATATGGCCGCATCATGACAAACCAAGGACAGAACTTTTAAAGAGGTCGGGGAAAGATATACAGGACAATTCCGGCTAAGAAAGTAAAAAGGCTTGCGGAAGACTAATGAAAGACAGATGGCTAGATAGTTCGAAAGACTTTTGTTATTCTAGCACAAAAGTCTTACTAAAGAAGCTCTCTCATTCACCACTCGTGGTGAAGAGCTTGTATATCATTTTTCTCCGTCGCTCCAACAGTCGCAATGGCCGAGTGAGAATGGCGTGCCGTTCGGGAGTTCCGAGTTCGAGTCTTGGGCAGCGGATTTTTTTTTGCTTTTAATTGATTTTTTTTTTTCGTTTTTAATTAAAAAAATAATATATCTTTTAATTTTATTCAATTTTTGGAAACTTTTTTTATGTATTTTTTACTTAAATTTTTTTCTAAATTTAATTTTAACGGGTGATTTTTTTGAGGTTAGGATTTTCATGCATTAGTATTTGACAGATCACGTGGGATTTCAGACATGGTGTCAAAGAGAAAGATGCTCAGTATGCTTTGAAATTTCATCATGAATAGACTTACTAACGAGCAACGCTTGCAAATCATTGAATTTTATTACCAAAATCAGTGTTCGGTTCG
>NW_023458562.1:31304423-31322255 GCF_013731165.1 Rhagoletis pomonella
GATCGTACACTATCTTTGCGAGTTCCCAGCATTGACACATTCGGGATTTTTTTCCATCCAAGCTCTTAGGGAAATCTCCAAATGTACCATAAGTAACCTAAATAGATGCATACAAAAATCCAAATGGTTTGAAAAAACCGACGAATCACGAAAGTAGATAAAATCAAGGATCCCAGACAAAGCGTATTAAAATGTTGCTATCACAGTTAATTGCGTCCAGGGCATGTGCTCAGGCGACGCTTCTACCAACCAACCTACAAAATTTTAGTGGCGAGGCTAATACTTAGTTGAAATATTACTCGGCTCATATCATTGGGAAGGTAGTTTGTATGTAAATATGTACCATGAGTTAAAAAGAAAACTATGTGATATAACTCGAGCTGCTTTAACAGCTACAATGGTTGTCATCGCAGAGTGCTCCTGTGGTATTCAAGAGATCTGCGGTTCAATACCACCGGCCAGGAAGAAATGTGTTTCTTTATTGTACTTTTACTGATTTATGTGTTTCAATATTTCGTTCGTTGGGTTCTGTTGTTGGTTGCGACAAGTTGAAAGCGTTGAATAAATGTACATTCATTAGAAAAATATTTTGATTTTCTAGTTATGCAAACTGGAAGACAGATGGACAGATACATATCTATATTGAGATATCATACAACCAGAATATTTTAATTAATTCCATTTAAAAAAATATATTTTCCATTTGAATGCGGAAATTAGCTTCGCGCACCAACTTTTCGAACTCATTTTATTTATAATCAAAATCTAAGCATAATAAGCATATTCTTGTTTTCGTAACTAAAACTTTGTGTCGAAACAAACCGCAGACAGTACAAAAACAAAATGTGTCTATCAAGAAAAACCTATTTAACGAATAACTGTCCAATTCGTATTAATGTCAATCAACCATTTGGTGAGTGAAAACTTCATTTTCTACTTCATTGTCAGCAGCTACAGTAAGAGAAAACAAATGCAACAACAATAGAAAACAATAAACAACAATGAATAAACGAACCACGCTGGATAGACAATGCGAAAACAGCGGCGACCAGCAAAAACGCGACAATGCGAGTAGACAGTTGACAGCTGAGCGCCAGAAATTATGCTGAAAAAAAAAACACAAGAACAAGACTACTTTTCATTTACAACATTGTTGATACGAGACAGTGAAATTACAATTTGGTGGAGTGGCGGATGAGCTGTCAAAACGCAAGAAACTAATTAGAATTAAAATAGAAATGCAAAAACAAAAACAGTAATAGTAAGTACTTTTTAGAAGGCAGGCAGGCAAAGACCAAATAATTGTACAACTTGGCTACCATGGCGCTTGCTGGTGGGCAAAAAAGAGAAATTCTGATAAGAGCCATACAAGTTGAAGTGAGTCATTCGCGTGGCATATGGCAAATGGCGCTGACCGCGCGCGTCTTGGCTTAAACTAACAGCGTTAAACCCTCGACCGACGTGATGATACAAGCTGATGTAGTTGACAAGTTGGGTGTCAGTCTTGGGCAGGCTTGAACGTTATGCTACGGAAGTGTTGGGAGTATCACCAAAAAAGTGCGTCTATAAGAACAAATTAGACATTTAGGACATTATTCCTTCGCTTGAAAGTCGTCAATGAAAAATCAATTCCCTTCATCCATCCTTCACATGGCGCTACTGCCAAGACGAGGTGAGAACAGCAGTAAGGGGCTTAAGAACAACGAAGTCAAAGCTAGTGGCTAGCAGTGTTGCCGTTGTGCGACTAAAGGGGCAATTTGGCCCTTTTTAAGTGCCAATGCCCTTTGACCCGACATTTTGAAAATTTTGATTTTTTTACCCTTTTCCAAAATTATGTGCGACTTTTGCCCCTTCTCAGAGATTTCTTTTGGAAATGTTAACAGAGCCATGCTACTGTAAGTACGAAAAAATGAATCACTTAAAACTTTTAAAAGAAATGCAACTCGATTTCTGTGTATGTTTGCAAAGCTTGTCCCGCTATTTTCTTTTTAAATTCAACAGCAGAATGTTCTAGCAGTGAAAAAACTTTATATGTAATACATGTAAATTTGATTTTCACTTTGGTTCTCAGATTTATTCCTTTACTAGTAAAGGAAAGCAAAAATAATATGCGGCCCCTTTTTTTGCGAATGACCCGTTTTTTCGACTTACTAAAAATCCTCAACGGCAACACTGGTGGCTAGTGTTAAGTGCGATTTGGCTGGATGAGTACATGCCTAAAGATTGCAACTTCATCGTACTTTGCTCAATTAACAAACTCCGAGATTATTTAAAATGAGTTGGGTTGGTGCTCTTTCATATGCGTATTTTTTTAAATTTAGCAAGTTTTTTTAATTCTAAAATTTTTTCCCCTCAGTGGGTTTTTTAAGCGCGCCCCAGACACTTGGGAGTTGAGACGAGTACGTACTGAAGACAAATCACCCTGTACCGGAAAAAATACCAAACTAGCATATATGGAGCCAGCAAAAATCACCTTAGTGCAGAAGGGCTGGCTTCACTTAGTGTGAACAGTTGGCGAAGAAGGAGACTGAGTCTCGGCACCTGCTCTCGTTATTAGAATGGCTTCATTTCCTCTGTTACTTATTGATTTGTTCTATCGAAAATTTGCTTTTGTTCATAAAATTCGAGCGAAATTTTAGAAGAAAAAAAACATAAAAAAAATTGTCTTATCGAATCGCAATTAAATTTTCATCGTTAAAAATGAAAAAAAAACTTTATAGTAGTAGAAAGGCCTCTATTTACACATTTCTTTGTGTCTAATCAATTACCCATGGAAATTTTTACACGAATATATATGTATGTATCTACATATGGCATTATGACAAATACATATGTACATACAGTGGCTTAAACAAGTGACAACGGTTTGATATTTTTTACGTATTCACAATGTTCTTCAAGTAATTTTTTTTCTCTAAATATATTGTCCAAGCTATAACCAAAACCATGTAAATCAAAGTTTAAAATTTTATACGAAATTTAGGAAAATTCAACAGATTTTGATTAAGATCCCAAACTGTTTATTCTGTACCTTTAGAACATGTTTGGGTATTCTGTGAACTTTGAAACATTTATTTATAAGATTTTGGAAAATATTTTTATAGAAAAGAGTTAACTTGAAAAAAATTCTGAGAAAAATAACACGCGTTCATTCGTTGTAGTCACTGTAGGTTTAAACCCCAGTCAAGCAGCATGGGTAATGTTGCGCTAAATAAACATACATTCACCGTCTGGCTGCTAGACTGACCGAATGAACTCACCAAAAGCCCGCTTCAGTTCAGTTCAGTCCAGTGTCACTTTTGCAGTGATTAACAAATCAAACTTGTCAAGAGTCAGGGGAGTTGCAAAGCGACTGGAGCTGCTGCGACCGTAGATCCATGTACATATTTACATACATATGAGTTAAGAGGGGGCATGCGAGTGGCGGCAGCTGTCAATGTGACGTTTGATTATTTTTTAAGCGGTTGTAATTTTGATTTTGATTTATTTTTTGTTTTCTCTTTCCGCTTAATTTTTTATGTGATCTGATTGCGAAAAATGGCAACACCCAGCGCTCTGCGGACAATTGCAGGTGTTTGGTTGAATAATTTAACAAAAGCATTGAATAGAAAAAAATGTTAAGGGGAATACATGTGAGTTGGATGATAAAGTGTTACAACATGTTCACCTAAAAGTTAAAACATGCAAAGTTAATGCTGTTTTTATTTGTTTTTTTTTTGGAATACTTTGCTAGACTATGACAATGTCGGTCAAAGCTGATGGAAATTTTTGAGCCAATGCTAAAACTCTGTTTCGACGAAGAAAAAAAATATTTTTGGTTGAGAGTTGTAGTATATTTAACGGTGGGGTGCAATAACACCATTCGCAATAACGCCATATTATATTTTTTCCATTTTGTTTTGGAAATAAAACCATATGGCGTTATTTCCAATCCAGAAGTGAAACAATGTCATATTCAAATTTGTGCAAATGAGTAATAAAGCCATATTCTGAAATGACACTCTCAAGGCGAATTAATAAGACGGAGTTACCGGTGAATCTGATTTTTTCGCCGTAGAGAACATTACGTCCAAATGCAATGAATTATTTAAATTGATACAAATTATTACTAATAAAATTAAATAAATAATTATTTAATATTTCCGGATTTATTGGATATTGGAAAATAAATATATGTACTTAGGTAAGTTTTAATTTTGCAAGTGCACATTTGCTGGCTCCCCGCACAGCGCCGCGCCCGGTCGCGTCGGGCTCATGACCCCCACGTCTCGCTGCACTGCACTCGCGCGGTCCCCCCAACCCTTCTCCGCAAACACTGGTTTTATGTTTTCCAAACAAAAATTTTAAAAGGCGCAATAAAACCATAATGGCTTTATTTCCATTTCCAGTTGGAAATAAGGCCGTATCGAAATTATGGCCTTATTTCCAATGGCAAAGCGAAATAAAGCCATTATGGCCTTATTGCGTATGGTGTTATTGCACCCCACCCATTTAACACCGTGTTTTTGGTTCGCGAGTTAAATATTCATTTTCTTAATTGTAGCAGATAACTCAAAGGGCGGGTTAAAAATTGCATGGCTATAATTTTGATTTAATCCAAAAGTTTCCAAACTGAAAAAAAATCTACCAACAATTGGTTAATATTACCAAATCCTAACTTGAAAAGGAATTACAGAGATAATTTTTACTTTAAACAAATTTTGTTTGCCGATTTTTTTATTTGAATACGCTTACATATCCGCCTACTCGGGATCAAACCAATTTGATAAAGTGATGGATTTTGATAGTGCTGTAAAGCTGATTTCCAATATCTCTACAAGGTCTTGTAGAGAGCGCTGTGTAAGGTGCTGTACACTCTATTATTCTGATTCTATTATTCTGATTTACCATGAGTCGAGAAACCTGCCTCTCTAATTCTTAAGGCTGCAATAGTGGCTATTTATCGAGCATACATTCTAGCGGGTATAGATGTAGGATCGAGTTAAGAGCTTCCGTCGGGGAAGAGCAAAGAATGCATAGCTCCGCACTCCTTTGTAACCTTTGAAATTGCTTGAGCGCTGTTGTCTTGCTAAGGGTATGCCACCGTACTAGAGCTCCGTAGAGCAGAATCGGGCCAATAATGGCAGTGTAGATCCAGTGAACTATCTTAGCTGAAATGCCCCACGATATACCGATCACCTTTTTATACGTGAAGAGCGCTGTGGCGGCATCCTGATGCCTTTATTGTGTTGCCATTTCAGAGCAGTTTGCTGTCAAGAATTACTGCAAGATACTTGGCAGTACGTTTAAATTGCAGGCTTGAGCCATCGAATTTAGGGGGTATAACAGCCGGTATTTTGTACCATCTGGTAAAAAGGACTAGGTCAGTTGACGCCAAGACTACCGTTTTAGCCCAAGTAACGGAGAGGCAA
Organism: Rhagoletis pomonella; assembly: GCF_013731165.1. Taxonomy (NCBI): domain Eukaryota; kingdom Metazoa; phylum Arthropoda; class Insecta; order Diptera; family Tephritidae; genus Rhagoletis; species Rhagoletis pomonella. The sequence continues at coordinate 31,309,835 of NW_023458562.1, forward strand.
GAGCGGCTTCTACAAGATTACATAGAGTTTGAGAAAATTTTTCTAAACAGTTGATGATATCCTATGAAAAGTAATGGACGTAGAGCTTAGAGCTCAAGACGTCTCTCGACGAATCCTTGAGATGGTTTACTGTATCTAAGTCTCACACTGACGGTTCTGGGGTGGTCCTTATATACTATATATATGTACATAAGACACATTATCGCCTTAAAAAATAAATCTCTTCCCTTAACTAGTTTAAATCAAAAACTGAAGCAAAATTCTAAGTTTTTAAGAAAGAAAAATTATTTTTAATAATTCTAAGGACTTAACTTTCGATCAGATAAACAATAACACGAGAAAGTAAAAATTTGTGTAATATAGTAAGTTTAATCTGATTTTCGGCTACAGCAATTTAAGTTCTATTAATTTTTAAATCAACCCAAACCTAGACCACTACGCGACGCTCCGCTCATTTCATTGCTTATGAATATATCATAAAAATGAGCGAACTACGGGTAAATGCATTTAGAGCCCAAGCGATTTTAGCAACCAGCAAACAGCAGATAATAAAAGCAAATAGCGTCCAATAAAATCCATTAATATGATTTGGTCGGTTTTCTGTTGTCGATGTGTGCAAAGTGTTAATGAATTTTAAATAAGTTTGAATGCGCTGAGGGAAATTAAAACGCGTGTTTATTTTGCGGTGGACAAGCCGTTGGGAGTTGCAGCCCATACATAAAATCATACTTACATAACCAAACCAAATTGTACATACATATACATATGGCTGCATTTGCATTAACACAAACAAAATCGCAAATACTAGTACATATGTATGTGTATTTACGTATATCTCATTTCCACCTTCTGTGCTCGTCAACCGCTGACACTTTGTGCGGGCTCTGTTGGTTGACATGAAAGTGAAATTTTCCATAGACCTGGTCTGCTGCCACAGCGGTGCAACGAGTGACAGGCAGGTGTGGTTTTGAAAAGAATTCAGTGGAGACGATGCGCAGACAGACAGGTATGTCCAATTTTAGGCTGGTAGAGGGTAAATTCATATTGTCACTGCTCCTTGTCGCTCCGCCTGTACGATTAGATTAAACATTTTGGCTAAAATTTGTGAAATGTTAATGTTGTAAATTGACAAAAACAAAGCAAAACAATAATAATGTTGATTACATTGTTGTGTGCCATTTAATTTTATTGCTTTTCAAATGGACGTCCTGCAAGATATTTAATTTCTTGGATGGGGTTTCAGCAACGCATCAAAGCTCTACCCAGCTTCAGTGGATAGGACCGCTGGAATTCGGGTTGCATGATTGACTTAAATGCCATCCGTAACGTCTCTGGGGACAAAGACACAGTTTTACTAGGATGGGTACCGAGACACGAAGGACACGATGTCAATGAGTAGGCGGCCTCTCTAGCGAAACAAGTACATACCGCAGTATTACAAGGCGCGGAGCCCTTTTGTGAGCTTACACAAAGAACACTTACAGGGGATCATAAATAACTGGGTAGACAAAATGTTCTTCTGGAATTGGATGGAATGTGCAGGGCAGAAGCAAGCCAAAGGATTTATCTGTCTTGCAGATGAAGCTCCAAATAAATTACTTAAGTTATTCGGAGAGGACCTCCAAACTCTCACTGGGTACAACACGGGACACTGCCTGCATTCGCTACAACCTCAGTAAAATAAATCTTTCAGAACCCAAGGTCTGTCGCTTTTACGGGCTGGACGAAGAAATGCCAGATCACATTATCTTCAAGTGTGTTGCTCTCGCTAGGTGCAGATTATCTTCTTAGGTGGTGCAACATTTCATCTCCCTGAAATTTGGTATAAAAAGCCTTAGTGGTGCTAATCTACATTGAAAACCTGCCCATATAGGGCGGAGGGCCAGCTGCAGCTGCTGAAGAAAATATGAAATATTTAAAAAAGAAGTGTGAGTGAGTGTGATTTTGATAATATTTGGACGGGAAGATACAAGTTGAAGGGATATTACAATTCTAATCCATTCAAGGCCGTAATCCTAAAATTAAATACATACACGACGAAATGAGAACCCTCTCCTATTTCGGAGACGGCAAAAAACTGATTTTATCTTACATAAAAAAAACATATGAAAAGTGGAAAAAGCAACAACAATTTACGTGGCGAACTTAACTCAGAGGGTAAACAACTGGCCTTTTAATCCGAGGTCGCTGGTTCATATCCCAGTGAGCGCGGTGAAGAAGTCTGATGAGGAGATGCTAAATTATTGTGGTTTTTTCACTCCATTATTGATTAAAAAACGTCTTCAGGCTTAAAGGAAAAGAAAAGCAAAATTTTTACAATTCAATTTCCTCAGCACCTTTTTCCTACATTTTCCCAGAAACTTTTTTCTTTTGGCAAGGATATTTTTTTTGGAACCGATTTCCTAAAAGAAAAATTTCTAAAAGCTACAAATTGTTTTCTCTGCAAATTTTTGGTCTGTTACTAGGTAGCTATTTCGCTTATAAAAGTATTTTTTTCTAATTTCTCGTAAATTTTTTTAGTTTAGGTAAAAATATTTATTTTTAAAATTATTTTATTTTATGGTTTATATAACAATTGTTGTTGTTTTGTAAATAAATAAATAAATACATTTTAAGATGAATCTTTTTTTCGGCTAAGCACTAACATATCGAGCCCTAACCGCAAAAATAACGTAAGCGACATATTTTTCAAAATTTTGTTTTTGATGCAGAAATATTACTAGAGCATCGAGATACATTTCTGCATCAAAAATAAAATTTTGAAAATAATGTCGCTTACGTTATTTTGGCGGTTAGGGCTCGATATTGTTATTATTAATGTTTTTTTTTTTTTAATATTGTAAAGAAAAATCGTTACATTTACACACTCGTTTTGCTATTTTCAGGGATCACACGATTTGTGAGTATTTGTGCGCGATTATAAAACCTCCAATTTTTCTTTTATGATTCAGAATTCGATAACCATTTTAAAACAACGAATTTCTTAACAAATGTGTTAGAGGCTATCTTAGCAACATTCGCAGTGCAAACTATTCGACATAAACAACCGCGCAATTGCGGGATCAACACTGCCTAGTGGCTTAAGTCAATCCTTTTAGAGCTTAAAGCTTTCTTCAAAGATGAAGTATGTTCCCTACCTGACTTCGATAAAGGGCTACTTGAATATTAGTTTGTAGATTTATAATTTGACGTTTGGTCAGTCAATATGTCTGTTGCTCAGTGAATATTAAAAATTGTATTCGTTTATTTGTATTTGTTTTATTTCGCATCGCATTAATGTGAGGTGGCGTGTCTGTAATTGAGAATTTGTACTCAATTAAGATTAAATTCAATATTTGCTTAAAATTTGTGCACAACGGACAAAATACGAGTAACAAAAACAACAACTGACATGCATGCACTAGACAAAACTTAATGAAATGCAAATGTAAATGTAGACTTGTTGAACCACATATGTAGATAAATACTCGTACACCCTCTCACACACACATAAAAATGTCATTCAAACTCAATTGGACTTTGTTGCTATTGCCATTAAACAATCACATACAATTACAATCAAAATTTGTTGCATGCCATTTTGTCAGGACATCCAGCGATACGCAATTCTATACACTTTGCTCTACCATCCTCGCTGCCTTCACACAACTGCATTTGTTAGTCACGTTGCCTGGACATCAATCCACAAATGTGCACGCATCTCGTCGTAGTAATTTGCAAATTCATCTCAACTAAACAAATATGGACATAGATATATATATATGTGTGTACATACATATGAATGCGTGCGTGCAAAACCGAAGTGAAAATAGTCGTCACATTACAATATCACCGAGTCTTTGAAGGTGTAGAGCTGGTGAGCTTGTTTGTGATGTCTGGTTGTTGATGGCACGCGAACGGAATGTTTGAAATGGCAACGTTTGTATTTTGTTGTTGTTTTTATTATGCATGGTTGTCTGTTGACCACCAGCATGGTTGTCTGTTGACCACCAGCATGTCTGCACTGTTCTGCTGGTCCAAATCATGGCCACATACATACACATGCAGACAGTTATGAAAGAGAAATGGTTATTTTGGTACCCGCATAGTCGCGGCCAAAGTCTGTGTTGCGCGCATACAAATCAAAGCAGACATCAGCAAATATTCACATTAACACGACGGTGACTTGGCGGTGCGGAAATGGTATCCAGATAGATTTTTAGTGAACACTTTACGGGGGCTTTCAACTAAATTGGTAGCGTATGAGTTTAGTTGTTATCGAACTGGAAATTATTTGTAATAATCACTCATACGGAGGCGTGCTAATCTAGACAGTATTTAATATTTTATGGAGAAATTTTGTTTGAAATCAGTAGTAAAAATTTATTTTATAAATATTTTACTAGTTATTAGGGAAACTAAGTATAAAACAATGCAATGGGTAGCCCGTTCTTCTGGGTATGAACATAGATTTGCACAACTATACCCAATCCGGAACCTTACGTCGGCCACTTGAAAAGCCATCTAGCCTTGGCTGAGAGGAAAAAACAACTTTTCATAGAAATGGTATGGAATTCTTGAAAATCCACCTTTTTCGATCGGAAAACTATGGTTCACTTCAGGAGACTTCCAATAATAATACCCTATTGTTTATTTAACCATTTCCTAATACTAACGGCTTTTTATTGGTGGTGACGTACCTATAAATTACAGTTAGTATGAAAAAATGGTTAAATAAACAATTGGGTATTATTATAAGGAATCTCCTACAGAGAAGCACAGTTTTCCGATCGAATAGTACTGATTTTTAAGAATTGTATACGATTTCTACGAAAAGTTTTTTTTCCCCACATACATAGTATAATACATAGAAAACTTTGAGCGCTTTAAGCGACCTCTAAATATTTTTTGCTTCCAATATAAATAAATAGGGTATATTTTTTTCGACATAGAACAATCCGAGGGTGTGAACGCATTAAAATTCCGACTTTACTTTTTCTCTAACATTTTTGGACCAACCTAGTATACACTATATAATTTTTATACTTAAATTTTTCCTACACGGTACAAATTTTTGCATCGGTAAGATTTATCTCTGAAAATTATCATCGTGCTTCACTAAAAGACATTTGCCTTTTTCCCTCGTGTTTTTTTTTTTAAGCCCCAGTCAAAAAATGTCCGGTGCGACGTTGGAAAGCCCCAAGTCTCAAGTTTTTTTAATAATTCGACTCATGAACTTTTGCGGTACATACATCTCCCGGGCAATGATTTTCGCGTTTCGGAGCGGTTTTCGCTGAATGCTGTATTTTGGCAGTCTCCTCAAACATTTTTTTTGCACTAGTAAATAGAAGAACATGCGACTTATACCGAGCGGGCTGAGCGTTTTGAAACTGAAACAATTTTAAATTCCTGGAACATACTAACGCTTAACAGGTTATATATCATAGGCCGTGTGGTATTTTCAGTTCTTCTATTCGATGTTGAACCGATATTACTGTCCCTACCATACAGGCTTGGTGGCACCAAACATCCTACATCCGCCACGGCCCGAGACATTTCATATTGCAAATCTAAGTTCTTCATATTTTGCCACGAGCTACCGAGATTCAGGCAGTATACCGAAGCGTTATCAGCGACAACCAGCGAGAGGAGTTTTATCACCTGCTACAGATGTGCAGCTTTACCTGACTGGAGAAATCTGCATAAATCAGACATTTTTACAGTTTGGTTGCTAAAACGTAGCAGCTTAACAACTTCCCTGTCCAATGAGTCATATGTGACTCACGAGAGTGTGTTGAAATAAGTTCATGAGTCACATGTAACTCATTTTTGTGTACACTTTCGGACAAATTTTTTGGTGTGAACGGTACGCGATATTTTTTTAAATGATACGTGGACGTACGGCAAAAATCCTAACGTAAAAATATATGAAAGAAAATTTCGAGATTTTTTTTCCTGAAAGTTCTCTTTTAGTAAAAAGAAAAGGCGTAGAATAAATATAGGTTAGGTTAGGTAAGCGGGCTGCCTCCGCATGTGGAGGCACACTGGGACTCGACTAAGCTGTCCGTTGTGTTGCCCTCAGAGGGGGGAGCAGAACGACACCTATGGCTTTTTGCCGGAGAAACGCTCCGTGCTCACAACGAAGCTCTTCAGTCGACTGATGTCCACTCCCGAGAGCGATGCAGCTGGTGCAGTAAGGGTTATCCGCAACATTCAGCCTTACAGCATGGTTACCGTGACCAGTAAGCACTCCCACCAATAGTGAGAGATGCAGCTTGCTTAGTCTCAAGAGCTCCCCAGACCGCCCCTGGTCCACCCGTGGCCAGAAAGACTTTGCCACCTTGCACTCCAATACCAAGTAGGTATCGAAACAACGATTCGAGTAAAAAAAGTAGTTTTTATCGAAACAAAAGTATCGAGTACATACTCGTATTTACTTGTATCGGAACATCCCTAAATGTAACTCAAAAACCACTTTGCTCGATGTGTTCACATGTGACTCATTGAACGTAGCAAAGAAACTGTTTTGTCCTACGTCCATGAGTCACATATGAGTCATGAAATAAAATAACAAAAACAAGTTAAAGCAATATATAACAATTTATAAAAATATTAGCATATTAGAGCAAAAAACCTGTGAACGTGGGGCATTAACAAAATGCATTGTATGAGGACAGGGAAGTTGTTAAACGTATTTTCAGTATTATTTAATAACTTTATTCGAATCGAAATGTGTAAATTAAAACTGCAATCACAATTACAAATCACAGCCAAACAAAAAAGAACAGCTTAGCAAATTATAATATTTAAACATACGTGTTTATTTTACTATTTAGCCATTTCATTCAAATATGCGCTCTACCTCTTATGGTCGCCGTGCTACATGTGGTATGAGTAATTGCAATTGGTCTATGTAGGTATGAGAATCCTACTCTCGAACAGCTACAGCTTTATAGCATGCATTCAGGCGCTATTTGGTCAATACACAATAGTCAACTAAAGTAATAAAGCAAACAACAAAACAAATATGTACCATAACAAGTAACCACACATTCATGTGTATGTACATAAATATATGCATGTGTTTAGATGCAACAATATTTGTATAGATGTAAAGATGCAATTATTGCGCTTTGTGTCATGAGTTTAGCTCACATGTATGCATTTATTTACATACAATAAATGAGTATACCTATATATGCGTGTGTATGTAGAAATTTTAGCATTTTCCATGCGGCTTTATTTGTGTGTTTTTAGTGAATTCGTTGGTGCAAGCAAGCAGTGAGGCATAGAGCAGCCACATATGATCATATATGTACATACATACATATTGATTTTATGCAGTTATGTGACGCTTGAAACCCCAATGACAAACCACGAACTTGATATGTGGCCATGGTCTCCATATGTATGAGATCAATCACCGGAAAATTGGATTTCCATATGTACACACAAAGCAAAGCCACACACATTCACATACATAAGTATGTATGTTTATGGTGTAATGTACGAGGCACTCAGGTGGAGTTAAGTTTGTTGGCTGGCCAAAGGAGTGACTGAATGGTTACAATCTACAAACAGTCTGCCGGTATGTCTTTTTACGTGCACCTTACTACTTCGTTTGATACAGAAAACAATTGAGGAGGTGTGGTGAGGGAGTTGAAAATGGTCAAACAGAGGTAGTTGGGATTGCATAAATGCTCATGGATATTCACAAGTTTAACTCTGTAGATTGACATTTCAATTTGGACTTTATAAAACTGTAGAAAATAAACAAACTCGTACTCGTTAAGAAGAGTAGGAAGGGCTAAAGATATAAATCAATATTTTAGATTTTTTTTAAATATATTTGCTTGTCATTACATTTACTTATTGTGCATGCATACATAGATATATTTATGAGATTATCACTGTGAAGCAGATGCCGAGCTTTGGCCTGTGGAAGTCAGCTTGATTGTCTCCATTAATGCATAGTTGACAACACAAGAGCGCCCTTCGTAATGTTTAGAAGGGTCATAAGATAATTGTCTTTATTATATATTTTATACTTTTCGAAGGTGGTGCGCAGCGTTATTGCTCCCCGTGATCAACTGACTTACTGTCTGGTTAATTCTTTGTCGCCTGCCACAGTGCTAAGCTGAAAGCAACGTTCTCACTTACCCGTGCATAGTTGAATATGTGATTTCTAAACCACTGATGGGCACTGCCTTGCCCGCAGGCAAAGCTCTTTTAAGCTTTCTATATATTTTGTATAGGCGCATGCCGAGTAAAAGCTCTCTCTGCCCATTGCTGTTCTAAACTAATCGGCAAAATACAGAGCGCTTTTAAAAAAAAGCTTTCAGGTAGAGCTTTTTCAAAAACATATTTCAATACCGCTGCTATTCGAAGGCAAACGAGGTAAAATTTTCTAAGCAAAGATAAATAAGAAGGCCTGATACTCTCGCCGTTCTATAGAAGCATCCGAAACAAGGGCTCCTAAAAGGCTTCCTTTTTATTTAATTTTTCCCACCGAGTTGTTATTTTTGTTGCTGTTGTAGGTCCTACTAAACCCTGCCGAGAGTCGAATTATCCCACAATCGTTGTCCTCAAGCTCAATTAACGGTAGGCCCAGAAAACGTACTATTTTGACGGGGTCAAGGGGTGTTGAGTGGACACTTGAAGAGGTGTTTGGCATCATGTGGAGAGCCTTCACATGTTACATTAGGTACATCAGGATGCACTATGGATATGTAGAAATTTCACCTACCACAGTACTTAAACCCCAATAAAGTCAGAGTAACGTGTGTCTCTCTTGGCAAATGAAACTCTTCCTCAGCAGTTAGTGGGAATTAAACTCTGATGACGGCGTTCATTGGACGGGAGTTAGTGAAGATGGCGACGGTTTCCCGATGATTTTCGTGTATTGTCTGTCTAGGCAGTGACGGGTCCAATGGTTGTGGCACAATGTTCTGGAACTTGACCTTCAGGTTGTAGAGAAGCCTTCTGACGTCCCACAGTGGGGGAAAAAGGTTCCTGTGGACAAATTAATTTTTTGAGCCCAAGTTTCTTTTTTTTTAAATAAAAGATAATTAAATTTCACGCAATGTAGAGGAGCTGGCCAAAAAGGCCATTACCAATTGGCAAGAAATTGGGCCTAAATGACACATAGTGCACTGGATTAATATATTTAGCAATGATACGTTCAATTTTATTTTACGGCGTCACAGTTTGACGGACATCATGGGACCTAGGTTCAAAGGGCGGCATGCATGCTAGTCACAGGTGCGTTGCCATCCACACTCACCACAGCCATGGAAACACTCCTAGACTTTCTGCCCGCAGAACTTTTCGGAAGCTACAGCCGAGCTGTAATGCAGTAAGAATAAATGCACTGTCAAAATGGAAATACACCACATTCGGTCATACTAACATTCTAACCAACCACCCGAAAATGTGTAGGTCTCCAGATTACACAACACCACTGCCGAAAATCGAGGACAAGCTCTCATATCGCTTCGAAGAAAGACTGGGAGGACGACTCGGTCAAAAGCCTCCAAGATAACTCCACAGCCATCCGAACGGATGGTTCTAAACTAAATCTAAGAGTAGGGAGGGGTATGCACTTGGAGGACCCCTCGTTAGACTTCTGATTTGGGCTGCCAGACCACTGCTCTGTCTTCCAAGCAGGGCTCGCGGCCATAAAAGAGGCTGTACTCTGGCTCCTCAATTATTCTTTTAACCTGCCTTCAGTAACTATATACTGCGATATCCAACCAGCTATTAAGTCACTAGATTTCTGTGAAACCTCGCCAATAACCGTAAACGAATATAGGAGATTCCTTAACGATTTAGCTTCAAAATCTACTATCCACATTGTGTGGATGCTAGCCCACAGAGACAATCGGGGAAGCGTGGACGAGCATGCGGGGAAGGGAACGAACTCGCCTGACTTTGACTCTTATAATGCGGTGGGCATACCGCTATCTACCTGCAAGATATGGTTCAAGACACACTTCGTCAAGAAGGCAAATAAAAGATGGTCGGCAGAACTCACGTGTGGGACGACTCGAGAAATCTGCGCCAGTGTGGACAAGAAAAGGTCCGACGTAATCATTCGGTTAGAATATCCTCTACTAAGGCTGGTGATCGATTCAATTACGGACCACTGGTTAATGTATGCTGGCGGAATGGACTTATCGAGAGTGTGGAAGACTACCTCTCCCACTGCCCAGTCCTTTTGGATGGATTCGAATTCGAGCTTTCATCTGGTATCACAACGGGCCCACTGGGTCTAAGTGTACCTCTTTCCTACGTTCGATGAAGCAGCCATTTCTCTAACCTAAGCTATTTTGTTATAAAATCAAAATTTGTTATGAATCACTGCGTCCTTTTCAGCCATCAGCTTTGAGGGACCAGTATGTAATTGGGTTTGGTGTACAAAGTGACTGACGCTTCTAACTCACTTTCGCGTATTCCTAAGGAAAAAAATTTATTAAGATTTGTAGCCACAGTACAAAAATGTTATAAATAATAAAGTTGAATATTCGAATACTTGCTTAGGTGTCAGAGTGAGAGAAATTAAATTGCAATGAAATGAGATAGGCAAAATTATTTGGGGCTACAAAAAAAAATAAACAAATTCCTAAGGCAAATAGTAAATTTTGTTTCAGTTTTGCAAGTTAAAAAAAGTGAAAAACTTGCACATAAATATATTTACATTAGGGTGGTCCTTAAAACCAAATGAAGGCTTTATTTAGGTCTCACCCCCTCAATCGGTAACATGACTGTCACAATAATCACATATAGATAAATGTTGGTCCCGATTGCAGACGGTTATGGCGTATCGCATAGGGGGCAGTGTACATATTCCTCTATAGAGACTCAAAAAATTAAATTTTTTTTTTCATATAATACCCAAAATCGATACTGCCATAGCCGAAGATATCACATATAAATTTTAGTTCCGATTGGAGACAGGAAAAAACTGGTTCATCCAATTTTTAAGGACTAACCTAATGGACATATATATGCACTTACCTCAAAGCTGCATAGTGGCGATGCCCTTTCCCAACTTTGTCTAAGGAAATTTTCGCAATTGCAACTGAAACGAAAATAGAAAACCAAACGAAAATACAGCGCATTTCAATGTCATTGAATATTTGATGAAAACAAATCGAATTGCAATGAAATGGGAAAAACAAAACACACACAAAAAATATACAAATAAATAAGGAATGAAGACATAAAAAGACAAATGAAAAATGTGTTTTTTTTGCAAGAACTTTGCCATCCCAGTGTGTAGCAAAAAGTAGCAAATCATCTAAAAGTGGAAAATAGTAAAATTAAAAAATAGAAAAAAGTGCAGGTAATGCAAGCAGTGAATAAACAAGTTGCGCGCGAAAATTGCCAAAGAGACTTTGAAAAGTCAAAGCTCCAAAAGTCAGACGTCAGCCAAATCTCGCGTTGCTGAAACGTGCTGCGACTGAGATATAGACAATAAATGCGCCGAGTAGTAGTGAGAGTTAGCATTGAAAAGAGTAGAAAAGAAAGTAGCGAGTGCATGCCATGCCAAGATACCTGCCAGCTACCAACTATTTTATATTCGCGGCCAAGGTGTTCATGCTGCAGACGATAGTAAAACCAACGTCGTGCAGAGAATAAGTTAGGCAGTCTGGGTGCCAGAAAAAGGAAGAAAGGTAAGAAAATAATTGAAGCAGGTGTTATGACCGAAGCAGCTAACGCCCGCACTCAGCATCCAACTGGGGATCAGTTCAGCCAACCAATGCATCATCAGCGCACTTATTTTGTGGTCTATCATATTTACATCCTTTTTCTACTTTTTCATTGAGTGAACGTTGTCTTTGCTTTTACATATACTGCAATTGGGCGTGTCTATGGTTTCGGTGTGGTTAAGGGTTTTTATACATACAAATACATAAAATGTGCTTCCATTTTCGACACTCGAAGACATTATTTTTTCTTTTAACAAAGCAGTTACTGCACTAAAGGCAGTAATTTTGCTTTCAGTGAAAAACAATCAATGGAGTTCAACTACCATCTATCGCACACGAAGAGCTTCATCTCCATCTAAATACCTACGTAACTATTACCATGTTTATATGATGCTTCAATTCATTCTAAGTCAAACACTGTTATTTGGACACACACATGTAAACACATTCTTAAATCGAATTGAAACTTTTAACCGCGCCACCATAAACCACATTTTGAATGCGAGTTAAGAGTTGTTGAATTGAAACTTTTTATTCAGAATTTTTAGAAAAATTTCTGGTATGCAATTTAAGGACAATAAAAGGCAAATTTCAAGTGGCTTGAAAATACCGTTGATTTTTGACAATTTTTTTTTTGTTGACGATGCTAGGCATTCTCTTCCATATAAAAAAATTGTCAAGCCCACTTTGTATGGCAAAAAATTCGTGACACCGTCAGCAAAAAAAAAAAA
>NW_023458562.1:31322265-31327336 GCF_013731165.1 Rhagoletis pomonella
AAAAACTAATTAAAAGCATTTTAGTTCAACAATACTTAATAGCAGGGTCCATTGAGCATAAAGATTTAGCTTGGGGCGCATTTAAAGAGGGCATGCAATGAAGTCACACAAGGAATAATACGAAAAGGAGCTACCTAAGCGGAATGTAGCAATGCGTTTGCATAGAGGGTATGTGGAGGGTGTAATAGGCATAATTATACAAATATGTACATACCGACATATTGAGAACTGATCGTAGCAGGAGTACAGTAGAGATTTTATTTAGTATGAGAGACGATGCTCCCACTAAACCGGAGCTAGTGTATGAGTGATGGCAATGCGCGCAATGTGATCTAGCGGAGCGGTGAAACCAATATTTCCACCTTATCTAATTTTGAAAATATAATAAAATTAATATAGCCGTAATAAATAGTTAGTCAATTAAAAACCCTGGCAAAAATCAAACCTGCACTCCGCATCAGACAAAAGAATAACAATTATTAGGTTTCAAGACCCTCAAGTCACCCTTAGTTGATAGTTCACCATCAGCCAAGTTACCACAGAGGATAGATATCGTCATTGAGTCGCCATTACAAATTATCAGAACTAGCATACCATTGGGTTATGTAAGAAATTCGAGGAGAAGAGCAAAGACTTTCATCTTCTTCTTCTCTTTTGGCGCTGTAACCGCCTAAGCGATTTTGGCCGAGTTCAGCAAAGCACGCCAGTCGTTTTTCGTCTGTGCCAACTGACGCCAATTGGAAACGCCAAGTGAAGCCAAGCCCTTCTCCACCTGATCTTTCTATCGCAGTGGGGGCCTCCCTCTTCCTCTGCTACCACCAGCGGGTTCCGAGTAGAATACTTTCAGAGCTGGAGCGTCGGTGTACATTCGAACGACATGACCAAGCCAGCGGAGCCGCTGTATTTTAATTCGCTGCACTATGTCCATGTCGTTGTAAAGCTCATACAGCTCATCGTTCCATCGTCTGCGGTACTCGCCGTCGCCAACGCGTAAAGGCCCGTAAATCTTCCGCAAAATCTTTCTCTCAAACACTCCAAGAGCCGCCTCATCGGATGTTGTCATTGTCCATGCTTCTGCGCCATATACTTACAGAGCGTGGTTTTCGTACGTCGAGAGAGGACTTTACTCCTGAATTGCCTACTCAGTCCAATGTAGCACTTGTTGACAAGAGTGATTCTACGTTGGATTTCAATGCTGACATTATTATCGGTGTTAATGCTGGTTCCCAAGTAAACGAAATTCTCTACTTTCTCGAAATTGTAACTGTCAACAGTGACGTTGATTGATTGCCAAGGCGCGAATGTGCTGACTGTTTGTTTGATGACAGGAGATACTTCGTCTTGTCCTCGTTTACCACCAGACCCATTCACTTTGCTTCCCTATCCAACTTGGAGAAGGCAGAACAGACTTCGCGGTTTTTGTTACCGATGATGTCGATGTCATCGGCATAAGCCAGCAATTGCATGCTCTTGTAGTAAATTGTTCCTGAGCGGTTCAGTTCTGCAGCTCTTATTATCTTCTCCAACATCAGATTGAAGAAGTCACATGAAAGGGAGTCGCCCTGTCTGAAACCCCGTTTTGTGGCGAACGGCTCTCAGAGGTCTTTCCCAATTCTGACGGAGCTGGTGGTATTGCTCAACGTCATTTTACACAGCCGTATGAGTTTTGGGGGGATGCCAAATTCAGACATAGCGGCGTATAGGCATCTCCTTTTAGTGCTGTCAAAAGCGGCTTTAAAGTCGACAAATAGGTGGTTAGTGTCGATCCTTTTCTCGCGGGTCTTTTCCAAGATTTGGCGTATTGTGAATACCTGGTCTATTTGCCAGGTCTAAAGCCACACTGATAAGGTCCAATCAGCTCGTTGACGGTGGGCTTCAGTCTTTCGCACAATACACTCGAAAAGAACTTATAACCAATGCTTAGAAGGCTGATTCCGCGGTAGTTGGCGCGTATGGCGGGGTCACCTGTCTTGTGGATTGGGCGGAGCAAACTTCAATTCCAGTCGTCGGGTATGCGTTCATCTGACCATATTCTGCACAAGAGTTGATGCATGCACCTATCAACTCCTCGCCGCCGCACTTGAATAGCTCAGCTGGCAGGCTGTCAGCTCCAGCGGCTTTGTTGTTTTTCAGCCGCGTTATTGCTATACGTACCTCGTCATAGTCAGGCGGTGGAACGTCGACTCCGTAATCATCGACTGCGGGCTCGCTTTCTTCTTCTCCACAACCTCCCGTGCTGCTACCATTTAGTAGGGCGGAAAAGTGTTCCCTCCATAATTTAAGTACGCTCTAGACATCAGTTACTAGGTCGCCATTATTGTTCTTACAGGAGTACGCCCCGGCCTTTAAACCTTCCGTAAGTCGCCTAACTCTCTGGTAAAATTTTCGGGCATTCTTCCTGTCAGCCTTTCAGCATTTCAAGCTCTTCGCACTCACGTATTTCGGCCTCTCTCTTCTTATTGTGGCAAATACGTCTCGCTTCCCTCTTCAGATCCCTATAGCGGTCCCACATAGCGCGCGTTGCGCCCGATCACAGCATGGCCCTGTAGGCGGCATCTTTTTTCTCTGCAGCTTCCTTACACTCCTCATCGTACCAGTTGTTCTTTCGGGCTCGCTGAAATCCGACTACTTTTTCGGCGGCGGTACTTAATGAGCTGGAAATGTGGTTCCACTGTTATATATTTTATTTACTTTTTTTTTTAATTTCAAGTTTTTTTAGATCTAAAAAAGTTTTTCCCAGTTATCAGGTCTTTAATAAATTTAATTTATTTTAAAAATTTGCAAAATGTTTATAAAAATTTAAACTTTTTTATAAATTTAATTTCCTACTATCTTAAAACGGGAGCTAACGTACAAGTACAGATGAAAAATAATAAAAACTCATTAAAAGGTGCGAAAATATAAGTGATATTTTTCATCATACGAATGATTTGCCATTTCAAATTTCGCCCCCTCCAGCTGTAATCACCTAAAGTGCAGTTAACGATTTACATACATATATTCCCGCATTTAAATACACTTCAAAGGCTTTGAAAGCTCGCTAGCCCCGTTCACCTGCGCAGCGAAACAGTTTGCGCTGGTGACCACTTCAATTTGTGCATCAATTTATTTAATTACAATTTTCAAGTGCAATGCCACAAATTATAGCGTCGCATTATTTAGTTGTTATTATTGTTTCAAGTTTTATGCGCTTGCACTTGTCAATCGAAATGTGCATGTGCGCGTGCTTTTGACGCAAATTGTTTAAATGCCACTTGAACATGAACATTTGAAACATTTTCGAGTTGATTGGTGCAATAAGCCTTGCATTTTGATTTGCTGTCGATGCGATGCACCCGCGTAAAGTGCTGCAGCAGTATGAGGGCGAACCAACCATACCATCACCACCAATTATCACAGCGCGTGCCGATGACATTTAATCGCTAGTTGAACTTCGGATGTGTGCAACGAATACGCGATTGGAAAAGTTTCACACAGCCGAGCAGTGCGTTGGCAGTAAAGCGGATACGTTCAAATGAATTGGGGGGTTGGGAGAGTTGGGAGAAAGTGGTTAACTAACGGCCACTAGCCACTCATTTACCCTAACGAAGTGCATAAAATTTCCAATTAGTGCGACTGCTGCCTGTTATCCGCCACACTTGTGTTGCATTCGAATTGCATTTCGCATTCAAGTAGACAGACGAAAGTGCACCCACCACGTCGTATACGTAACCAGTTGAGCGCCTATGTCTACGTCTGTGCCAGCGTTGTCTATGAACTTGGCAACTGCATTTCCATTGCAACCATTGGAAATAATGCAAAGCGGCTGCTGAGCTGGCGCCTACCGCTCTTTATATGCTATCTGCCTACCTCTTTCGCCGTCGATAACGTAACGATTGGCTGCACCGGCTTACGCTGTTCCTAACCTCCAACATTGTCTGTCCGTGGCAGTTGCAGCAAATTATTACCGAAATTTTTAAATAAAAATTGCTGCATTCGACAATAGTGTGGCAATGCTTTGGTGTTGTTTTTCTTTTTGTTGCTGTTTGGGGCGCTTGCATGCATGACTCGCTCGTAAGTGGCTACTTTTTGCAACAGTTGCATGCGTGTTTTGTCGAATTTTCAGGCTTTGCTTATTTGAAGTGTGCAAATGCATTAGGGTGCTGCATACATATTTGCTCATTCTGCTCATGATTTTTGTTGTTGCGAATTTTTGTGTCTGCTCTTGGAATTTAGTGAAACAACGAAAAGTGCTGATTTTCAAAATTTTCAAATTTTGCAAATGCCAATTTCGCTTGGTTGATTCTAGTAGCGTTTAATGTTGACTACTTAGTAGGCTTACATTCTTTATGGTTCGAAGCATGTTGCTTTAGCAATCAAACTAATTTTTTCCTCTGATCTTTTCTAAATTTCTTACTTCACCTAAGCTAAATATGTAAGTGTATTGTATAAGCAATTAAAAATGTAAAAACTGCCGCTGTCATTGCATGGGACATTAACCAGCACCGCGCAACTTTTTTTTTGTGGAAAATGTCTAAAAGTCAAGCGAAAATGCGCCATCAGTTTGGCCATGTGTGTTTACATATGTATTTACTTAATTATAGTTTTTTTATTGTTTCCTACTTTTTGTTGACCCAATTTCAATGCATAAATTTATGTCCGTTCTCTAAGTACATAAGGATTAGTTATAAAAACAAAGGCAAAATAAAACTAACATGTAAGCTAACATAGAAAATCACACATGTGTGCTTTAATTAATATGGATTGACATTGAAGTTTCTGTCGCTTGCTATCTGACTAATGTCTAAGTGGAGAGTTGCCATATCATTTGAGGCAGAAATGGCAGCGACATATCGGAAGAGAACTTTTCAGTCTTCGAAAGGTGATTGCCTTTTTTTTCAAATAGAAAAAGTGTTGGCAGGACAAGAACCGATAGTACGGTTTTTTCTGTCATGCAACTTTTCACGGGGAAGTGTTCTATTTTGCCGAGCGAAATTAGTCGGTAGTTTTTTTCGCTATAAACTAAAATCATAAGGTCTATTTTTTATTGTTTTTTTCAGCCCACACAGACCCATTGTGATGCTTTCGAGAA
>NW_023458562.1:31327436-31356162 GCF_013731165.1 Rhagoletis pomonella
TGAACAAGTATATTGTGTAATGTCACCGACGAGGACCGACCTTTTGTTGATTTTTTCGCACTAAATTTGCTACAGCTGACCGCTATTAATATTCTATGTTGTAGTGTAGTGTGTGTAAGTAAGCGCCTTTTGGTATGCAACATGAATATTTTTATATATTTTGCTGCTGTTGTTTGCTGTTTTTGTTGCTGGCATGTAACATAACTGTCGTCACGGTCGGTGAGTGCTTACACACATCTTACGCATGACAGCACATAGCCAAGCGCAGGGTCTTCATTTCAATTCAGCTACCGGTTACATACATTTTGGGATGCTTGGTTGTGTTAGTAAGTATCTACGCAGACATGTATAAAATTAGTGCTTACAAAATTCCACATAGTCTTTTTTGGCACATTTGCCTGCAAAATATCTGTCTATAGCAATAAAAATCACTTTCGTCATGCTTGCTTTATAGATACAGAATAAAACTTCGTTGTGTACTTTTGGGCGCCCACTGCCCACTGTCTACACTGCCAGGATACTCAAAAGAACATACATTTGAAGCTATATCAACTTTGATTTTTTGCTATTTCCCATCACTTTTCTGCTCTTCCATTCATTTGCTTTTCTCATGTCTGTTTTGCATTTGCTCTTTGCCTGTTTTTAGGCGTTCACAATTTTATTATCCTAACAAATTAGTGAATTTTATGTAATTGCCTAACCATTCAACTGTCAGCACGGCTGACTGGTCAACAGCATATTTGATTTCTCGCTTCCAGTACATTGCGCACACATAGCCGCGGCGTAGTAAAGTGAACTCTTTTTGCTTGTGCCTTTCTCCAGTCAACCAAAGAATTTGGTTGTATTTTTTTTTTTGGTTTACTCTCAAGTAAACGGAAGTGTCATGGAAATTGTGAAATGAATCGTTTCGGAAATATTTACTTACAGCATCTGCTTTTGGTGGCTTTAAAAGCTGCTTCCTGATGCTTCCATAAAGTGTAAAATAATAGATTTTCAATGCGTGCGACTAGTCAAATAAATACAAAAAATTAAATAGGCAAAAGTGTCCACGGCTACAGTAAAGATATTTGCCGCTTTCTAGCTTCGGGTTGCGGATGACAGAAAGTAACGAAAAGCTCTATATCCCTTTTTCCTGGGTGTTGATTTGAGGAGGAAAAAGCATGGTGTCCTGCTGATAGCAGACGTAGCGGGGAGTTTCGGAAGTACCTACTGGAGTACATTGCATTGCAACGAATTATTTAGCATCTAGAATCCGCACTGGATCTAGCGAGCTAGGAAAAGGAACGTTTGCATTGGGTGAGAAAAAAAGGAGTTGGTCCGTATGAAATTCGATAGCTAATTATGAACTCAGTAATCCGAAATACTACCACATCATCTGGGAGAGACAAGCAAGGACGAGTTCAAAGAAAGGAAATATACACAGAATAAGAAGCTTGTTATCAAACGGCGAAAATTCGGAAGAGACAAAAGTTTGTTTTGATATCTAAGTCCCAGAGGGAGATACCTCAAGCTTTCGGCCTATCTGCCTGCTAGACTCAGCAGGTAAAATTCTGGAGCATGTAATAGCGAAGCGTCTCGACAAGGAAGTCCAAGATAAAGTGGAAATATCGGCAAACTAATTCAGGTTTAGGAAAGGGAAGTCCACTGTGGATGCGGTGTTAGAAGTCATTAAGTTAACACGGGATGAAAGAAGCGGTAGCCGGTGGCTGGGAGGAGCAAAATAATATTGTGTGACTGTTATTTTAGACATCAATAACGCGTTAAACTCTGCCCACTGGAGAATATTGGAAATTCATACTACGTTCGAAGCTTAATACGAAGTTATTTAGATTCGCGAGTGGTACGAAACGGAAGATAGCCTGCGACGGGATGCGATAACAGGTGGCGTTCCACTAGGATCCTTACTCGTTTTCTTGCTATGGAGCATTATGTATGATGGAAGTTCTTTTCGAAATCAAAAAGCCAACTGTGTCGACCAGCAGCCGGATTTTAGCTTTCACTATCGCTAAACTGCGAAAGCTAAAATTTTCCCGAATTTTTAACTATCTCCAAAAATTGCGGTTCTGTCCTCTCTTTCGCTAAAAATAGCTTAGCCCAAATTTTTTGGTGATAAATAGTCAAGTTTAATGGTGATTATGCAATTCCGTTTTCGTATACATTATAACAGAGCATCAACTAAATTTTCCTATGCAATTGAACGAGACTATAAATGTAAATATGATTTATAATAAGTACTTTTTAAGCAAAATACAGAACCGATTTCAATTCTCAAATAAAAATTTAAGATTATCGTTAATCTCTTCATATTTCAATGATCGGATTTAAACTAAATTAGAATCGGACCACCTGTGAGCCTTTCCTTTAAAGAAAGAATCCAAAGTTATGCGGTAACATACATAAAAGAAATATTCCTACGAATTGATAACCTTCGTCCTGTTTATGAAGTAGGTGAAAAAGTGAAAATAAAAATATATTTTGCTTTATGTTTGTCAGTTCGGCGTAGCAGGTTTTAGGCGACAATATTCAGGGCGTATATCCACTTCATGGGAGGCATTTGTGGCTAAAAAGGGCGGAGCCGTCCAGGATGCCAGATCGTTTAGTGTACTTGGATGCCAGATCGTTTCGAATATGTCTAATTCGATGGCATTCCAAAACTGTAATAGCGGCTTCTTCTACCTCTTGTAGGGTAAGCTTAGTTTTCAATTTTTAAAATTACTTTTGGGCCGCTAAATTGGCTTCTCATCCCATTGTGCGCCAAAACTGGTTTATCCCGAAACCAAAATTGAAAAGAGATGATCGTCAATCTACATCATCTTTTGACAGTTTTAAAAGGTTTCTCCCGCAGAATATGTTCTAAACAACCAATCGTGGCCAGTGAGGAAGAGATATGCAAGCAGAACAAGCATTGTGCTTAGAAATGCAGGACTCAATTGGAGAGAGTAGCAGAGATTTTTAGGTTTGATATTCTACTAAACAGGGCGCAGAGCAAAATTAATTACAGACAGGATTGGATCACTGAAATTTATTGGGAGACGCGAAGCTCTGCGTGAGGTCAGCAATCAGTTCTCAAATTGATTAATATTTTTTTTTGTCCTTTTGATAAGAACTAGTAGTAAAGTTAGACCACTTGATGAAACCAACGGAATATATCCACCACCAAGAATTTTGGTTAAATGGTAAAATTTAAGAAAATTTGCCAGTTACTTAGATACGACTAATATGCAGAAATAAGCTTGTAGAAAAGCTTTTGTGATAATATTTATACAAAGCCTAATTAAAGCTGTCGTTTTTTGAAGAATCCAAAAAGTGCATCTTGAAGCATTTTTTTCGAATCTAGCTAACCTTTCATCACATTTTCCGAAGTTGTGTTTAATTTGTATTAATTTACTGAATATTTACTTCAAACGTGGCTTTTTTCATGGATGATAAATGAAACCTTTGACCCGTTTCGGGCTTGCTTTCTTCAAGAAGTTGCCATTATTCATTTGACTTTTTACAGAGCTAAATATTATTTATCTCGAATGCATTACTTATCTAAACATAAATCTGCTTGCTTTTAATGCTATTTGTATTATTATGAATAATTTGTACTCTCTCTCGCTAACACGCATATTTATTTAACTGTACATTATCGAACACACACACTTACATCGCACCCTCACTGCATAATTCCATTGCCTTGTTTATTTACATTATGCTTCTAATTAGTAATTGCCATGTTACACTCTGCTATGTATGTATATACAATATTTGGGTATTAGGCGCCGCATGCAATTTATTACATTATTGATTGCAATTTATTAATTATTCCTGCTTGCTAAAGGCATAAGTTAATGACTATGTATGTATATACATACAAACACACATGTGAGCACCTTTACGGTCATAAATACTTAAATGTTTGGCGTACAAGCACTTAATCCAAGTGGACTTAGGCGAGTATTGACAATTTGCTTGGGATTACTTAAAGGCGGAGTTGCCAAATTTAATCATAAATTATTATTTGTACGTGAATTTGCATTTATTAGTTATTGGAAGCGAGTGAAAAGAGTCTGGTGATAATGCAGTAGATTTACATGTAAATTATCACTGTATGGGATGTTAAATGAAATATGGAATGAATAAAAATGTTTATGCGATGGCGAAAATATAAATACGGACGCGACATTTTAACTAGCTTCAGCTATTTTTCTTATATTTAGTAAAAGTGTAGCTCATTATCTAACAAAAACCATATGAGTCCTAGTTTGAAACTTTTTACAAACATTAGAAAAGCTCGACAAATTTCAACAAAATTGCATCGAAATTTCAAACTTTTTAAGCAGAATTTTTAGAAAAAGTTTCCGTATGCAGTTTTATGGCCTATTAAATTCTCGTACAATAAAGTGTAGTTTGAATTGGCTGCAAAAAACCGTAGATTTTTAGCGTTTTTTTTTTTTGTTGACGGTCTTCTCATTTTTTCTCACCTATTTTGTCATGTTGTCACCAGTGAATGAAGAACAAAGATTTCATCAAATTTAAAAAGTAAAAAATGCACGACTAAAAACTGAAAAATGTTGTTAAAACCTGAAAAGAAATTTGGAAAAGAAATAGCACTGTTCTTGTTTTTAGGAGTAGGGTGGGAGTGTCATTGATAAAATTAGAGCGAGAAACAGTTTTTCTTACAAAACCCTTCATTATTGAATCATGGGTATGTATCACTTAGTTGTAGAAAATTTCCTTCATAGTGAATTTTTCTATGACAGCTTTCATCAATAACTGTTATGTTCGGTCCCTGGAAAAGATTGTTCCATTATCAAAGTACTAAA
The DNA here is from genome assembly GCF_013731165.1 of Rhagoletis pomonella. Lineage (NCBI taxonomy): Eukaryota > Metazoa > Arthropoda > Insecta > Diptera > Tephritidae > Rhagoletis > Rhagoletis pomonella. The sequence continues at coordinate 31,332,245 of NW_023458562.1, forward strand.
TTTAAATGCGCCCCAAAGACAGTCTGGCGTTGTTGAAAAGTTAGAAGCTATGCATAAAACTGAGCTTATATGAGCTCTATGTTTTGAGCTAATAATAATGATACGAGTAATTCAAGGTCTCTATGTTTGCACTCGCCATAGGGAAACACTATTTTTCTTTAGAACCTTATCTAAGTGACACCTCAAGAATTTGATCATAAGTGCAAGTAATATATAATTAATATAAATAATAACCATATGAATATGCAGCGGAAGTTCTCTTTATTATGGCAAACATCAAGCATATTAATGAATTACTTAAGTAGTACGTATGCGCGTATAAGTTTTTGCATCGTATGTATGAGTGCACTTAATATGCCGTTGAATGCGTATTAACGCGAGCCAATAAATTTTCATTACAATTGTATGCCATATATAGGAGTTGTTATAAATATTTATGGAAACATTAAATAATAATTAAGTGCACTGAGCATCGCAATCGTGGAATAGCTAAGAAATGAATTGAGTAGGAATGTAACAAGAACAGTGTGCAAATTGCTACAATGCCAAAGGCGGTATGTGCTGATGAGCATGTAGAAACTACTGACAGAAGAGGAGGCTTTCGAAATTGTTAGCCAACTGCCGCTGGGAAAATGAGTGTTCTACTTTCCTTCGGTTGCAAGCAGCCAATCTCTACTCGATTACAGCGCATAATGGTATTCCGAAAAATCGGAAACCAGAAATCACGAGTAGATGAGATGGCTTTAGTAGCTACCAACAACAGGTAGACTAATCTGCACACATGCACCATATCGCACTGAGGCTGGACTTGGGCGCAAAACAAACATACGCAGCACCTTGCAGGACTTGGACGTGTGTATAAGTCGTATGCCTAATGTATGTATCGCTCGCTTAGAGTGAAAAGTTGCTAAGTCCCAATTTAAAAATTTCGCAGTAGAGGAAAAAAATTTCTATAGTTATTTTCTTCTAATTTTTCGCAAAACTTTGAATACTACATTTTACATATTTAAAGCAAAACAAAACTCCATACGAATCAGAGCGGTTCGATCTTTATCAAAAGATTTCTTACTATTCTGGCTTTATTGAATTTTCGGAACTTCTTTTGGACTGATCAAATTTTCCTTTCATTGAATATAGGCGAGAAAACATAAATCAAGTTTGACCTTTGTCCTTTTCGAAGGGATGTATTTTTAATTTCTCTAGCCTCCTGTATCAAAATATCTTCTTCTTCTTCTTCTTTATTGGCGCTGTAGCTGCCTAAGCGATTTTGGCCGAGTCCAAAACAGCACGCCAGTCGTTTCTCTTCTGTGCCTACTGTGTGCCTAAGTGGAGCCAATTCATTCTCCAGCTGGTTTCTGTCCATTCGAACGACCTAGCCAGCGGACCCGCTGAATTCAATTCAAATATGAGTTTTGATACAAAGTGGACTTAGCATATTTTCCCTCTTGCCATACGAGAATCAAATAATGTTACTCATACGCAGTGTATCGCCGCGTTTGATCAAATTTAATAAGAAAACAAGTAAGAGCAGCGCTGTCTTCGGCTATGCCGAAGGCTTCATACCTTCCATGAACATCTGCAAATTTGACTTTGACAGATTACTGCTTTTGAATACATCTGCATACATCGATAGAGGAGTTACATACCTATTTAAAAAATCGCATCTGAACAATCAGAGGTATGGAAGATATACTTTATATGGCACCAATCTAAGTGATTTTCACTGCTATGTGATCGGTATGTAACCCGGTAACACAATTTATTGGGTTTAGTTTCCTACATAAAGGAGATATATCGCAAAAACTGGTATCTGAACAATCAGTGCTATAGGAGATAAAGCATATACAGCATAGATTTTGACGATTTTCTCAGTAGACTTTGTATTATTATTTATAAAATATTTAACGAAATTTATCGGTTTTAGCTGTTCAAATAAAGGAGTTTTAAAGTAAAATCCCTTATCTGAACAATCATATGGATGGAAGATACCCCCGATCCTTGTTATTTTCACTGTAAGTATTCTGTTAATAATGAGTAAAATGGTGCGAAATTTCATGTTCCTAGCTGCATAAATGGAGGAGTTATGATAAAAGACCTCATATTTGAACAATCAGTTGTATGGGGGCTGCAGGTTATAGTTACCCCATCTTTTTAATTTTCACTGTAAGTATTCCGTTGATAATGGGTGCAAGTACTGCCAAATTTAGGTTCCTAGCTGCATAAATGGAGAAGTTATAACGTAAAATTTCATATCTGAACAATCAGTTGTATGGGAGCTATATGTTATAGTGGTCCGATTCTTCCGGTTCCGACAAATGATTAATACATTATAAAAATACACCCACCTACCAAATTTTATCCGGATATCTCGAAAACTGAGAGACTAGATTGCATACAAACAGACGGACAGACGGACGGACGGACAGACGGACAGACGGACATGGCTAAATCGACTCAGCTCGACGTTCTAATCATATAAGTATACATTTTATTGGGTCTATCTCTTTTTATTCTGGTACTTACAAACATCGGACCAAAGTTATAATACCATTTCATGCTCATGAAAGGTATAATAATTATCGATAACGCGAAATTGACTAGTCGCTGCAAATAATTTGCACCACAGTTATTGAGATTATCACTTTCTCTACAAAACAATGTTTCTTTTTTCATTTCGATCCGATAATTAATTAAATAATTTTCTAGTCAAATTTTGTGATACAATATTTCCTTATATAAATCAGTATAGCCCAGCAAAAAATTTCAAAAGGCAAGGGTATGATCTTACATAATTCACTTCTTAAACCAAATTAGCTGTGAAGATGCAATATACTAAAATATTTACATACTTATCGTACGAATTATGAGGAAAGAAATACATATGAGTATTCGTATGCACTAAATCATTCTTCAGAAATCAGCAGTCACTTACACTATCACTTGTTAATACATAAGTACACATCCATGTCTATATATGTAGGCTTATAATCGCTACATAGTGAAAAGCCGTTAAAATAGCTGTCTGATGACTTCAAAAGTGTTTATAATGAAGTTTTCAGTGTACAAACATATCTACTATATATATCTGTTTTAAGTGTGTGTGAAGAAAGATCATTCATATTTCATAAAACGAGTATAGTTTCACTTTAGCCATTGATTCGTAAAATTATTCGAGAAAGTAAATTTGGCCATGTATGTATAGCTGTAAATAGTTTAAACTTAGGTACATATGTATGTATGTATATATTTAATTCCGTGCATGCATAAATATGTGTGCACTATGAAGTAGAAGTTGACATTCGTTTTATGTGCTATTAAACTTGTCATTAAGGCAATCAATCGCGAAGACATTTATTTATGCACACATATATGTACATATGTAAGTATGTTTATGATTAAGTGTGGTTCTGCAAACATAGCCGCACATTAAATATTTGATTTTAATTTTCCAACTTTATATTTTAAGCATTTTCATAACAAATTTACACTATTTAATGTTCAGACGCGTCATAAACCTATGGTGGAAACAGTCTACTTATGTAGTTGTGACTATGTACATGTTATTTATGTATATTTTGTATGCATCTAGTTCAAAATTTACCCGAAACTCCGCAGCAGCAGCAGTGAAATTATGGAAATCGTGATTTAGATATTTGACTATTTTAGGTCGGCCAGTAAATTAGATGCAGAAGACGCAAATAAAATGAATACACAGTAGAATAAATGTATAGGAGAAAAGATGGGTGCTTATAATGAAGAACGATCTCTAGTTGACTTCCTCATTCTTCTTCTTCTTTTTCTTAATTATGAGAAAATACATGAACAGCTGCGCCAATAAGAACCGGAGCTGTATTTTTGGAAAAATCCCCAACCGTGTTAAGTGTCACCGCATTCGGTGCTCTTGTCAACCTAAGCCGCTCCATCGACCTCCGAGTCTCAATCAGCGCTCACTGAATGAACAGACATGAAGCTCATCTCTAAAAGAGCAACCTTCTAGTGGTTATAGGGATAATTTTTAAGATGAGGTTTATTAATATAATTTTTGTTTGTTGTTAAGGAACCCCGCAAGGTCTTTTTTCTGAATGCCATATACGTATATAGTCTTGATTGCAGATACGAAGGTCCTAGGAAACTGGTCCTATGCGAACTTTATCGTGGCACATAATGCGCCTTGCTGTTTCCTGTTTTTCGTAACACAACCAACACTGATGAGTATAACAATTCTTACTTCATGCCTACTCTGGTGAAGGAGTGCTTCAGTTCTCCTTTTTGATATATCCAGGATAAAGGACTTATCCTGCCCATTACCTTCCCTACTAGTACAGTATTGTTGCTCTTTATTTACACACATTAACAAGTTTCACCTAACATAGCTCCACAGCAAACCAATAAAGGGTCCTGAGCCTCTGAATACCTGTGCAGCCCGTTTTTGGTGATGTTAACAGACACTTCGTTGTCTATGACTCCACTGTGTACCGGTATACAAATGAGCTAAATCCGGTTTCTGGATGCGATAGGTATTAAAACGTGAGCTTTGAAGTGATCTCGTGTGCTATAAGAGCGAGAAGTGCGCTCTGCTGTCAGAGTGTAAGTACAAGTAGATGTGTTTGTTGGTTGCCCCACTTTTTTCATAATTTCCAAGGCATTCTTGCTGAATGCTTCTGGGTTAAACTCCGAAGACGTGTCAAGTATTGGAGCCGCCATGAATACCAAAGGTGGCTGCTTCTGGTGTATGAGCTTCTTGTCTTCCTCATGGGCCCCTGAGATGAGCCTTGGTTTAAAAAGACTAGCCTCTTTTTAAATTACAATATATAGGGTAGGCAGGTCAAGAAGTGCCTCGGTAGCTGAAGTTGGTATTGTTCTCATTGCGCCAATATTGCCCATGCAGGCAGGTCGTTGAAGTTGGACTTCCTTCTGTCTTCTTCCACCTTAGAGGGGCAGCATATATTAAACTCGGTTTGGAAATGGTTTCGTACACCCTTCTTGCCAATTTTGTTTGATCTGGTTGTTTCCCTCTCACCAAGGGGGGTACGCCGGACCGTGACTTCTAGCCATTGCAGCGGCAGGGATCTCCACGCAAAGATTCCCTTGAATAGCGGTAGCAAAATGATCAGTTAATAGACAAGTTTTTTCTGAAATTGAGTTGTAAGACATCTCAAGGTTATCCAGGTGCTTCGAAAAAGGCGGATGCAGCCCACTTATAGTATTCATATCTATCAAGGCCTCTTGAGATTCTCCATTCCACAACAGTGTCGTTTTATCCCAGTTTGCATGATGAAGCCGCCAATTGTACTCTGTGATATAAAACCAGGCAAATGTACCGCGGATAGCAAGTTGAGAGATTCATTGAAGCTGTTTGTGGTGAAGAATCCATCAGGTGTTTCCAGGATGTTCAAAACCTCTGTAGATTCAGGCACTTGCTGCAAGTAATGGCACGTTTTTACGTTTCCCATTCATGGTGTTTTTTACCTCTGTTAAAGAGAGTTCTACAGGAGTAAATAGTGTAGATGCCAGATTATAGTTCTTGGTTTCCTATAGGTGCTAGCCGTTAGTTTCCAGGTTTATATTTAAAGCGAATGTGCATATTAACTGATAATGATATTTCTCCCAAGGCATTCGTTTTTCCTTTGGATTAATAAAAGGAGTGAAGAAAGGGCAGTGTATTTAAGTGGATGAGAGCACCACTACTTGCTTTCGTGTATGCAATAAATATATAGCCACCAAGTGTAGCATATACTAATGGAGCGGATTTTCAAATATGTTCTGCAAGGAATATTCGAAAATTATTTTCACTGGGTAATCATGCCATTAAATATTACCGAAATACTGCATTTACATGGTATTTAGTATACATTTATTAGCATCTACCTCACTCAATCTTATTTTAACCACAGCCTGTCACTCCTTGGTTTCGAATTTCTTACATTCGCGAAAAGACCTAAAGTGCACTTATGGCTTGGCTTGGATATGCGCTCAATGGTACTTAATAGCGAAATGCAGTCAGTGTCATATCGATAGCACTACATACATATATACTCTGGCATATTTTTATATTTTAGACTAGATGAACACGTACAAACATATTCATATACCCATAGAAGTAGATACTTTTACGTAAGTAAGCATATGTAGTGTCAAAACAAATGTTTGAAGCGCACATTTAATGGGATTTCTTATGAGTAAATCGATATGAAAGCGAAAATGTTCACAGATTTTGTTTACACACTTCTCCACATGCATGCATATGTACATATGCATAATGAAAACTTAAGCACGTGCTTCACTTAGGTCTGTATGCGTAAGTTTGTAATACTTTTATTAAGTACAAAACTAACAGCCACTTAACCATGTCGATGTGTTGTCACAAAAGACAAATTTTATCATTGCAAAATAACTTAAAACGAAAATTCTGGAAATATTTTGTATAAGCAAAGATTGGGTAAAACAGAAAGAGGCGACGGAAATCTCCAATACTACTCTAAACGAGAGCTTTCTTAACTAGTTTTATAGTTCTATAGTACATATATGCGGTTGTGTGAAGGATGGTAATTAGAAAATACTTGTATGTACTTACATATGTATAGTTAAGTAAATGACTAAGTGATAGAACTTTGATCAAATTTTGAAGTAAATGGGATTTAAAAATTTCGATATATCTATCGATAAAAATATCGAACACAGCATCGACTATGAAGCCGATAAATGTAAATACTGTATGTAAACAAAATTATAGCAACATCGATATTTGAAAGAGGCACAACTCAAAAATCAGATGGAGAAATATACAGAAACAGATTCCAACAAATTAATACAAAAACAGGTATTTTAGGTTTTCTAGTTAGAGCATATGAACCTGAAAAAGAAGTTCGCATCAGCTGGAATTGATGAAATATATCGATTAAAAAACCGATTACTGTAACAGTAACCACCAAAATTATGAGCTGGGACCTACTTTTGGAATATTTAATTTTTTTATAACAAATTTACATGGAAATTCAAAAAGCGCCAACAATTTAGATTTTCTTGAATTTTTGGCATGGGTCGTACTTAAAAAAAATTTTAGTCAGATCCATGTGGAATTCATTTTTTATAAAAATAGATAACTATATCTACGAACAAAAATACCCATTACAAAATGAGAAAACCCGATTTAGAAACCGACAAACATATCAATTAACTTATTATATTACTTCCAAAATCTATACATATTTAGTATAAATTTAAAAATATCGATAATTAAGCCAATAGTAAAAAGGAGCCAAATATCTATGGCTATTTCGGCAAGTATAGGAAAAATGTATCCACTAATACCAGAAGCGTTTTTAATAAACATATTAACCGATAAATATATCAATAACTGAAATGATTTTTTTCGATAATTGTATCGATAACAACCGAAAATATGTGTACTGAATTAATTTTGTAATAGGTATAAATGTTACAATTAGCTTCTTCAGGGCTTTTAACCGAGTCCACATTTTCACTTGAGACAGTAGTGAATTTCTCTGCAACTTTGTCATTATCTTACAATTAACAATCGTTCCAACACGAAACCATGCAAATACGAGTAAGTAAATTATGATATGATATCGTCGCATTACAGCAGCTACAAATATTTGTAATAGATTTCAAATTACCATTAAAAAGTTTTTAACCTTGTCTCTATGGTTCATCTCACCCACCATATCCGTTTATACTACATACTTGGTAACTCGTCATACACTCTGTAGTCTACCTCCTCCACCTTTGTCAGCCTTGTCACATACTACACTATTACTTAATACTTAACTACATATACACTTCCTCTGTTCCACTTAATTACAAAACGTACGTGACTGTTGCCTATCAAAGTGTGACATTCGTGCGACATTAGCAGCATCCCGCATGTAAGCACGTACATACATAGCAAACACTTCTCTATCTCTACCTGCCCCCTGCCTTATGATCTGATTATGGCAACTTAACGTAACTTACAGGCTTTCACTTAAAAGTTCTGTTAAATGGATGTTGCTTATAATTGAAAAGACGAAACTTAACAATTTGATTCCCTAAGTTTAAGTTCCGCTAAGTTAAGTTGTCATAATCAGGCTTTTACCACCGCCAATGGGAGAACTATTTACATACATATGTATCTGCTGCCGTAATGGTGCTGCTGCTGTTAGCGGCTGTGTGATGTTCGCACTCATTATGATTTCTCGCTGCATTAAACATTTATGAATGCGCGAAATTATTATTATGTTTTCATTAAAAGTGTTTTAAAAGGAACAATGGCGGAGCGAAAAACGAGAATAGTAGGTGTATGTGTGTGTGCGAGTGTGTGAAATTGGCGTCAATGTGGCCTCGTACTACGCTTTCGATCATTAATCTTCATGATAGTTATAGTTTTGGCACATTATTTTGGCATTACGCAAATAATATACACATATTTACATACCTTGATAGGTAAATTTTATGGTTGAGATGGTGGAGAAGTGGATAAGTAGATGTATAAACTCGTTTTATATATCATATTGTCACTTCATTTAATTACAGAAAACGAAAATGAAATGTTGTCAGCTGCGGAGGTTATTTTTCTTGCAGTTTCCAGACAATATAGTGCTACTTTATGAAGTATAGTTACTTCAGCGGCCTGTGAGGAGGTTGAGCCTGCCTAGATTCCAATAGGATGTCCAATTCAGATTCTCATAATGAAGAACCCTTACAGCTCTAAAGACCATTGACGATCTACACGGGGTCCCAAGCACTACATCTCACAGCGTTCTAAGTGTTTCGTCCAAGGTTTGCTGAATTTACTAAAATCCTATCTGTCCATAAGCAGCACATGTGATCAGTGGATCTCTAAGGCGCATTAGAGCGATACGATATGCAATACAATGCGCGATACGATACGAAATCGACATCGACATGCTGCATGTTGTTAGGCGCGCCTGCTATGGTTCCAAATAGTAAACTGTACCTAGACTTAGATTAAAGGGATACGGGTTGTGATAGATTCACTCGTACCTCGAATAAGTCATTATCACCAATGGCCTTCCTACCCATCCATTTATCTACGATCCATCTGTGAATAAGTTCACAGGCCCTTAGTACCAAATACTACACCTCGCTGAAGCTAACATTTACGAGATACAAGTGCGTAAAGATCCACTCGGGTACAGAGTCAGCGTATTATGGTCATTGTGACCCAGAGCGAACTCGAGTAGAAAGAGCACAGGATATTAAGGCCAAGGTTATACACTCTCTGCCCCCGGAATCTATCGCTAGCGATATCGAGAAACGAAGCTCCATCTTCCTCTGCTACTGCCAGCGAGTTTCGAGCTGAATAACTTCATGGCTATGCGTCTGTGCCCCCTCGAACGACATGGCCAAGCCAGCGGAGGCCCTGTATTTTAGTTCGCTGCAATAACTATGTACGTTGTAAAGCTTATAACTAACACCCTTCCATCGTCTGCGTAGATGTGTAGATAGTATGGCTTTCATACGTCGAGAGAGGACTTTGCTCTCATTTCCCTACTGAGCCCAAAAAGCTACTTGTTGGCAAGAGTGATTCTGCGTTGGATTTCCCTGATTCCTAAATAAACGAAATCATCAACTTTTTCGAAATTATAACTGTCAAGAATGATGTGGATGCAGAGGAGCATGAGTTACGTGCTTATTTAAAATTCGAGAGTTTTACTTTATTTGAGAATACGGAGTCTAATTCTCAACTTAGGACTAAAATTCTTCCCTTCCTCACACTTCTCTATTTTCTCATGTTCAAGTTCACAATTATATTTTGGAATCCAGTATTGAGACAATATTACCGAAGAGTCCAGAGCTTTTGACTCAGTCGTTGTCTATACAAGTCCTTTGTTCATTGCTTGATTGGCTCCCGCAAAGATGAGTTTGGAAGGGTTTTATGGGCAGCGATAGCTCGAGTCAAAGTATAGAATTATCATATCAGGGCAATGATATAAGATTCGAGAATTTTTAATAGCATCAAAAAAGAATAAAATTTGAAGCTTCAGAAAAGGTGCTGGCATTCACCAAATTCTCAACATCTTAAGAAATGTAAATGCCGGTTCTTGGTGTTTGTAAGCATTTAAATTTCATAAATTTTATAACAACATACTAGCCTCTTCCATCATTAAATCATATTTTATTGCCAATTTAAACTCCATCTTTCTCAACTCAAGTAGATTATCTTACACCAAATTCATCATTTATTTACCGACATTTAGTAAACACAATTTCTCGGTCATTTACGCATAATATTTATTATTCTTTGTCATCAACAAAATCGGCATCATCATCATCATCATCGGCTACATATACTATAAACGATTTTTGCCTTCGATCAAAATCACCAACGTAGGCAGTAAATAATTTTGTATTTTTAAAAAACCATAATCCATTTGGTAATAGAAAAGATAATGACCCAAAACTAACAAAAACATTTTACATAATTGCATTAATCTAGAGCGAGAAGTAAACGAAATTTTGACAAACACGTAGAAAACGCATAAATATTTTCTAACAAAATTTGCTTGAATATTTTGCGAAAGGACACTCAAAGAAGGTCTAAAACGATACTTTACTCAATAGACATAAATATGTAAATATGTAGATATATGCTTAAGAAATTTACACAAACACTTAAGTTCTCTTCATTTGCATCACTTCGCACAAATTTACCTACTCGAAGTCAACAGCAGCGGCAGCAAAGGAATCAGTTACACATCATTATCAAGAGCAGCCATTGTTAAAATATGTATGCAGCATATAAAAGTGTGTGTGTTTGTGGCAAAATAGCCAAATATACAAACATACATACTATACATACTATAAATATGTAAATAGACTTCAATCTTCATCAATCATCGAAAGGATGTTTAACCGACATATTTTCACCCACTTCCTGGCGTCTCAAGTCGGCCCGCGCCTGTACTGCATGTGAATTTTAGCATACATGCATACATAAATAGTTATGGAAAAAGCTTTTGAATATTCCAATTGGGGATGTTTCGAATGTCGCGAATTGCGAACGCAAATGTGCGAATGCGAATGCGAATGTTAGGAATAACATTAAAAAAGCTATAATGAATTTAAGTCATCGTTTTTTATTACTTAAAAATTTTGTAAATTATTAGAACATTGAACGAGTGCTTAACCTATACAGTGTTTTAAACTAGTAGTCAAAGTTCAAAAGGGGCATATTATATTTCAAAAAAAGTCCTTTTGCTGCCTTTTCTTCCATGAGGCGATTTCTTAGAGGCTCGTATATAAGACCGACTGCACTGAACAATTGCTCACTTGGAACACTGGCGGGTGTGGAGCGCTCAAACATTTGCGGGTCAGATCTGTCAATTTGTCGTATTTTAGGTTACCTTCCTACCAACCGGGAGAATTTCCACCGAGATGAGCTTGTTTTTCTTTAAGATAGGCCTTCAATTGAGATTTAATTTCACATTTTTTAATGTCTCCGGATTCTACATCCGAGCCTTCGCTTTCGCTGGAGGAATATAAAATTATTTCTAGGTTGCTGATAAGACCTTTAGCAGTACTTGTTGAAGGCCCATCAATGTTGCTTGATATACTACTTAACCGTGAACTCTCTGCCCATGTACACATTCGCATTCTCAAAACATTCGTATCATTTGATGCGAATGCGAGTGAAAATATTCGCAACATCCCTGATTCCAATAATGTGTTGGATTAATATATGTGTGCATGTGTGTTTATAGGCATTTATATGCTTCATATGTCGCTTATTGATGTCGAGAATATTTTAAGATTTAGTCATCCTGTGGAAGACATAAATTCTCTCAGAGGCTTCAATGAACTCGTTGATCAAATTTAAAGTGTTTCTTGTAAAAAAAAAAATAATAAAATAAGTTGTCAAATGATAACACTGTACTACGTAAATTCGCACTAGCAATAGGCGTATTTTTGTAGCTTTAGCTTGTGAGTAAACTGTGAAAAAGGTGTATACCGTTCATCGCTGAAGGTATCCGATATAAAGTAAAAGATATCGAGATTTAACAACAATTTTTTACGTTTTTTTCGCTTTTCAAGCACAACCAAGTGAAATATAAAATTTTTGGCAACATTTATAAAACACTAACAATATGTTCGTACTGAAATGGTATGCGATAAATGCCCACACATACAAAAGTTTCTTTGCGATAAGATTTCGTATTCGAGAAAACTGATAGATAGTTCGTATGCGAGTACCCATAGCAGTTATAGACGTGAAGTTAGAAATTGTTAGATATAATGGAGGAATTATACTGCGACCTTCGGTCTATTGTGCCCTTGGGTCTTATCTTAACTTAAAGCCCAAACGAAACCCTATAGTTTCTGGGGTGAGATATAGTGAATTCGAGTAGCTTCTGGCCCGAGCTCCCAATTATTGCTGCTCCACATTAAAAATTGTTAAAAACATTTCGCGTCAATTAGCGCATATATTTATAAATAGTAATAGAGGAACGTAAAGAAGTGCATTCTGAGGGGAAAACAAACTTTTTTTGGCAACAGTTTGCAACGAATTGAGGAAAAACAATAACTGGTCTTCCATCGAGCTACTGTCGAAACATCGAATTGATTGGCCCTCTGGTGTATAGTCCTGATTTGGCACCTTACATCCCTTCCGATCGACGGATTTCTCAAAATCATTTGAGAATTAGGAGAGTGCGCGATGTTATGAAATCTTTCCTTGTTGCAACATTGCCAAAGTGGTTCATCTCTAAGTCTACTCAAATCCGGCCATTCCCTAGCTCAGGGAAATGTAGATTTTTTTGTTTTAATGAAATTTGGATTGTAACTTAGTTATAAAATACAAAAAAAAAGTAGGTAGCCTTTACTTTACCTGATGTGTTATACATATGCCGTAAGAACCTCGGAAAAATTTTAATAAGCGAATGAATTTGGCGAAGCGAACGGTTTGGCGAAGCGAATTAGGAGGCAGGGACGGCATTAAGAGTGTTCGTGATGTAACCACGTTACACAAATTCTTTGAACGGTAACTAAAGACTCTGGAACGTTTTGAAAGAGAACTAAATGAGAACAAAAGTCTAATGAACAAAACAATGAACAAAAGTCGATTAACAAATTTGGGAACAAAAGCTTCAGGGACCATCTGACAAAGAACGTAACGTGAACAAATCTTCTCTGAACTATTCACGCAGAATGGAAGCGAGGACAAAATTTTTCAGATGGCGTTCATTAGTTTGAAATGTTTGAATATTAAAATTAATAAAAAATAAGTGAAAGATAATTATGAAAATTAAGTCAACGAAAGACTTAAGACACGAACTTTTCCTGGACAGAAAATGAAATATTGTTCCATAACTGGACAGTTCAACCTTACTATAAACGATCTGGAAGTGGAAAAGAAACAGATTTCCTCTGGCTTAGAATTAACAATCATGGTTCTCACTGAACCGATTTTTCATCCCAACTCAAAACTTCTCTTCTCGTTTTGTTCTCTAGCAGAACGTTCCCCAGGCTTTTGTTCTTATTTGATCCTCGTTGGAAACGTTGCCGAGAGTTTTGCTCGCATTTTGTTCTTTAAGGACCGAATTCCGAACCTTTTGTTCTCTAAAATACCGCGTTTTAGTATTCAAGATAAATGCTTCCAGAGGTATGCGTCATCTGAATTTTCGTTTACCGCTGGCTTTTCCAATAACCCTCATATTTTTCCAAGAGCTTCAGATTGACTTCACACATTTCCATACCAGTTCCAGTTCCAGTTCTGTATCGACAGCTCCTCAATATTAGTGTTAATGAAAAGCAACATTGACGTCAGCAGCTTCATATTTCATGCAACAAAATCAACAAGAATAATTAACGTCCTTCGCGTCATTATAACTTAGTAGCCGTACAAATACAGACCCATTAGCACATCTCATCACTCATAGCTGCTACTTATGACTATTTTTCTTTAACTTATTTTTTTTCTGTGGTTTACTTTTGCCACAATCTCGGCTTTGCTACCGCAAACGCCTCAGTGCTGCTGCTGTACACACATGCAACTCTTACCAAGAGTATGCTATCGATCTAATCAAGTGAAACTATCTTAAAAAGTTGACCCAGATTCATAGAATGCCGCTGGGCTGTTACGAATGTACATACTATGTATGTTGTTAAATAGTTGGCTTGTAAACAAACAAAAACTCAGCGAAAATGATTTATGTTGTAATGAGTGAATCTGTATGTATGTGGGGCTGGGGAGGAACGCAGGTCGGGTGTTACATAAAACAACATCAACACCAATTACGTTTAAATGTTTCACTAAGTACTGCTTTTGCTAACTTGGAGTGTTGACTTAACTACGCAAATGTTAAGATGAAAGTGATGAAAGGAACGGTAAAGTGTTTTGTATGGATAAATTATCCTTGAACCAAAAAAAAAAAAACTATGTACTTTCAAAGCCAACTTTTACGTTTGGTTAGTCAGTCAGTCAGTCAGTTAGTAAAGCATTCGTTTGGCCGCAGCCAAGCAGTTATTTACAAGTACAAACTAGTTCGATTCGAATATACAACTGACCACTCTGCACTTAAATCCCCAAGCAGCCTTTTAGGCGCTTGCCGTGATTAATTTCATTCTCAACTTTCTACCACTAACACTAGTTGTTGGTTTTGATTTTCCATACTTTTTTTCTTGCTTATTTGTTGTACTCGTACGCGCTTCATTGCACTTAACTAACTGCCTACTTTGTGTTGTGCTCTTTTGCTATTGCGCATAGACTTTTCTTCTTCTATTTTCACTTTTTTTCTTTAGCATTGATTACACTCGATTGCTTCTAAAAGTCTGCTGCTTTTGATCAGCGCATGAGCAGCCTGGGCATTAATGACTGAGTGACTGCTTAAGTGGCTGTTGGGTAAATTTGCACACATACATACACACACTCAACGCTGACTCCACTCCACTTACCACTACTGACCACGACGCTAGGCGCCCACCCCCTATTGACCTCCGTATGCACTCGTGCACTCGCTGGCTTTGGTTGAACTCACTTGGGTTTTCTTTTTAATACCGTACTTTTCAACTTTTTACTTATCCATTTGCTATTTTTTTTCTTGCGTTTTTCGCTTGTATTTTCTAAGTGAAATTTTCGATCTTATCAACTGATAAGCTTTTCTCTTAGCAAAACTTTTCTTTGCATCTTGTTGTGGCACACTTACGGCAAATTGGCAGCAGCTGTTTGTTTTTTCTGTTTTTTGTTGTTCGGCTCTGAATGCTGCTTCATTTATTTTGAAGTGGGTCAGTGAGTTAAGTCTTGCCTTTTTGTTTCATTCTATGCTCGAGCGGCTAAACATATGCTCCGGCCAGCTATGTCTTTCAGCGTTGACTGCCGTGCATTTTAATGAGTTTGTTTTAGCTGACAAATAGCAAATGGCAAGGACATGTTTGGAATTTTTTCAATCCACATCAATGAGTTTGATGTTGCGTGATGTACGGTAAAGCAAGTTATAGCTCAGAACTGGCCGTTCTTTGGAAGATGTTAACTATTCTAGATTGCAAAATTCTTACGTACATTCCACCATGGATTGGCTGAGCATTACTACAGGAAACTTACCTCTTAGAAAATATAAACTTTTAATTGCAGCAGAATTATGATATTCCGCCCGATTTGGAGTTGAACTTTTGCTTGGGTATCACTCAGGCTGGACCTCCTTAGAGTGCCTAGCCGCGAATCGTTAACTTTCCGATCAATTAATCCTTTCGTACGATGAATTATGAATACAACGCGAAAAGCGCTTCTCAATAAAATGTTCTTCTGTCGCCGAATAGGAAGAAAAAGGACAAACGCACCCACCAACATTAAAACCATAATAGCTCCTGGTACGGGCAGTCAAAAGGACTATCCTACAAGCTCGAGGTGAGGGCCATTGCCTGGCTATCTCCCCGATCACGGCAGATGGACGATAAGAAGGAGTTTATGCACCTTGTACTATGGCGAAGTCTCAAACCACTATACGCTTATGAGCTTTGCTGGGCCACAAACGCATGGCGAAGACGTTATGGACGAAAACAATGAAGAAGGCAAAACCACCAGTTACCATGAAAACTGATTGATTAGATTGTCAAAAGTAGTGCTACAAGTGAAGCGGAGCAACCCACTTCTCGAATTCCATGCCGAAAACACAACACTTTCTTCCTAAGTCGAAACCATACGGTTTTTACAGCTCAAACTAGACCCTAGTCGGGAAAGAAGTTTTTAAGCTTACAAGGCTACAACTATGGATTTAGTTGGAGTTTTAAGAAGACAATGTCCGATTGGAATTCAAGCAATGTAACTAAATTTATTTACTACCAATCGAACCTGTCGAAAACACTTGGAAGATTTTGAGGTTTATGAAGTTTCATGAGAATGGGCTTTAATTTTTTTTGCCCGCACTTCTGAAAAAAACTGAAGTACCAGGAGCTGTGATGCAGTCATGCGTTTAGAGCACCCACTATTAAGGTGAGTTTCTAGAATTATAGCGAGTCACTGCTTGATGGGAAGACATGCTGACAGAGGGGGCTTGCTGGTCAATGACTTCTGCCAAAGTTGCCGTGATGAGGAAGAAATTTTGAGTATTTAACTCCGTCACTGCTCTACCCTATCGCGGGAAAGATGCGCTCATTTTAGCATCACCTCTTTGTCTGTCTGTCGAACCTAAGCGAAGCAGACATTCATGAATTTTCGCGCTTTATCAACCTGACCAACTGGTACCATATCAAGGTGAACGGACGGGGTCGAATAGGAAAATGGGCCCACCGGATCTATGTGTGCATTTCTTCTGTATTGAAACCCGGCAGTCACTTCAACCTAAACTAATTTAATTAAACAAAGACAGAAATTAGCCGCCCGCTAATCTTTTTTATACGCCCTCAGCGATTTCTCCCATTCCCGAATATAGGCAAGTTGAATGAATCCTTCCTTCGACGAATGAATTGCACATTTTTCGGTCGTCATTTCGACTTTGGGAATCACTCCAAAGCCGGGAAAAGAACTCTTTGACATCCCTAAAAATACTAGAATTTCGTTTGGACTCTCACAATTAAGTATGTGAAGTATCTTCCGTTATAAAGTGTGGCAGGATAAGTTAGATGAGGTGGTTTGCGGGAAAAAAACTAGAGGTATTCTGTTTGAGAAAAATTTTCTTATTTCATTTACATTTTATATCTTATTGATGAGATATCGATGGCAGCTTTATCCTTCAGTCATCTACTAATTGAGATCTAACAGTGGTGGAAGAGAGTGCATGAATCGCTGCTCGGCTATTTGAGAACTAGCGTTCTCGCGTGTGCTTTCCCTTTGATGTACCTTACTACCACCTTAATTGCAAACTTTGCGGCCTGCCCCACACAAACTCCGCATGCCATTTTTGATCCGTTCGTAAAGAAGGTAAGCCTTCCACCAATTGGACTCTCTCTTGAGTCTAGTCAGTGCGGCTTAGGAAATTTCTTCGGGTTTTGTTGTGAACGCAGGTCATGGACAGGATATAGTCAGTGGGCAGCATCAGGGCGGAACTATGCGCGAACGGTATTTCCACTAAGAGCCCAACGCACGCAGTCTAAAGGCGCTATTAGCAGCTGCATTTTCTATAAAAATATGTATCGATAATAAATCAAGCAGAGCGTTAAAAGATACTTCGGACCGGATATCACTACACCAGTTACGCTACCGGCTATTGTCCTTTGAATTCCTCTTAGCTTTTTAACTGCGTAATCCTTCGTAATGGCTCACCACTGGACCAGCGCCCCATAAGAGAGTATGGGTAGGACTATAGCTGCGTACCAAATTCTTGGTTTTAACTCCCATCAATTGCCGAACATTATCTTGGCTGCTTAGAGAACTACCGATGCCTCCATTGTACGCTCGGCAACGGTTGCTCGAAACTTTGGTTTATTAAAATTAGGCGGGTTCGATTCGTGCTAAAGTCTAAGAAAAGAAGTCTAATGTAGAGATGTAATGATATTGACCGCTTCGACTTAGTTGTTTTTAAATTTTTCCTAACAAATAAATCGTGGTACAAAGTTCAATAACACTATTGAGATTAGGTAATTTTGTTCTAGTTGTGAAAACCGTAAAGTTTCTCAGGGTTTACGCTTAGAGAACAGTTTACAACCAAGGAATCTGCAGTCTTTAGAGCTTTTACATAATTTCAATTATGAACGAAGGAAAATGATGCGCTATCAGTATTAGGTATACTATAAATAAATTGGATCCATTGCTTAACACACAACCCGTTTCTGGGAATGTTTTAAGAGAAGACACTTTGACAGCCACACATTAGACGGTCCGCTATTGGGTGCCTCAACCATTTTAGTTCTTTAAAAATGAGTTTTATGAGCTGCATATGTATTATATTTGAATCATCATCCCAGCCGATGGGCAGTAAAAAAGGTTTTACTACATGCTTAGGCTTTTACAGGCGTAATCTATACCTACTCAGCAAACACCGACAAAATCTCATCAATGCTAAGCACTAAGTCATTTTCGTAAAATCTTTAGTTTCTTGAATTCCAAAAGTTTTCAATTTGCCACAAATAAAATGAAAATCGTAAAAAATTTATTACATTTTCATCAGTATTTGTTTATAATTTATTCAATTCAATTAAATTTATTGCCTTTACTTACAACTTTTCAACACTATGTGTAATATGTAAATATTTTACAACTTTGCTGTTTTTCAATAAATCGCTCAAAACAATGCAAGCTTTAGAAGAAGAAGCCGAAATGCATTGAGACAAACAGTTAGATTTCATAAATCCAAGCAATTAAAAAAGAAGCAAGCAACAAGCAAGCTATGGAATTACAACATTTTCTAAATAAAACAAGACTATCAAAAATGAAATATTGCCAAAGCAGCTTAGTATAAGCACTACCACAAAGGCAATGCTTGCTTGCAATGCGTTGTAAGTACAGCATATCCTTTTCCTCCTTTTATTGTTGTGTAAGTGTGCGTGCATTACAGCTAATACCGTTAGCAAACACAGCACACACAATTTTAATTTGCTAAGCAAATATGTACAAAAAAAAATCATTTCCATTTCAAATGCAATGCATCTTTGACAACTGCAATAAAATCATTTATTATCCGATAAACCCGTTGTGCTGGCTGGCAAGGGTGTGCCACCGAGTAGGGGGGTGGGATACAATGTAAATGTCGCAGCCACAAACCATTAAACAAATCATTTCTATTTGTCCGTAAAGTAATTTTTAACCCCAAAAATCAATTCACTCCTTCGAACTATACTCCTGCATGCATATGTATGTATATACATATGTAGTAGTAAGTAATTGTTAGAATGAAAAATTATATTTTTGTCAACAGCTGTAGTAGCAGTTTACATTTATTTACTTTCCTCTTTTCAACATATGCAAACATACATATATGTATATATACATGCATTTTTCGAGTAATTGAATGCGAAAAGAAGTGCAAATAGCAGGCACAATACAAATTGAATTGGATTATAGTCTCGGAATTGAGTTGAATATGGGTGCACAAAGGCCTATATGTATGTACATACAAAGATTTAAATGCATGCAAGTGTATAAGTATTAACTGGAATAGACAATTGGAATTCAGAAAATTTCAAAGTAAGAAAGGTTAAACAATTAAGAGCAGTGCTGTCTGCGGTCATGACGGAGGATTTATAACTTTCATAAATTAAAATCATATCTGAAGTATTAGTGGTAAGGGATAAGATATGCCTTATAGAGAGATAACTCTGTATATAATGCACAAATCAATTCCCAGAAAACTGGGAATGCTTCAGTTACTTAAAAAAATTATTGGGCTGCATTGATACTTGCCTTGCGCCGCATGCAATTCTCGGCCCACGGTTTGGACTTGCTTGTTATGTAATACCAATCTTCACGATTTTCGCAGTAAGCCATGTGTGATCTATAATAGATTAGCCTAGATTATGTTGTGATACCACTGGTGGAGGCCATTTGTTTTTTCCCCTCCTTTAATAGTTGAACCAGCGAGTGCGTTTTCTATTGGATAAATATTTGAGAACGTTCGCCGAGTTAAAGTCGGCTTAACAATCTTAAAAGTACTTGTTACAAAAGTGGTTCGATGTTCGATGCCACCCCATCCTTTCCTCGGCAATTGCAGCAAAAATCATTGATTGGGTAGCCCGGCCTTTTTCATGCGGTGAATACCCTGGCTACTGAACTGAGAGAAGAGCGGTCAAGCCGAGAGATAGCCATGGAACTCCTCACACAAATTTTTGGTCAAATTTGCATGAATTATGCGATATGGTTTCCACAAACTTCGTGGTATTTACCACATAGATGAGTTCAGTCTTTGTTCAATTGTAAAATAAATTGAACATGTTTAGTATACATTCCATAACTAATCATTCCTTGCCCTCGGAAATATGTTCAAATATCTTTGAACATGTATGCAGGAGGTATGCCCGCGGAGCGTCTTGGTGCCAGCCCATCGGCTATGCAGTTGCCAGGAATTTCCCTTTGTTCAGGAACCCATACAACAGTCAAAAAGCATTTTGATGACAGTAGATTCAAAATCCTTCTGTCCTGTAATGCTACCTTGGACTCAGTTCCGTCCTGGGGTGGAGATTATGAGCCATCGAGCGGCCTCTTTTATGACGTTTAGCTCTGCTTGAAAAATGACTCTTTAAGCATAAACTGAGGTTTAGCCCGAGGTTTAGACCAGGGTAAATCCCAATACCCAATTTTTCGTTAAGCTTGGACCCATCTGTATCTGGGTCTAAGTCTATGAGACTTTCTCATTTGTTCCTATCTGAAATTCATAGGTAGTGATTGTTGCTATAACAGAGTAGAGTAGTGGTGTAATCTAGTAGATTACTCGATAGAGTTTCCAGGATCTTTTCGTGTCCGA
Organism: Rhagoletis pomonella; assembly: GCF_013731165.1. Classification (NCBI taxonomy): domain Eukaryota; kingdom Metazoa; phylum Arthropoda; class Insecta; order Diptera; family Tephritidae; genus Rhagoletis; species Rhagoletis pomonella. Next base: position 31,353,094 of record NW_023458562.1, read on the forward strand.
GTAGGAGGTCTCTCCACAGCTGAATCGCGATTAACCTGACCGCACAACAGTGAGCCCTAAATTTGGCCTAGATTCAGGAGATTATTTCCAGGGAAGTGAGGGGTGTAGTGCCGGTGTAGACCGGTGTGTACATCCAGTGTATCATATGTGGTTTTATTCCCCATTTTCCCCCTACAACCGTCTTACTGGCATACAAGGCGGCGTTGGCTTTCCAGGAACGGTCTTTGATATTTCCCTTCCAGTCAAGTTTCTTGTCTAGAGTAATTCTAAGGTGTTTTACCTCAGTTGAGTGGATAAGTTCTACTCCATTTAAGGAAGGAGGTTTGAATAGTAGAACTTTATGCTTATATACAACAACCTACTTCCTCGTGAAGAGTATCACCAAGGTCTTGGTAGGATTGACGCTAAGTCCATATTCCTTGAACCATATGTTCGTTTTGTAATAACTCACTCAGGACATGCAAATATTTACCTTTTACAACGATGACTATGACCAGTGCCCATTAGTCTTAGAAATAGATTGTTAACGGTTAGATTTCAGAGTAGTGGAGAGAAAATGCTTCCCTGGCTAGTGCTTCTGGTACGAATTTAGTTGCGTAGTCACTGTTGCTGACATAATATCGATAAGTAAATCAACTACATCATAGATTAATATACATACATACATATGCATGTACAATTTATTAATTTCACCAAATTTTCATGGAAATCTGTAGAAATTATTTATAAATTCAATGAAAATCATTTCGACAGCAGCAATAGCAACAAAGTGCATAAATACATATGCACTTATTTATACCTAATACCACTTTTCATTGAAATGACCACAGACAAAATTGTCGCTTATTTTCGCCGTATTCAAAAAGCAATTTGCCAATTTTCAATAAGTGTGGAATTGTGTTGGAAATTTCAATCAGAAAAATGACCAAATAAAAATTGTAAATCAAAATATTCGCTGTGCTTATTAAAAGCGGCAGAAAGTACAAAAATGGCACGCATGAAATAAATATGAATATTAGAAATCACAAATATTTTGGGACAGTGGTTTATTAGAATGAAGATCGACTTGAACTTAAATGTGATTGATAGTAAAAAAAAAATACAATAAAGTTCGAAAACAATGTAAATTATTTGCCAACATTAGCAGAAAATGAACTTTCCTTAAATTGCAGCAAAAAACTTATTTAAAATTATGTTTTTAGTCTTTAAGATCTCTAAAATGTAGCGTTTTTTATTTTTTATTTTTTATTTATTTTATGGTAACGGGAAATTATTAAACTTTATTTAAATCTTTTTGATTTTTCTTTACTTTTTTTTGTAAAATTCCTGGTATTAAAATTAAGCTAAAATATTCTCAATTATATTTTAAAAACCCTTTTTAATCTTATAACCAAATTTTAAGTACCTAGCAAGAAAGTCCTACGAAATTTCGGAACTTTGTTTTTGGTAACTAATTGTTATTGAAGTTTCGGAATTTTTTTTGGTAAGTAATTGTTATTGAAATTTCGGAATTTTGGTTATGATAATTTATTTATTTTGCAGTAACCGAGAAGGCAATTCGAGAGGATTTTTGGAGCTTTTTTTTCTTAAGTTTTGAAGTAAAATTTGAAGCATATTTGGTAAAATAGTTCCTAATTGATAATTTTTGTTAATAGAATAATTTTCTAACTCTTTTTTATATATTGGTGAATTTCTAAAAAAATTTGAAATTTTTAATTTTTATTTTTATATTGTTTTTAAAACGTGGTTAAGCTAGTCACCAATAAATAAAGCTATTTTTGTGCCATAATATTTATTGGAAATTACGGTCCTTAAATTGTAGATACAAAACAAATTGAAATAATTTCTTTAAGATTTTTTTATCTTTAGTAAGAACTTTAATCTGCAGTATGGTATTTTGAATTTTTTTTTTAATATTTTTCAGAAAAGTACTTTGTTGCGGTTATGGCAAAATAATCAAAAATATTAATTTTTGAATCTTTTTGGTTTTTCTTAATTTTTTAATAAAATTTCAGGTACTAAAATTACGATTAAATATAACAATTTTAAGTAGTTAGGAAATTTTAACGAAATTCCGGAATTTGTTTTGCGGTAAGGATTTTTTTTTTAATTTATGGTTTTTATTTTCGATAATGTATCTACTTATTTTACAGCAGATAACTGAAAAAGTAATTCAAGACGAAGTGTTTCAGCGATTTTGGTTTTATTTAATTTTTTTAAGTAAAATTTTTGGCAATTTGGTTTAATATTTTTAATTGACAATATTTTTTTTAATCTAGATTGATAAAAAATTTTTTTTTCTATTAGTCAAATTTCTAGAAATTTTTTTATTTATTTTTTGTTATTATATTTTTAATTAAAGCGTGATGTGAAACCTGCGTGTTTAAGCAAGGTACAAATAAATTTCGAAATTCTTTTATCTAATAGTATTTATTGAAAATTACATCCTTTAGATTGAAGATGAAAAACCAATAAAAAATAGTTTTTTAAATATATTTAATATTGAGTTAGTTTGTAAATTTTTTATGTTCTTAATAACAATTTTTAACAGGATGTTTTTTTTGATAGAAATGTTTTTTAAGATAAATATTAGTGTGCGGTAGGACATTTTCCCGTCACCTAATACTGTGCCGATTGTAGCTGAAAACATAAAATAATTATGCATATGTACATATGTGCATACATATGTATGTATTTACATATGTATGGGAAAAATATTTGGCATTGCAATAAAAACAATAGCTAATTACTAACTTAATTAAGTGTTTTTGAGATCACATCACATTGATATTTTCATATTTATGTGCATTTTCTGACTAATTTCGAGGATAAAATTGAACTGGTACATTTACATGCACATAAATAGTCACACATATATGTATGTACATTGTACGTACGCGTGTTGCTGGTTCATAAGTTTTAATAACTTATGTTATTAATTTGTGAAAATCAAATAGTGTTTACCATTTTCTCCCGCATAGCATTTGAAGGAAAAATCCAATTAGGATCAAATCCTTTTTTAAGCCAGATGGAAATTTTAAGGCAAATTTTTAATAATCTTAACAAAAA
>NW_023458562.1:31356172-31358010 GCF_013731165.1 Rhagoletis pomonella
AAAAAAGTGAAAGTGGCAAATGTCTCTGTTTGTTCAGAGTTGCTGCGCGAAAACACCATAAATCACTTTTGAATATGTATGCAGAGAATGGATTTGCGACAAATGCCATGGCCACAGAAAAATACCACCAAAAGCACTTTGTCTGCGGCAGATATGTATATAGTTAGACGCGTGCATGCAGATGAATGTGCCTGCGAAAATATACGTATATGTATGTAGTAGATATATATATACATTTGAGTTTACATTGAGAAGTATAAATCTATCATGTCTCGCCCTTTCGCGGATGCGGAACTAACTCCAAATGCATTGTTGTCTATTCGCAACTTAACAGTATTTACATACATATGTACATATATACACGCATATGTATCATTGTACTATTCCTCAAACATATGTGTTCCCATAGCGATCTGTGCTAATCCTTTTGCGGTGCCGCAGACCACGTTTCCGAACTTAAATATCCTTACTGTAAAAGTGGATGTATGAGGCATTAGTCGTGGCGGCGATGCCCTCCAGTGAAAAGCCTATCCAGTCAGTAAAAATACCAGTTCATTAACTAGTATGTGCCAAGGCAATGGCGTACCAGTTCGACAATTTCGAAGAACTTCTAGTTCTGGTTCTGAGATCGCAGGTTCGAATTCGCTTGGAGGTGCTTAAGATTTTTCAAATTAAATCAATGTAATTGAATAAAATTATTTAAAATTTAAATATAAATAACAAATTTGAAAATCTAATTCCATTGTAGAGAAAACATACATCTGGAAAGAAATACTTGTGGCATAAAAAAAATTAATCTTTTTTTAAATTGACTTTAAAAGTTACAACTAAAACCCAAAAAAAAGGAAAAAATAAATAAAAAAAATTCCCCTGCGTCAGGGATCGAACCTCGAACCTCAGGAATACCACTTCAGTGCTTTGCTCCGTCGGCCAATGCGACCGTTCGACCGCCGCGAGAAAAAATGACATACTTATGTCTTCATGGGGAATGAATTGGCAGACTATCTCATCAACTGGTATGATGCTACTAGTATTTCTACTAGTAGATTCTGATGCATAGCCTGACAATTGACATTTCGTAGGACACTGAAAGGTTAGAACGTGAACTAGTTGGGCTGAAACGCAAACGCTTTCTCTGCAGGGTGGTGTTACTATTCCATGTGTGTGCGTGCATTGTATTCTTGTTGCAGAGCAAAATTGCAAATTGCTGCAACGCAGCTTTATAGTGAATTGGATAAAATGGATGTGACGGTGGCTAGCCGCCATGTCAAAGCAGCGATATAGTGTGGTAGAGGTGTACTCACATGTACTTTACTTATGTAGGTATACTAAGCTTCCTAAGTTGAGGCATTAACTTGAACATGTTTGCGAGTGTGTACTTACATGTGTTACATATCGACGGTATTTTGGCAAAACCTCGCATCTCAGTACTCACTACTACTTCGTATCGCGTAATTCATTCAAAATAGGCCTTAAAATAGTACATATGTATATTTAGCCCTGTCACCAATTCCATGTGAATAACAGGAAAAGAAGAACAAATTAGCCAAAATGTTTTTTGTTTTGCTTTATAATTTTTGGGAATATTTGCCCATGTAATAGGGCCAATTAATGTTAATTAACGAAAAAATAATCAATCTTTTATATTCAATAAAAAAGTTATTAAAAATAGGGACATAACAGTTATCAGTTTCACAGGAAAAACGTTGTTCCATAACAGTTATTCGATGAGAAATATTTTTTATTTCACCAATACGAGTTATAACCCAACGTTTACTTTTATGTTGCCTGATAACTGTTATGCAGGAGAAATATGTTTTCCGTCGCCAATAAGAGTT
>NW_023458562.1:31358020-31389539 GCF_013731165.1 Rhagoletis pomonella
AAATGCCACGAAAAATTGCAAATAATGAAGGGTCCTAAAAATTCGCATTAAATATGCATTAATATGTAGATTCGAGGAGTAGAAACAAAATCAAGAAAGAAATGGATGTAAATATACGAAAAAGATGGGAGGCCAAGAATGTGCTGGCTGTTCTGACATTTGTTATTCACAAGCAATAACATATAAAATCGGCAAATTTGCGGTCTCCACCGCTTTTGTTGGTGGTGAGAGTGGGAGCATGTGGCTTATGGCAAACAAATGCATTAGCAAAAAAAAATGTCGCCAAGCGATTTTGCATTGTTGCATGTAATTTGTTGTGAATTTATGTAAGCGTTTGGGTATTCTTTTCGAGTCTTTTTGCTCGTTGAGCTCCAATTTCTATGCTAAAAAGCAATTCGCTAAAACAAATGCTAATAAAATGTGTAGATGGTTATCTGCGGTGTAGGATTAAAGCAGAAGAGTAAATGGTCATAAAAATTAATGTCGCTTGTAATTGAAGTAAGAAATTGCATGCGTTTTACTAAAAAATGTTAGAGCATGTGTTGCATTCTAATCGGTTCTGGTAATGTCATTTATTAGTTCTATTTATTTATTGATAACAGTGTCGATATACCCAGAGTTGATAAATCTGTCGTGTCTTAAATTATTTAATATTTTTGGTATTTTATGGCCTTATAACAATTGTATTCAACAATTTTTATTGAGCTCGAGGCCGTTTTTTCCACAATAAATTTTCATTAAAAAACGGCCTCGAGCTCAATAAAAATTGTTGAATAAATTATTTAATAATTTTTCGATACAGTTATCGGTATACCTATTTAGTAAGCGATGCACTAACATTTATTGGTTTCAATATAATTATCGGTACATATATTGATGTTATGTATTTATTTATTGGTTATCGTTTTTATGATAAATCTGTTTTTTAGAAATGTGTTCATCGATAGTGTTATCTATTTTGTCGTTTATGAAGTTATCGGCTAAATGAGCGACTGCAAGTCCTTGTCGATACTGTCGGTTTTTTTTGTTTTATTCGATATTCTTATCGATAGTTAAAATTTAGGTTGAAGAACAAGGCACAAACCGAGCTTAAAAATATTTTGCATCCCGATGATAAAATACCTAGCCCTGAAATGAAAATCTTATTACTGCTAAATTTGTCCTTTTAAGGTAACTTTCGTAAAATTAAGATTTAAGGCACTGACTGTTCGCAAATTAAAGTACGCCGCTCAATCACGCATCTCGTCGTCCTTGAGAAAATGCCGGCATTCCGTCCCTGCAGAGATATAGGAATGCACACAGTGTGGAACCTTATGTCAGGTCAGTTTATGTCGAGGAGGGTATGTTCTAGCAAACGAAGAACCTGGCTTAGTCCCCTACCGACTTATTATTTACGGCGTTCTAAGTTTGCCCACTTAGTAATTAAAAAACTAAATGAGTCCACAAAAGTGAGCGCAGATGATGAACCTTCTCTATATTTAGCCTCGATTTTTCAATACACAGTATTGCTCCTCGCCCTAGGTCAAGATTGCTATACACTGAAAAGCTTTTGGATATGTACCCATTGCCAGAGAGAGCTCCGGATGTATAAACATTTACAACTCTCCGCGTTTGAGATTTTTACCTGGAATTTTTTGAAATTTCCATTTGGCGCAGAGTTAGGCCTCGTGATTTTTCCAAAAAATCGGTCTTAAGCTTTTTCCCAAAGACTCTCTGGATTGCCGCTGCAGAATTAATGTGGAGCCTAGTCCATCCCAGAAGTAATTGCAGAGCCTAAGTTAAACCAAATTGCAATGATCCTATTACTAAGAATAAAGCAAATCTTGGAAGTTTATTTAAACGGTCCCTAAAAGCCTGAAATCCTCGCTGACACACATAACGTCTGCAGCAGTACTGTCGAATTTTCCATTCATAAGAATTACCAGAAAGTATGCATAACCATCGGCATCATAAGCACATTCGCGTCTATCTGAATAAGAGGTTGTTCGTTACGAGAACCCAAAGAAAGTGGGAGTAGGCTCCCCGTTTGGGAAATCACTCATGACTAATATTCCCAAAGATGTGGCCCAAGGAACTTAAGCACTTAATTTCGCGGTCGCGAAATATGGTATCGATAATAGTAACAATATTTAGGCGCTTACAATTTTGCTAAGTGTATGGCCGAGCTGCTCCTCCAATTTGTGATGTACGTCTCGATGATGGTAAACAAGGTCGAACTCCCGAACGGAAAATTAATTTCAGAAGAAACTTCTTCATGGCAAAAATATATTCGGAGCATTGCCATTGCCTGTGGAGCAACGAACGCTGTTAGAAAAAACTTTTAATAATTTTGATGTTGCCTGGGCCAGTTATCGAACCCAGCCAGGTCCTACAAAGCGTTAGTACACATCTCTAACCACTCAGTAACAGCGACTTCTTACCAATAGAGGATGTAAAGCGCATAAAACCAGTGTCCTCGAGATAGATCTGCATGTCGTGTGAGCGCCCCCAATGTCCAAGAAGGCACATAGAGTAACCGAGTAGTGCAGGTAAGAGTCGTTTTAATATGGTGTAAGTAAGTTAAAGATCTCAGTTCGTCCTAAAATGGTATTTAAAAAAGCCTTTTGATGGTTCTGAAAATTTAGAAACTAGAGCTAATAAGACTGTATGTTATAGCTGATTCAGGGTACCTCTTCGAATGGAAGGCATTTACGATTTTAAAACCAAGTGGATGTAGAGCGGAATTCGTCGATTTTCTCCTGACAAATGCACGCTGAGTAGGGAGTATGGCAATTGAAAGGTGAAGAAAGAACAGCGAAAATCTAATTATACGATTATTCGAGATCGATTTGATAAATTTTCAAACACTAAAGCAGGTCTGTTAAACTGTTGCTTCTGATCTTTCCTTATATGTGGCTAGGAATGAACTAGCCTAAGTTGGGGGCGTTCAAGGAGATAAAATGCGATCGAGCTCTCACTCACCAACCTGGGCCACAAGTGTCTCGATAATCTACAAGTTAGTTCTTTGACAATTTATAAGGTTTTAACGGTACTCTAAGATCTTAAGAGATACATATTTATGGCTGAAAGGCTCTGGCTACCCTTGCCAATTCGTCTGCTTAGTAATTACTTGGCATATATATGTAATCCAGTACCTCTATCACACTATTTGCATTTTCACTCTCAGATCAAAAAAAAATGTTTGCACATCGAATAAAATCATAATTAGGTATGGATCTGGACACAGAGCTCCACATGCGATATCACTGCAGTTGCAGAGAAGAAAAACTCGCTTTCACTTTTCTTTGAAAGGTTTTCAAGTGGATTTGGCCTACTGAACAAAGCCAAAATCCACACAAAAAATGAAGGGGGAGGGAGAATATAATCTTTTACCACCCCACTTCGTGTTGTTCTGAAAATTAACCATGAAGCGTCCATTTCATGCGCATTTCAAGTGGCAAAAATATTTCACATGCATGCAGCTTAAGGCGCTATACATCGATAGGCATGCGGAGATGGGGAGCAGCTGGTCACAGGCGTTTAGGTAAAATGTAGTGCGTTTCCGGATTTCAGCACACCACTACAATGCAAGGAAAGATCAAAGCAACAACAAAAATAGAGAAAAAAAGCGTGTCAAGGCAGCTACCACCATGCGGATGAGGTTCTAAAGCTTGCTTCATAGCGTGCAATAAACGCACAGGAGCACACGTATAGTGAATATAGTTAGTGGAGTTATAATGAATTGGATTTTGATATCTAAATTAAATCTTAGCGACAAAAGCATTATGGAACAAAGATAAGCATGTAGTTGTTGTTTGGGGTTTTATGCACAAAAAGGTACCAACCACCAATAGCCATGTGATGGGGCACGTCGTGTGCTAAAGAATGCAGTGGCAACTACCTTTTGTATGAGCAACCGAATTTGGCTTTGGGCGCTTATCGGTTCGTTGGTGTGGCATACTGCAGCTATGGATGTCGCATTTGGGGGAGGCTAGCAACAAAATCGAAATCGAAATCGACAACTACAACTACAACTATACTCCAGAGATTGTTGTCGATTTCCGACGGATATGTTGCTGTGGTCGCGTAAAGCCAACTGGATTTTCTGTGGATTTTGAAGGAGGTATGTGTGAATGTACATATTCATTCATATACAATCACATTTCAAGTAAACCTGTGTATGTGTGTCTATGCATTGCAAATGCAAGTGGCGGCATTTTAATGCCTCTCCAGCCACAAACTCATAGAAATTCCCTTCTGGGTGGTAGTTTTCAGGTGCTTGCTAACATATTTTCACGTCATCTCATCATTGTTTATTGTATGTAGTATGTATGTATGTATGTAGCTACATACACATGCTCTATTTGCTCGCTGCTTAGCTTTTTAAGGTGAAGAACATTCATGCTGCCTACAGGCACTTTTTGTGCTAGCGGCTATGTATGTATGTACGCCCATAAGTGCCATTGCCTTCATGCCCGAAAACCCATCAAAAAAATGATTGGCCTTTTTGCCTTTCCGGCTGTGCGTTGCTTATCAGTGGCGCATATTGAAGCATTGGCTTTATGATGTCATTACGAAGATATGCATTACTTTTTTATACGTGCAAGTGTACAGCTTATATACCTATCTGCATCACCCTTCAAATACATCGAGACAGCTATTTGATATTTCATCAATCGCGCTTGTGATATGCACATAATTGAAGCTGTCAATTGTAGTTGTTGAAGCTTTCGATTTTAAGATTTTTATGCAATTTGGTTTCTATGTATGTATGTACATTGCAGTGGTACAAAAAATTTTTTTCCGAGATAGGGTTTGGGGCACCTTGCACCCAGTGCCACCGCTTCGGATTCAGCCAGATCGGCTGCTGCCTTCGCCAGCTCATCCGCCTTCTAAATGCCTTCTATATTCCTATGTCCGGGAACCCAGACAAGAGAGACGGTAGTTGACTGAAACACCGAGCTCAGTATCGCCATGCATTCCCTAACTAGCTTGGATTTGGTAACCGGTGACACTATTTCCAATAGCGCCGCCTCGCTGTCAGAATCTATTGTTGGTTTTACTCTTGTCGCCGACTCTATGATCTAGGATTTTACAGGCTTCAAGGATCCCTAGAACCTCCGCTTGGAAGAGGTTTTTTATCATTTTCCAATCGCAGATACAGAGCAACACCGAGTTTCTGGGAGTATACTCCCGCTCCCACACCGCAATCCATCTTTTATCCGTCGGTCTATTGGAGAGATTGTCTCTCGTTCGGCCACTTGGTCTCTTCTCCAGACCCTTCTTCGCTTCTGTCGGGCAGGATTTTAGTGAACCTGTATAAAATTGTACTTAAACGAAAAATTTTCCTCAAGCAAAGAACCAATACTAAATCAATTTTAAAATTTTATGTTTTTCTACCTTTCATATACTACATATATAACTATGTAGTTTTTTTAAGCGACATCTATCATAACTACCATTTTACTATTTCTTCTTTCTAATTCTAGGCCGCCCAGACCATTCACACCGACTGCAGCAACATAAATCTCGTCCGCGACATACCGAAATTCCAACAACCACTGGCGTTGACTTAATCGAAGTATACTGCGATTTGAACGACCTCGATGAGAACCCCTGGTTGGCGGTTTTCATGCGCATGCAGCGCATGGCAGTTAGCAAGGCTATAATACGCCTAGTGGTAACTATTTCATTGCCGGCGGCGTCTGCATGCAATTACTAGGCGGCGGAAATATGAGTGGGCCATACATCTCACCGACTACGCTAGAGTGCAGCATTATTTGCATTATGATCATTTCGCAATTGGTTGCCTTGGCTCGTGGGACCCACAGAAGTGATACGTGTTGTTCGTGAACACATTGACGCCTCGTAGTTACCAACTTTAAGGCGTGCTACGACATAACTAGTTAAATATTTATTTACTATTAAATCTGTCAAAAAAAAAAGAAAGAAATCGAAGAAACAACACAAATCAAGCAAATGACTACTCATTTCAGCTGATAAATGGTCAACAATCAAATGTAACGCGTAACACAATTTCCACTGAAATCGATATAAACATTTCTAAGTATATGTAGGTATGTATGTAGATATAAGTATGTATAGGAACGTTTTGTGAATGCCTGTGTGACCGCCATTCGAAGGGCGATCAATGAATCTGTGAATAGTGTAAAAGGAGTTGAGTAAAGCAAAACAAAAAAAAAATAAAATAAAATAATACTTTTCGTCAATAAGGAGAAGTAGAGTAAAACTTGTGTAATTCTTTGTATGGCTGTGTGTGTATGGCGACATAGAAATGTTCTACTCCATATTTATTTGCGCCTTTTTAGCGTGGGTGTGGAAGGAAATAGCGGTGCTGAATTTTGTTTTTGTTCGTTCGCACAAACACATGCATACAAAAACACACACATACACACACACAATTGGGCATAGAAATAGTGAAAACAAATGAAATGCAAGATTTATCACCGAAAATACAAAACAAATGCCGCTGGTATGAATAATAAATCACTTGTGAAAGAAAAATAGCACAAAATAATATGAGCCTACAAATGGACAAACAACACATACTTATGTAGTATGTATGAACATAAGGATGGTCCAAAAATACATAGGAAAATTCACTTTTGGGAATTCTGTAGCTGCACCAAAATTTGAAAAATATCGAAAAATAGGGAGACTCGCATTTCTTTATTTTGAAATAGGCTAAGATTTCATGGTGCCGCAGGGGCTTTGGTGTTTTCCATACATTTTACATAGGGAAATGAACTTTTTCTTTGAATTGCTATAAAAGCAGTTAAAAGTAGTTATAAGTATTTTTTGGTCGAACAAGAATATTTCCCTTCAGAAATCTTCGTAAAATGAAATTATGGTACATTTTTAACTTTAAAATTTTACTAACTATTTTTTTTTTGTATAACGGGCGTAATGTGGTTACGAATACCTAAAATAACATAGATGTGTTCGTAAATAATGTTTAAATATTGGGCGTCCCCTTATTTCCGATATTCCTCAGATCTGGAGGTGACTAAAAAGAAAAAAACTTTGGACTGCCCTAATGTGCAAAGGTAGTATGTAGATATCTACATATATCGGTCTGTCTGCGATTTTTCCTTTGTATGTGAAAAATTTAAACGTATGGTTATCTTATACGTACAAACATACACATAGCTTTAAAAAAATTTCTTTTGAACGAATTTGGGTTGTACATATGTTTGTACATATAAATATGAGAATTGAAGTCGGTTGTGTTTTTTGCTTAAAAATTAATTGTTTATTTTTACTTTTAGATTATTTAAACTAAATTTAATTTTAAGAAACTTTTATTTGTTATTAATTTATATTTTTTTATACCCGAGCGCACTTGTGCACAAGGGTATATTAATTTTGTTCACATAACGGTTGTTTGTAACAGCCAAAACGAATCGAGATAGATATAGACAAATGTATACATAAATGATCAGGATGAAAAAAGAAATCGATTAAGCCATGTCTGTCTGTCCGTCCGTCTGTCCGTCTGTCCGTCTGTCCGTCTGTCCGTGTACACGATAACTCGAGCAAAAATTGAGATATCTCAACGAAATTTGGTATGTAGGTTTCCCTTAATCCAAGGTAGGTTGGTATTGAAAACGGGCGAAATCGGACTTTAACCACGCCCACTTCCCATATAACGGTAAATTCCAGAAATACGAAAACTGCGATATTTTAGTAACTACTGAAGATAATTCACTCAAAATTGATATTTACAATAATTTTTCGACGAAAAATTAGAATATTATAAATTTTTGGAAAATGGGCGTAGCCACGCCCACTTATGGTTACATGTGTATATCTTGGTAACCGCTACACCAATTTCTTCCAAACTTGGCACAGTTGTTGGCCCTGCTACAACATACCAAATGGCCGAAAATTTTTAAAATCGGACAATAACCACGCCCACATCCCATATAACGGTAATTTAGAGAAATACAAAATCTTCGATAAATCATTAAATATTAAAGCTAATTTATTCAAAATTGATGCTTGCAACAATTCTTTACCAAGAAATACGTTTATGGTAAAATTTTGGAAAATGGGCGTGGCACCGCCCACTTATGATCAAATAAGTATATCGGTAACCGTTCTACCAAACTCGGTATAGTTATTGTACTTGCCACGTGTAAGCAAAACGTTGAAAATTTTATGGCTCGGAAAAGAAAAAAAATATTTTTTTTTTTACTTTCATTTATTTTTATAGAACTCATTTTTTAAATTGAATTGTTGCTTAAAATTTAGATTATATCATTATAAGAGGAAATATATTTTGATTAATTTAATTAAATTTTTTGGAGATTTTTTCATTTATTTTTTTTTTAAATTTATATTTTCCTTCATCAATTTAATTATTATTTTTTTGAAGAAACATCCTTTTTAATATCAATAAATTTTTGGAAACTTATTTTGTTATTGTTTTTTTAATTAAATTTTTTCTGCTTTTAATTTACTTTGTTTTTATATATTAGTTTTTGTTGTATAAAAAATATATGTTTTTTAGATTTAATTATATTTGAGAAAAGCTAATTCTTGTTAGAAGAACTCATGTTTGATTAGCCTTGCGAAATACAGAAAAGAGCTTTCAACATAGCTGCCCGAACTTCTCTCGTGTGTAAAACATTATAAAATAAGAAGTTTTATAATACTTGGCAAAGGAGTTTTAGTGAAAGTTTAAAGTTATGTTGATTTTCTCTTTGCAAAGCTGAACATATTTCCAGACAACTATTTCTGAACTATCTTAACTAAATACGAAAAACTTTAAGGATTTTAACACAGAAAAATTCTATACTTTCAACGCCAACTTTAAGTTAATTATAAAAATTAATTAACTACCAAATGAGTACACATACGACTAACTGGGGATTCCACATGATCTTTTAAGTTTCCCTTCATATTTGTCAGCAGTTCAAACAAACTTTAGATAATATTTTTGGCAGCTACAAGTAAGAAGTAATTATTTTGAAATGCTTTTCTGCCAAACACAGAGCAAAAGCAATTGGACAAACAAACTTTTAACTTTGCATAGCCGGACTCCCATTTGCAAACAAAAATCCACAAACAGCACACAAAACTAAACGCATGACTAACCACATATTTAGGTAGTAATCATGTACCATGTGCAAACACCCACACGCAACGCACATCCACCTCTGCCGTCTGCATATTTGCACAAAAACTGCAAATGACATTTTAATAAAAATATAATTTTCAGCCAACAGTTTTCGCAAATAAACCAAGCGAGTGAGTCACACAAACCAATCAAATTGCAACTAAATACTCATACTCATGCTGCTTGTATATGTGTATGTATGTGTCTATGTATGAATTGCAGCTCGTTAGCGCCTGCAAATATGCTACTCAAAGCGACCGTGTCGAAGAAAGCAAGAAAGCGAAGGTAGAAACAACTAGCTGAGCGGGGGAGCGAGGCGCATGCATTGGACACTTTTGGGCAAGTAAAATACGCAAGGAATTTGTTGCTGGACTTCCGTAATACTAACACATCTACAACAAGAGGCAAGTGAACGCCTGAGCGCATGAAAACAAACACCGAAACTGTCACAAGCATACAAATATTTAAACTTTCTTTATGGCTTTGGCTTGCATTTGGTGCCAGGGGATAGCTAAGTAAATATGTAGAGATGCAATCGTTAACTGTAATGACGTATTGTTTGCTCAGCGTGTGGCGGCGGGAAGGGGGCTTTCATAAGAGGTGGAGTACTCAGTAGCCTGTTTGTGACATTGTATCATTTGGTGGATAGTTTAGTATACTTCAACTTGAATTGGTGTTGATGGCGCTGCTGCTGCTACTACTGCTCGGGAGCACTTTTCCTTTTCTTTGTAAAACTTTTCACATACAACTTTCGTAACAGTACAAAAGTAAATGTTTACTTAAGAAATTGTTTGATCATGAGCTATGAGAGCTGAAAGCACTTTTGCGTTGAATAGCAATGACATGTTTTTCTAGTTGGCATATGAGTGATATTTAGGGGTTTATTAGCGCTGGAGAGCAAAAATAAAAAAAATGCGCAATTTTTTTCTGTTGGCTGACAAAAAAAAGAAGATGCTGTAGAAGATTGTAAGCTGGCATTTTTTAAATTTTTGGCGAAAAATTTTATATCAAAACGGAGTGTGTTTAATAGGGTGGTCCAAAAATGCATGTGAAAAAGTAAAGTCGGAATTTGTATGCTCTCACCCCCTAGGATTGTTCTATACCGAAAAAAATATACCGTTGTTTTTTATTTTGAAATCAAAAAATATTTAGATGACTCTCAAAGCGCTCAAAGTTTTCAATGTATTTTATATGGGGGAAAACCACTTTTCGTAGAAAAGGTATAGAATAGTTAAAAATTAATATTTTTACCAAAAAACTCTGTTTATCTGCAGGATATTCCCAATAATAATACCCAATTGTTTAGATAGGAAAGATAAGGTGGAGAAGGACTTGGCTTCACTTGGCGTTTCCAATTGGCACAGAGGAGAAACGACTGGCGTGCTTTGCTGAACCCGGCCAAAATCGCTTAGGCGTTTACAGCGCCAAAAAAGAAGAAGAAGAGAATCGTTTATTTAACCATTTTTTTATCGCAACTATAATTTATAGGTCTGTCAAAAACCGCCAAAAATCCTGAAAAATGCAATGGGGGGTACCAATAAAAAATCATTAGTATTAAAAAATGGTTAAATAAACAATTGGGAATTACTATTGAAAGCCTCCTGAAGATAACCTGAGTTTTCCGACCGAAAAATATTGATTTTCAAAAATTCTATGCCATTTCTATGCCACGAAATGTTTGGTTCGCAGTGAAAATTACTTTCGTTGACATTCGAAAGCCATTTACAGCCCATTTAAGCTTATTTTTGGACACTTTTCCCAAAAAAAAAAAAATAATATAAAAATCGAAAAACGCTGCATGTTGCATGCCACATCGATAACATTAACGAGTGGCTTGGTGACTGAGTCATCGTTGCATGCAATTATGTTCGAATGCTTGACATTTTTTATATTCATTTTTACCGGCTGTCACTTTCTACAACTTAATTTACGGCAATAAAAGTGTCATAAATATTAGTTATACACTCACTGATACAAATCTACATACGTATATGACAGTGGAATTTTTAACTACTTATGTACATACATATGTGTGTACATACATACTCGTATGCATATGAGTTTTCCCCCATCCACAAAATATATGACAAACCATAGCTGACGTTCACTATCCCAAACGAAAGTGTCCACACTCACTCACTTTCTTCCCTTTTCACACTTCGTTGCATTTGAAATATTCGTTCAACGCTTTTATGCTGCATTCAGCCACGTTAAAGCCCTGCTGGGTAGGTGCATGCGTCTGGCGGGTTGCTTTATTGATTGCAAACCTATATATACACTTATATAGATGCATATAGATTTGCAGGAATACATATTTGTATGGTATCTTTATATGTACACTTCCAATTAAGTCACACTACAGAGAATATTTGCTGCTGTCCTCTCTGCTCGGCAATTAGTTATGTCCTGCTGTGTTATCAAACGGTCTCCATCTAATTTGTTAATTGTGTTTTACCAAATATTATTTGCTCCTCAGCCTGTTTTCCTTTATATTTTTATGTACTTTTTACGTTTCATAAATTAATTACCACAATTAATGTTACAACCATACAATAATGGCCAATAATAGCTGATAGCCAACTGTTTGTTGATTACTCAAAATTAGCGTTGCAACAGTAACAACAGTAACAGCAGCTGGAATGCTTACGAGGCTAAGTAATTTGTTAGGGAAATTATATTGGAAAAATATATAATTTCCTGCCAGATGGTTGGCACGACTCAAAATAAATATCAAAAATATTATTAATAATGGATTAAATATTATCTTTCACCAACGCTGATATTTATGAATAAATTAAATTCTTTGAAATATAATAAACTCATTAAACGACTGTAAAGGATATTGTACTATGTATACGAAACCCGATAAAGTCAGGGAATATTGTCACTCTTGCTATATCATTTGTAAGATCACTAAAATTTTTGAAAAATATACTTTTTCTATTCACGAGTACCTTCTTCCAAAATATTAAATAAGATACAATGGTCGTTGTCGGCAATACACGAAGAGCGCTTGGTATACCTACATCATATATGTAATACTCCTATATTGGCAGTAAGAGCTAGTACCGTCCGAAAACACTACAGTACAGATATATCAATAAACACGTTCGAAAGAAAAGGAGCACATACGTTCATAAATAAACATGTACACAACACACACCCAAAAGCGGCACTCACGTACAAAATACATTGACAAAAACGGTACTAGACTGTCTCGCTTTGATTTCGAAATGCTTACACATTGAGAAGCTAGCTTACTGCCAATATAGAAGTATTACATATATGACCTACATAGAAAAAATTTCGAAACCTCTATGCCATCCAGACTTAGAACAAACAGTCAAAATTCCTTTCCAGTTTCGATGCTTTCATTTTTTTTGAATCAAGTCGAATTTATGAAGGATTAGAGAACATAGAAGAAACTCATAAACTAGTAAGAACACAACTCGGCCATACAAATCTCGTCTAAATTGTGTTTCGTTAAATATGATGATTTCTTTTCTCTGGGCGCAAGTGTACTCGAAGTAGCTTGTAATAAGAAATATTATCATTGATCATTACCCATTTCGCTTGTAGAAGCCGAGCAGGTGGAAAAGAAGTCATGGTGACAGTTGATAAAATAAACTGGTTGGGCTTAGTAGAGAGGGAAAAGTAAAAGTCATAAATGCAAAATTGCAGATCATACACTCACCCCCTTCACCACAAAGGGAACATTTCAAAAAAGGGTAATGGAATCGGCGCGATACTGACTAAATAATCAGTTTAGTTGCCTTTGGCGCTGAACCAACTAAAGCAAGTGTTTCTTTTCCCACTACAATCAAGACTTTAAGTGTCGTGGAGTAAAGTAAAGATAATTAGTAAAAAAACCTACTCGGAAAATATTTACTAACACGTTACATTTGATAGAAAAAAGATTTCATCCATTAAACATATGGGTTAAATTTTATATTCATTGTTTTTTAATAATGGGGAAAGTACAAACTAAATTTCATGGAAATCGGATAAAATTTAATTTTTGCTCCCAGAAGAGTGGAGGGCGTGGGATTTTACACATCCTTACCAAATTTCATAATTCCATATAACTATGGTAAGTTAGAGCACATGTCAATTTTGAGTGAAATCGGTGCAGGTTAACTACGCCACTTATCGGTACGTTCTGAAAGTGAACCACATCGGACCATAAATATAACGATACCTGCGCCACCTAGCGGATCAATTTATCTTTCATATTGTATTGTAATATGGTTATGAGCTAAGTTTCAAGTCAATGGGGAAATTGGTTAAAATTTTATTACAAAAATTGATTACACACAGATGAAATTGAATAAAAGTTTGTAAAAAGGCTTTGCTTTCAGCTCCAAAGGGCTTCTGAAAAAGCTTGCTGTAGATATGGTACAAATTGAAGAAAAAACTCTGAGTGCCTAATGCGTTTTTATCCATTGAAAAAGATTCACCTAACTTCTTAAAAGGAATTGGTACATTAAGGAGCTCCATTCTCCTACAAGGAATGAGTGTGGGGTTACACCGCTCATTCGTTGATAATTAGCTCCCAAGATATGTTACTTGGTGAGACAGTGTCAATATTTTTGGTGGAGGGATCATCAAGCGCCACGTTAGTACGACACTTTAACAGCTGCATGAGCTACTGATGTCGATTTAATAAACATGTAGTTCCTATTTTATGTCTAGCAATATCGCTATATTTTTCTCTTTTTAATTATCCCTGTTTGCTGCAGTGATAAAGATTACAGCTATCTAGTTTCATATGGATTGTAATGTCTTACACGAATGTGGTACTTTCGCTGAATGCCTAGCGAAGAAATTTTCCCTCTTCGCATTAAAATTAAGACAATCAAAAAAAGTAATCAAATACAGTGAGGACTGAAGTCTTGCAGTTAACGCCATTTTCGAATTTAAAGCGATGGAAATAATGTCGAAACTTTTACGGTTGGGTTATGCTGTAGTCAACCTCGTCATAAGTCCTATAGACCAAGTCTTCAGTATTGGCTTTTTCACGGTACAGGCAGTCACGTTAAATACACCGTCCCTTACAAATAAGTTGGTAGGGAGAAGTCCAGCCAGCACAAGCGTAGCATTGACGTCAGCGCATGCGAATGAATTTTTAATCTGTCTGAATCTGCTTGTTCCGAGCATATCCGAAGCGGATAATGTTCCGAGGAGAAGACTCATTGGGCGCTTAATTATTTCGTAATTCATTAGGTATGTTTAATCTATTTAGCTACCTCTCTGGCCAGCTAGTTCTACTACCTAACCTGCTGACGAAAATAAATCACTGCCATTTCTACTCTCGTCTTACAGGAATAGGCCTCAATGCAGTTCTCAACTCTAAGGACATAGCTACATCAAAATTCAAAATAAAAAAATGCGTGTATAAAACCCGAAATATGACTGGCATTTATTACTGCTTCAGACAATTCCCCAAAATAATATAACTGTGCCCTCAAAAGAAGAAATCTTAAAAGTATTTTCCGCTCCCTAATTTTAGACTTTTTTTATAAATCACGCACACCTATCAAGTTAATCTTACAACAAATCACAGTACTTGTCATACAGCAAAAACGGTAT
This sequence comes from Rhagoletis pomonella, assembly GCF_013731165.1. Taxonomy (NCBI): domain Eukaryota; kingdom Metazoa; phylum Arthropoda; class Insecta; order Diptera; family Tephritidae; genus Rhagoletis; species Rhagoletis pomonella. Next base: position 31,372,731 of record NW_023458562.1, read on the forward strand.
ATCCTCATATGTTTTACTTCAGTGCATACATTTGACAATATCCCGACAAATGAGCAACACATGGACATCATTCATCTCTCATCATTGAGAGTAAATCCTTTAAGGTGTAACGCAAATGGAATTATGTATGGCAATAATAATACGGAAGCAAGAAAATACTTTCAAGAGGAATAAAAACTGTAAGGACGAAATATCGCTCACTTTTATGGGCGTAGATTTATAATAATGCGAGTTACATATTTATATGTACATACATTCTTTTTTATGAACTTATATGTATGTACGTAATGAATGTAAGTGAGTAGCAAGTGTAAGTATGATAAAGAAAAATGTCTTAACGCATTAAACCCCTCAAATGTCATTTGGGTTAGAAAAAGTCAAATAAATAAAGGTACACTCGGTGACCCCTCAAAAACTACTTACACACAAAGTGTGTACTTACGTATGTATGAAGTTATATTTTTGTAAATACATACATATATTTTTGCGCTGCTTAGATCCCAATTTCATCATATTAATTTTCAGTTGTCTTTGATGGAATGCTGTAATATATTTTTGCTGCCCTGAGTGACCCTGCCATATATTTTACTTCCAGGCACAACTTAAAATTAAAGTAGTAGGAAGATGAAAAGGAAATCAAGTGTATTTATTTTCTAAGGATTAATTATAGTATTTTTTTTGTTTTTTGTTAGTAACTTCCTCCTAAACCATAGAGTCTATCAATCCTTATTGTCAAGTTCGACTAAGCGTAAGCCCTGGAAACGTGCTGTCTCGATGGGTCGAACCAGAAGGAAAGCATTAATTGCTGAGTTAGTTTAAGGGAGCAAGTAAAGTGGTTGTTTATGTCCTGTCCGATGAACATACATATGTACAATATATTGGGTATGTTGGGTTCGAGCCTGGATAACTAGGAGCTACATTTTCCATACCATAGTTACGCAAGACTTACGCGGGTCTGTCGAGGCAACTGCAGCTCTTCGATGGGTGGTGGTTGAACTCCGTTGACGGCACTCACGGGGCAAGAGTTGGTAAAGGTGCAGATGAGCGAATGTTCTTAGTTACCCATCTGAGATTTCGTTCATAAAAAATAGAAAAAAGTAACTAGCTGAAAACGAGTCACTCTGCAGTACTTCTGTGTAGTTCTACACACCTCCATGTATTCCAAGTGGGGTTATCTGAACATATTTCGGGTAAACTTCGTCCGAATAGATATCACTTTTGGTTATGTTCTATAAAGAGGCTAAATATACCTGAATAGGCCTTTTGAAGAGATTAGTCGCCTTTAAACAAAAAAAAGTTTGTCGCCCGATAAGACACAAACTTTGAAGTTCATTTTAGTCAAAGGATTAGTTGTGGACTAGGTAAGGTTGCTATGGCAGTCGCTGCAAATAATCAACTCACTTAGACCTTCAAGGCCCATTGAGGTACCACTGCGTAACACAGGAACTTCAGTGCCTATTCTTCACTGAGCCATTTTGAAGCTCTTATAAAGCGTAGGATTGGCTTTATTCCTTCGCCTGACAATTCCTTAGAGAGATTAAGAAGTGTCTGCCTAAAAACCTGCTCTGCTCTTGGCCAAAGCTGGGAAAGAATGGACTTAGACATTCACGCGACTTAGATAAGGCTCTTAAACTCGCTGACCATGACGTACGGTACCTTGATGTCCCATCGGCAGACGGCTTGACGAAATTAGAAGCATCTGTCCCACATGGATGGTAGTACAATATTTTTCAACCGGGCAGAAGGTATAAAATGCAAAATTCTCGTGTCTGCATCAGGCTTGGATAATCGGAGCGCCAATTAGACAAAACCTATGGCGAGACGACAGAGGTCCCCTCTGCGAAAGCGACATATACTATGTATCGCTCCTAGGACCTTGGTATCCATCCATTGCTGTACACTTTCCATGAGGAAGATCACATTATCTTGAGCCGCCAGCTGCAGCCGAAAGAGCGCATATCCTAATACTTAAGTATTCGATTTTCTCGATTTTTGTGTGAGACATAATTATTTGAAAATATCATGGAAAATTTTAGATTTTTTAGTGCACACAGGTACAAAACGATTCTAAGTAAGGGTTATTTATATGAATGTTTCAATAAAGGCACATATGTACATTAAGGCGTATCGCGAAAAAAAGTTTAGCGTGTGTCAGTTTTATTTGAATACTTATGAATTTGGGTGTAAAATTTTTTTTATGCACCAGCTAAATCTGCTTTTTTTCTAGAACCTTCTTATTTGCTATCCGATTTCTACAGTTTTTATATCACCGAGGCCTCGCTCAGGACTATAATTGAAAAAAGCCTATCCCTTTCTAGCAAGTTCGTCATCGTCATCGTTTTTTAAGAGCTTTATTAGATTTATAGTATAAAAATAAAAATCTAGGGATAGTAATTCCAAAATTATCTAGTGAAGGTATAAATTAAAACGGTTCAGAAGGCCAAAACTGATTAATGGTATATATTTAGTCCTGAGCGAAACCTTTTCAGCGACATGAAGATTTAAAAAAATCGAATATAAAATAAGAAAGTTATAGCAAAAAACGCGATTTAGCGCCGCTAAGGGTGCCTAAAAAATGTGTTTACATGCAAAATTTTCAGTCGACATTAGTGTGTAAGTAAAACTGACCCATGCTAAACTTTTTTTCATTCATATGTCATTATGCGGCTTAATGTACATACATACATACATACATACATACTACATACATGAGTATCCTCTCGGGTTTCTAAGAATATTTGAAATATCACCAAGCAACATATTCGCTGCCTTGTAAACATCTAACGTGTAGTTGTTCTTATGATGACGCTAATTAAGCTACATCTTAATTAAATTCATTAAAAGCACAGCAACAAAAACAATTTAACGCATAAAATCACATACAAAATTTTGAGTTCATGCAACTGCTACATCAATGGTTGTTAACGCGCTGAAACCAGCCAAGAATTTTTCTTGCGAATGCAGAAACCAACAAACAAGCCCAAGAATCCTTTGTATGTAAAGAAAAATTATGTGTTTTTTCGTTGTCAAAATTTTAAAATAATTTGTCGGCTGATACGTGCAACACCTACACGTACGCACCCAAACCTAATTAGCGCCTCGGAAGGGTGAATGTCTACTCATTAACGGCTAAGCCAGTTTAATGGTTGTTATTAGTTGGATCTTTTTAATTGCTGCCGCTGCCACTGCCACAGACAACGTCATGGCATAAAAAAGTGTCGAATTTAAGAAAAATCTTTAGTATGTTACCTGAGCATGTTCTTGTCATTTTATGTCTGGCTTTATTATAATTATACTAAATCAGTGTGTACACTGTCGCCTGCCACTTGCGTGAAAAGTTTAATTTTTGTTACCACGACTAATGCTTCTTGCAAATCGTACATAGGCGAGAAGGCAGATTCACAGGAAATTTTTCACTTTCTTAAAAGGAATTAAAACTGTAGTAAAAATACATCTACTTGGTTTTATAACCCTACAGAAGATTTATAATCGTATACCCCGCATAGATATAATATATTTATTAATATTATTAAAAAAAATTTTTAAATTGAATCGATGTTGTTATCGATGCAGTAATATCGATGACTGTACTGGTTTTGACAAATTTATCGATGTCTTTATATGTGTGTATATCGATGTTGTATTCGAATTTTTTATCTATATCATAGTGGATAAAATTAAACTGATTTCTAAAAATATATTGAAGTATTTATGATTCTTAATGAAAACAATATCATTATCTTAATTTAATGATCCTACTAATAATTCGTACTCGTAAATTTGTTATCGACATATTTCTAGATATATCTTTTAATTTAATAATCGATAAATATTTTGTCATTACTGTCGATATATGTATACATATATACGTCAAAATGTAACACTTAATTTTTTATTTAATGTTAAATGGCTATTGTAGACATCACCACCGGTTGGTTTGTCGTTTCTGATGCAAATACTGTTTTTTTATGAATTTATTGATGTGGTTAAATAAGTGTTTATCGATATTCGTTGTTATCGACTTTTATTAAAGATATATTTATCGATAAGTTGTTGCATAGTGTTTCCGAAAATTTTTACGATATCTTTACTTATAGACATCCTTATCGATAAATTGATGTATAGTGTTTCCGTAAAATTTGCCGACATCTTCATGTTTTTTATTTTAATCGATATCATTATCTGCTTGGCCATTGATCTCGATAGTATGGCGAATGAATGAAACAAATTTGTAACAACGTCCTAGGGAAGTATGGTCATAAACGTATGAACACAAAAATATGTATGTAAATACATATATTAGGGTACCTCACTCTCTATAAAAAAAAAACATTGGTACTGCTTTTTCATTTACGTGAGCTGCACCTGTTTGGAAATACCTTAAAAAATCTATTTAAAAAAAAATAAATATTATTTAAAAGATAGTTTTTATTCTAAACAACACTTCAAATGATGAAGAATTCTAGCTTAAAAGTTCTGCATAGAAATGTTTAAAGAGTCCACAGAATCAAAATAATTGAATTATTGGAGGTACTTTCAAATCCGTCTAAGTCACGTATATCTTAATATTTTTACGAAATATTTTGGAGGAATTCTTAAAACATAATAAATATTATAATACCGGTGGAAAACTTTTTTTTGTGATACACCCCAATACACATATATGTATATATATTTGAGCAGCTCAGCTGTTTTCCGTCGTCTTTAAGGCCTTTGGCGAGGGTTGGAACATTAACTTCGATCTTATTCATTTGCCTGAATTCTGCTCCCTCAAACGCGCCACCTACGTTGCCACTTAAAAGCTGTCCCTTCACATATGTATCAAGTGAACTCTCGACGTCTGTTACCAGATTTCGATCTTCGTTTTTGCTGAAGTTAATTTCCTTAGTTTCTTTCTTAATCTCCAGTAGAATTTGCGCGCCTATTTGTACTTGAAATTTGTTTCTATTACCTTTCACGTTTTTCTCGATCACTCATTGAAGTTTTATTTAAAGTACCCAGAACGTAAATACTTCTCTCAATATTTAGCGTATTTCAGCACTGTTTTGGGTAGGCAATTTTTTATTTTTAGTATGCCTGTCATTGTTAATAGTATGTATGTATGTACGTATAATATACATTGTTTATATATACTAAAATTTTTTCTTCGACTTTTGTTTATGACCCCTAATTAATGGACCTCATTATGCGGCCCAATTACCTTTAAGCGCCTTTTCAGCTGATTGTCAGATGTGGTGTCCAAATGTCTATAGCACGCTTTGTCACCGGCGGCTTTTATGTGTGAGGGGTTGCAGCCATATACCAATCCACCCTCGTAACTATCTATACTTTCAACAGCGCGGTCATCAGCCTAATCATCACTGTGGGCGCTGGCTTTGTTTCAACCCTCATGTTGCAGCAGGTATGACGACCATTCACTCGTCAGTGCAATTCATTTCGTGTCATTTCATTTTATTCTTTACAATGTTTTCCATTTTCATTATGCTCTAATACTCAGACCCACTTCTTTGTCGGTTTTTTCTACTGCATCTTTTCGTGTACTATTAAAGTTGGTATTTTTTATACCGTTATTTTTGTATTAATTTTACTGATCTTGTTGTGTTATTTGTTGCTGTTCTTAGTTTCTTTAAGGTCAATTTATTGGTTAAAATGGAAACTTTTTGAAAAATGTGCCCCAGTTAACTTAGTTTAATAGAAAATTTTGATGAATAAATCCCTTCGTCGTTTATATCAGGGATGGGCAGATTTTTGGATCTAAAAGCCGTCAAAGAGCCAGCAAGTGCTACGCAAGAGCTAAATGAGTTCTCAAGGTAAAAGGGGTGTACAAAATGCTTTAAAAGCATCATATATATTAGTAATGAGAGTTGTGTCAAGCCTGGGAGCCACTTTGCTCATCTCTGTAAAGTTTATATAAATTAATACAAATACCTGCAAGCCACTTCCAGGCGGGATTGCATGAAAATTTAAGGTCTTTGAAAAAAAAATAAAAATTGTTTTGCTCGTCTTGATATTATCAAACAAACAAATTCAACCGTCCTCCGAAGGACCTATCCTCTTTTATGAGAAAAGTTTCACGAAAAATATGCAATCGGTTTTTTGCCGTCGTCTGACAAGGTGCGACTGCCATTAGAAGAAAATCTTTCTATCGTCTAATGTTGTGCTGCTCTGGCACCGAACCCTCTTTATAACGAGTGGTAGTATGCAATTCGAATCATCTTACTACGGCGAGTCTGTAAAGAGTCTAATGATAACTAGACTTGCTTGTTGATCTGGAGGGAAACTAACCAGTTTGTTCTTGAAGCAACCGTAGCACATCTGGAACGCTACGCAGATTGTAAAACATAGAATTTGTTCAAAGTTCCTCATCGTTATGGAGTAGAAAATTTGATAAAAATCTTCGTAAATTAACAACAACAAATCAGCAAAAGAGCTGAAAAAAGTCATCCATCTTCAATGCCACAAATTTACACCTTTCTCATTCCACTACCAGAGGTCAGTAACACCTAAAACAAGAATTAGAACAAAGAACTGAGTAGTAGCACTACTAAGAGTACGCCAATTCTCCGCTCTAAGCGACAAAGAAATTAATTTGTGAACGTGTGTAAATATGCTTGGCTAGCCTGGAGACGTGGTGAGCTACAGCTCACTGAAAAAGGGGGAAAAAGTTTAATTCACTAAATAGTAGTAGAATAGAATGCATAAATACACCCTTAAGTGCTCCAGAGAAGAAGTAAAATAATGAAATGAGATGCTGGTGGCTCCCAAACGTTCGTTATTTTTTTTATTTTCTTTACTGAAATGCTGCTGAGAGGTATGAACTTTTAATGTATGTGTGTGTGTATGAGTGAAAATTCCTACCAACACTAATTAACCACAAAAGTGTACTAATAATGCAGACTGCTGCATGCAAGCTGCGCAGTACCTTACACATATTCTCACAGCACTTTAATTCCATGTCCAAAACATGCCGGCAGCAGCAGCAGCAAAAACAAAAGCAAGTAGTGAAGCCGTGAAATGGCCGCAAGCACACACGTTCCGAGACAATATGAGCTGCACATGAGCACGTAAATAAGTACGGTACATCCACAGACACTTTTAAACCCCACGGAAGTCCTGCATCAATTGTGGGGACCTCTGCTTGTGCATATGTCAACATGTATGTACTCGTATATGGGTTGGTATACACACTAGTAATTAAGTATGTTTTGTCTGGGAAAGTTTTGCAGACATGCAGTCAAATTTCATATCCAAGCGGGTAACTGTAGTTAGCGGATAAGAAAAACTGCGAGTAACTGCTAGAACATTTATTTTGTATGTGTAGATATTAGGACGGGTCAATTATTTAACTATCTGCGTATAGCATATGAGGATTCTAAGCATATTTGCCAAAGAAACCACGGGTATAAAATCTGTTGGCGTTTGCCAATTTGCGAAAATATGTTTCGAGGAAAATGTGAAAATTCTCACTGTTGCGCCCTCTGGTGAACGTTTTAAGAAAACAATAACAGCTAAAATGGATGCCTCATTCCAAAAAAAAAAAAAAAACACCTTCTAGCATGTTTTTACACAAAATTTAAGCATTTCTTTACGACACTACAGCGATAGAAAATTAATTTCGCGATTCGGCAAACTCTAAATTCATTTTAGAACAATTTTTTCTTCGGCAAATGTGCTTACATTTACAGGCAGGAAACTTCCTACGCTATACGCACATAGTCAAAAGACCTGCAATATAAATTGAACCGCCCTAATGTATATGCTATCACATGGAAATCCATCCAAAGACGAAAGTCTTCACAGTCAATTTGGCTCTTGCGGGATAAGATTACCTCACCCAGGTCCTCAATTTGTCCATGTCCACTCTGAACGTTCCGGACTTCTGGAAAACGGGGAGAGTGGTCTCACTGCTTAAACCGGGGAAACCGGTCAATAAAGGAGAGATTACTCTGATTTCCCCTGTAGCGAAAACACTTGACGCGTTGCTACTCCCGCCCTATATCCCAGCATCAGCATGGGTTCCATAAAAAGCACAGTACAGCAACAGCACTTAACGCCATAAACACTCAGGCCGGAGCCGAAACTGTCCCTGTGAGAAACCAGTCCTAAAAGGGTTAGATATGTATATAAAAAGGCATTCTCTCGTCCACAGGGACTCAAACGGTGGTCAGTGAATTATCTCAAGGTCGACATTCGTCAGTAATTTTAAGAGATAAAACCACCAAATGAAGGAAAATTCGACAGGGAGTCTAACCTTCCCCCCTACGAAATTCTCGGCAACATACAAGGCGATTGTCGGGCCAGTGCTCGTGACTAGCAGGATGCAGTGGACGAAGCTACAGACCTGCCAAAACTCGGCATTCCGGACCGCTACGGGTTCTTCCCCGTTAAGGAGCACAGCTCAACCGACCCCTTCTTGCTGCAGAGCCCTCGCCTAGGCACGTCAGAGGGCATCTATGCTAACTTACGGATGAAGTACCGAGGTTAATAAAACAACCTCTGGACTCGACAGCGTTGCGACTGGGCGCAACTGCATTCACAGGAAGTCGGTCTCTACTTCCACCAATACGTGGACGAGACAGAGTTCCGTCTGCTTTGGACGACTCGCACCACCATAATCCACCTTCGCTGTGGATACTCTAGCAGGTTAAACTTCTACCTAATTCGGATAAATGCGGAGAGTCACCTCATGCTTCGCATACCCCCTTAACTCCGCTCAACTAACGCCTCTTTCCCTCTGGTCCAACCCGGTCGGAATGCTAATGGGCTTCCGGCTAGTTGATATTGACGACAGCTATTGAAGGGAAGCCGATCTAGTCAGGGATAAGTAAGCCGCTACAACAGCAACCACGCTCCAACACGCTCCGTGCCGCGACATTGTCGTTCAGTCTCTCACCGTTCTCAGAAGTTTTGGTGTGTAAACGAAATTTTCCGACTCCGAAAGAGTCCTTCTTAAGCTAGGGTGCTAATTTCGATCTACCTGTGTAATCCTTTCATGAGCATGAAATGGTATTATAACTTTGGTCCGTTGTTTGTAAGTACCAGAAAAAGAAGAGATAGACCCATTAAAATGTACAATTGTTAAATGATCAGAACGTCGAGTTGAGTCGATTTAAGCATGTCCGTCTGTCCGACTGTTTGTATGCAATCTAGTCTCTCAGTTTTCGAGGCATCCGGTTGAAATATGGTAGGTGGGTGTAGTTTTATAATGTATTAATCATTTGTCGGAACCGGTAGAATCGCACCACTATAGCATATAGCTCCCATACAACTGATTGTTCAGATATGTGATTTTTCGTTATAACTGCTCCCTTTGTGCAGCTAGAAACATGAGGTTTTACAATACTTCCACCCATTATCAACAGAAAACTTAGAGCGAAAATTACAAAGATAGGGTCACTATAACTTATAGCTCCCATACAACTGATTGTTCAGATATACGATTTTTCGTTATAAGTCCTCCATTTAAGTAGCTAGGAACATTAAATTTTGCGCTGTTGTCACTCATTATCAAAAGATTTCAGTGAAAATGGCGAAGATCGGGTCGCTATAACCTATAGCCTCCATACAACTGATTGTTCAGATATGAGATTTTTTGCCATAACTTCTCCATTTATACAGCTAGGAACATGCAAATTCGCACCGTTTTCACTTATTATTAACAAAATACTTACGGTTAAAATTACAAAGATCGGGTCACAATAACATATATCTCCCATACAACTGTTTGTTCAGATATGGGGTTTTACCGTAAAACTCTTTTATTTGGACAGCTAAAACCGACAAATTTCGTAAGCTATTTTATAAATAACAATACAAAGTCTACTGACAAAATCGTCATAATCTATGCTGTATAAGCTTTGTCTCTTATACCACTGTTTGTTCAGATACCAGTTTTTGCGATATATGTATCTCCTTTATGTAAGAAGCTAAACCCATTAAATTGTATTACCGGTTTAAATACCGATCACACAGCAGTGAAAATCACAAAGATTGGTGCTATATAAGTACGGTGACCATAAATATATTTTGAAATTGCAGGACAATTTTTCAAAAAATTTACCTACATATAATTGCGTAGTATAAAAATAACAAAAACATACTACATATACATATACAAGCCTCGTCATTTGAATAGCGCACCATTTTTTTGATTTTCTACTATACAAAGTATGCTTGACAAAATTTTTATATGGAAGAAAATGCGCAGCACCGTCAAGAAAAAGTTGTCGCCCCTATGTTTATTTTTTTTTAATTTTCAAAAAATGTTTAAATGGGATGTAGACGTAGAATATGCAATATTTTTATAAAAAGTTAATGAATATTGAACAAACAAGCACTGTACCTACTAAGTATTAAAAGGATGCGCTATTCAAATAACGAAGAGTATATATTTCTTAATTATTAATCCAAGTTAAAACTTTAAACATAAATCACATTTGCTTCATTGATATTAATCTTTAAGTAATCAATATCTACAAAATTATAATAAGGCATATTACATTTACTTTACATTATGAACCTCTGTAAAGCAAATTTTTTAGGCAAGCTTTGGGCCGTTGAATACGAAAAAAATACCCATGGTTTCAAAGAAGTGTTAGTACTTTTTCAGTTATTCCTCAATATCTCATGAAACGACCAATAGTTCGAAAGCTATTGTAAGGCTCTTTGCAAAAATATATATTTTTTGTGCAGATTGTGTTCCGTAACATCTGCATTTCTCTCAACAGACTGTCACTTGTAACACTAATAATTTTCTTCGAAATCGGTAAAGTAATATATTTTTGTAAGAGGACTGTAGGTCGCTTATGTTAATTGGATAATTTTTTCGAAATGTACCAAAAAACACGTTTTTCGAAAAAATTACGAAAACGCTTGTTTTAAAAGAAAATTGGCTTGGAAAATATTTTTTTTCTTAAGCGATTACCATAAAAGTTGTAGAACAGTGTTATCGATATATTTGATGCTGGTATTCAATTTCTCGTCATCCATTGTCCATAACCGTAAAATATTTAGAACGCATTTACTAGTTGAACCTTCAAAACCAGCTTACTCTTATGTAGTTATCAATTAGTTATCGACACTGCCTTTATTTCGATTAGGAAAAGTTAATTTTAAAATATCGAAGTAATGCGGGACAAAGGCAGGACACTTGGAAAAAATCAGTACATTTTTGGGGTTTTCTGTTTTGAAAAATTACGCAGGACAGACCTTTAAATAACAGTACAGTCCTGCAAAAAACAGAACGGATGGTCACCGTATATATAAGGTGTATCTTCCATACCTCTGATTGTTTAGATATGATTTTTCATATATCTATCTCCTCTATCCATAAGATATGCTGTGAATATATAAATTATTTAAAATGCAGTAATCTGTTAAAGTAAAATTTTCAGACGTTCATGAAAGGTATGAATCCTTCGACTTAGCGCTGCTCTTACTTGTTCTTTTAATTTTTAAACCTTTTATTATCCTATTAATATTCAACACCGGATGAAAGTGAAGGCCATCAAACGAAAAAACTTAAGCCACGCAAACAAATATTTTCATATTTCATTATCTGCATAATATTTATGTACATATATGTATGATGTATAGATCCGATTAAAAGCACATTCAATAAATATAAATAGCTTTGATTGGTCATAAAAATACTTTCGCATGACTAGGTTTTAAAGTCAATCGCATCAGTAATCTCCACAATTGCATCATAAACTTCGGCAATAAATTTCATGAGTATAAATTTTTATACATCAAATGTATGTATGTACGAGTAGTTTGAGTAATAAGAAATTATTATATAAATATTTGCTACACATGACCATCAAAGCATGAATAATGCACACTTTAATTCACGAGCGAAGCAAATTACTCGTTTTTGCCATTAAAAAAAAGCGAGAAACAACTCAGCGTAAATGTATGCAAAATACAACAAATTTCAATGCACAGCTGTTAAATTTTTTGTTTGCGTATTGAAGGCAATAGCTTCAGCACCTACCCCATTCTTCATCACTCCTTCATACTCCACTATCCGGTGACTTTTTCAACATTGTTGCCAATTTCATACATCCACTCGTTTTATTTCACGCATCCCGCCCACACTATTTAGCAGTCGGTCAGCGCGACTAATGCAATTTTATGCGAGTGTAAATACCAAATTCATATACATAAATATGTTTGTATGTGTGCGCCCTTTTTTCGTACTTGCACTTTAATTTGAAACTTTCAATTTTCAACGCACAAGTGCCCGGTGTTAGCATTCCATCTGCCTCAGTTTGGGCGTTGCATACCAGCAGGCGCTTTTGCATGGCGTCAATTTATGTTGCGCTGATTCTCTCAGCCATTGAGCAAAAGAACATTCTTTGTCTTGTCGTATTATTGCTGTTGCATGCACTTGTTGTGCTATTTCTTTTATTTTCGTTGCGCATCATAAATCTTAATTGGCAATTGTGTGTTTTAGTCTATCCAAGTGTTCGTCGAGTTGTTTTTTTCCGTTGGTGATTTTGTGCTTCTCAGCCAATCGCCCAGCTTAGTGGCGGTGTGACTTTAACGCTGTTCCGCTGCTCGGTTCGCAGATGTCTATGTTAGTACACGAAAACTATAGTGAGTCAATGTGCGCATATATGCGATTAACTGCGCCCTGAATGCATGCATCTACATACATACACATGTAGGTAGGAGCTAAACCCTCCGCTAACAGGTTTTACACTTTTTTCCTTGCTCGCCTCTCTAATTTAGCCGGTCAGTTGTTTATGTTTAGCTTGGATAAAAAAGATTGGAAAAATGGTTAGTCCCCCATTGGTATTACTTTTTGTATACCTTTATGCAAAGCTGGAATAACTATTTTCTAAATTACATTTACATTCTAATTTGAATTTAAATTATAAAAGTTCACACACACATAGCCACGTGCATATTCTTGCACAACAATTTCATGCGAGTTTTTGGCAAGGAATGAAACCGAAACCCAAACCGAAACCGTAACCGTTTAAAACCGTTTCGTTTTTCAAAACCGAAACCGAAACCGTTATCTTGACCTGAAAAGGAACGATACCGAAACCATTTTAATCACAGGTTTCAATCGGTTTCCAGAAATTTACAAAAATAATAAATAAAAATTTCTTTGAAATAAATGATTTATTTAACCAAAATCAGCAACATTTTGCTAAAATTCTTGTTAAGTAGTAAATAAGTATGGCAAGGTAACTTTTCGCAAAAATCTGCTGATGACTTTGTTGTTGTGAATCGATAATCGATTAATTATATTTAAGTAGTTTCTTTCCCGTACGCAATGCGAGATCCCGCGTGTGCCCAAAATAGCCCAGAAATCATGCCTGTACTCAACAAAATGGGTAATAGAGAGCGAAAATTCGAGCGTATTCGATCGTAAGTGTATTCTTCTTCCTGCCCGAAACAGCCCGAAATTTTCTTCGAGTAAAAATGGATAAAGTGTCAAAGTGCATATCAGCTGTATTGTGTTTACATGTTGCCTGCATTTAATTGGTGCTTTTAAGGAAAAGTGAATGGCCTGTTGATGTATTTTCAATCTATGTACTTAAAATCAAATTTGTGAAACCAAAATTCAATTTCCAAGTGTTTGCATTTAATACCATGTTCTGACCGACAACCAAAACATTTTTCCTACATTTACTTTTCATTTACAACCTTTAACTTTCATTCTTATTTTGCTTTGGCCAGGCAATTAACAATAAATCCGAAATGGCGTATTAAAGATGTTAAAATATGACTTCCACTTCGATAAATAATCGAAAAAAACTAGTGAAGACACCGATTGGAATGAGTGGAAAGTGAGTTTTCAAGTAGTTTTCAGCGAAAACTGGTTTTCGTTTAACAGATTTTATATGGACGAAAACACAAGTTTTAGGTCGAAAACCAGTTTTAGCAACGAAAACATGTTTCCGATGTCGGTCAGAACATGGTATAAGTGACAAAAACAAGAACAACGTGAATCAGCTGTTTCTCGACTTGTGGGCACGAAATGTGGGTTTTTGCGTTTCCGTACTTCTGAACTTTGTTCCATTTTTGAAAGAAAATGTTTCTCTTATTCTCTAATTACCAAATCCGGTCCGGATTGTTAGGGAAAGAACCTAGTGTTGATATTATCAGTGAACTGTAATTTTCGATTTTCTTTCCTCAACGTTTAAGACATTGTGATTTAAATAATATCAACAAAATTTCTGTGAAAAACCGAAACCGGAACGAAACCGAAACCAAAACCGAAATAAATTTTGAAGAACGAAACCAAAACCGAAACACTTGGCAAAACCGAAACCCAAACCGGAACGTTATTTTGAATCGGTTTCATTCCTTGGTTTTTGGTACTTTTTACAATTTAATGAGAGGATGGCAAGTTGGAAGTACTAATAGCTTTGACTATACAAACGTATTTTTGACCGACTAGCTAAATCTTGGGTATGGCAGAACTAGGGAAACTGCGATATTACAAATTTTTTGTAATCCAAGGGTCCAAAAAAACAGTTACCCTTGCGATTGCAATTATTAAACGTATTTGCAGTTTACTGAGACCGAAAAATGATTCTGCTTCTTGGGCACTTAAGGTCGGAAATAGTGGCCTGCAAATTTGATAGGTGGTTTCTGCAAGCTCTGAAATAGCGAAAAATTTCTTACTTATCGGAACTTTTCCGATAGAAAATTTGCTGGAGTCTATTTGGTTAAATCTCCCGGTCTAGATATTTTACTTCGAATTTTTCAGCAAAGCAGATTTATTTAAGTATAGAGTCAGAAAGGCGGAGTCTTTCAAACCTGGGGTTTTTTTCCAAAGTACCTATTTGGGGGGATTTTCTTTGAAGTGTACCATCAGATACCGCAGTAGTAATTGTATCGAGGTTGGTGCGGTTTCACCAAAGATAAAGCGCGAAGTCCATCCTAAAAGCGACATCTGTGGCACAGTTGAACAAGTTTTCATTGATCATATGTTGGCAATGTTTTGGAGACAAAACTCCAGAGGCCTATACAGCAATCAAGCGTTTAATTGTGCAGCATATTAATTTCTTCGATCTTCTATAGACCCAAATGAGTTAAGTGTGATGTAACTGATATTTGTTAAGGTGGGATTTCCAACTCTGCTTTTTATTATCAGCATTTTTGACCTCGACAGAGATTGGCTGCAATCCTCCTAAGAGGTTATGTCTATTTGGCACAGAACCCTATTGAAAGCCACCTTGACTTCAAAGGACATACACAGAGTATCGTCCAAGTCACAGTAGCCCTCTAAATCTTAATGAGCAGATGCTGTAGAGAAGAATAAATAAATATCCCTTTGGCAAATACACACTTAATAGAATGGTAGGGAATTCAAAAACTCAAGCTGTTTCCAATGTGCAGATGTAAAAGCCTTAAGAACGAAGGAAGTTATGCTTGTCGGTATTTATGATTTGTATGTTTCAAGAGGACCGATTTCGCGTTTTGTAAGTAAATAAATATGAAAAGCCCTAAATAGCATCTCTGGCTTGGTGCTACCTAATGGTAGATATCAGTGGTCTTCTGCAAAAATAACAAAACGAAAAAAAATTTAACTAAAGAAACTAAAGAGTGGCATATGTCTTTAAACCTTGTCGAATCCGTATATAATCCTTACTAAACTTTTACTAAGCAGTGCTAAAGTTGTATCGGAATTATAGAGGACCATCCATACATGATGCTTTAAAAGTTTCAAATGATTTCCGCGCCCATCTACTGTCAATTCTCTTTTTAAGGATTCAATTGATCGTGCTCCAGCCCTCGAAGACTGGAACGTGTATATGAGGCCGGTTCTCTAAAGTCTCTTAAGCATAGTAGTTTCAAGCCAACCTCCCCCTATATTTCATTCTGTCTACGCCCATGTTCTTAGATAAAACATTATGTAGGCAATAGGCTTCAGGCATAATCTCAATAGACTCACGACATTGCCTCTGCGATCTCGTCAGAGCGTTTGTAGAGTTTATTACAATTATTGAGAGTAGGCCCGCACCCGTCTCATTAATGTTACTCTTTGTCCTATTAAAAAACCGCCTTGCATTTTTGACCCAGTTCTTCGTTTCACCAAGTAACATTTTGCTTCGCCTGAGTGAAAACGACAACTGCACTGTGCATTAAAGTGGTCCAAAAATGTATGTTAAAAAAAATAAGGTCGGATTTTTAATGCCGCCATCCCCTAGGATTGTTATATACCGAAAAAAATATACCCATATTTTTTTATTTTGAAATAAAAAGTAATTTAGGTAGTGCTCAAAGCGCTCAAAGTTTTCCACGTATTTTATATGGAAAAAAAACCTCTTTTCGTAGAAATAGTGTAGAATTCTTGAAAATCAATATTTTTCGATCGGAAAACTTTACTTATCTTCAGGAGATTCCCAGTAATAATACTCAATTGTTTCTTTAACAATTTTTTTATGGTAACTATATTTTATAGGTCCTCTTTAATCATAAAAAATGGTTAAATAAACAATTGGATATTAATCTCCTGAAGAGAACCATAGTTTTCCGGTCGAAAAATATTGATTTTCAAGAGTTTTATACCATTTCTACGAAAAATTGTTTTTTCTCCATATAAAATACATGGAAAAATTTGAACGCTTTGAGCACTCCCTAAATATTTTTTGATTTCAAAATAAAAAAATAGGGATATATTTTTTTCGAAATGGATCAATCCTAGGGTGTGCCGGCATTAAAACTCCGACTTTATTTTTTCGGACCACTCTACTGTGCATGGATTCCAGTATCGCAGTATTGAGCTGCTGCATGTAGTCAATTCTTATAGATTGTAGATCACCAAATATCACATTCTCAAGT
>NW_023458562.1:31389639-31390675 GCF_013731165.1 Rhagoletis pomonella
AAAATTCATAAGTTGGCTCGTTGTATCGCTTCAAAAATAACGACATGTACTAGACATTTTCAAATATTAATACATATTAGCTTTATTGCTATGTGAAAAATTATAACTAGTCTGCTTTTGAATTCTGGCTTAAGATTTGGATATAGCGACCAAAATTTTTAGGCCTTTTGTAAGCACTTGATGTGGCTTGGTATTCAATTAGCAATAACCTTTTTTATTTCTTTAGGACAGAGCCCAATTATTTCCAATATTATCACAGAACAAAATATAACGACTTTTATTTAAAAACGTAATGTGGTATTTATCTTCAATTCGCAAAATAAAAAATATATATGTAAATATTTAAACAACTTGCACCCACTTTCCATTAAAAGTAAGTATTAGAGTTACATGTGAATATGGCTAATTATTTTTAATTGTACACATTAGTAGTGATGTGGTCCGTGATGAGGAGGGCCATGATGAGGAGGGCCATGTTGCGGTGGGCCATGATGTGGAGGGCCATGATGTGGTGGCCCATGATGTGGAGGTCCGTGATGTGGAGGTTCATGATGCGGTGGTCCATGGTGTGGCGGTCCATGGTGTGGTGGTCCATGGTGTGGCGGTCCGTGATGGGGTGGTCCATGGTGCGGTGGTCCATGGTGTGGTGGTGGCGGCGGTCCATGCTGGTACGGCATTTTTGATTATTAAAATGAGGTGTTCAAATTATGTAACTTATTATTTATAGTGATTTATTTTCCGCAATAATATGTAAAGTTCGTATTCAATGAGCGCTTTGTGAGAAACTGTAATTGATATTATTCAATACTTTGGTATACTTATATGGAATTCTTATCGCCATACTTCTCATAATCATATCGCTTATTGATGGTGTTTATTGAGTGGTCATAAAACATTTAGCGATAAGTAAAGCTTTGTACTATTGTATGATTAATGGAGGCAAAACTTTTGAGTGTTTATGTGCTTGCGAAGTATGAATTGAGTTAGAAAAAAACAAACAAAGAAAAAATATAAATACCTAAAGCTTAGTCACGCC
>NW_023458562.1:31390775-31392815 GCF_013731165.1 Rhagoletis pomonella
AAAAACAAACAAAGAAAAAATATAAATACCTAAAGCTTAGTCACGCCAGTACGTCTGTCTGCGTGGTAGATAAGACATTATTGGTAAATAAAAATGTTTACTCTGAAAGCGAATACGTAGATAAATAATTACATATAAAACAATGGGGAAAGTGACAGTCCAGGGTTTCGCAAAATTTTATTATCTTGAAGTTAAGGCTACGTGCAAGACGTAAACATATTTATGTACCTATTATTTACATATATATGTACCTATATTAGGGTGTCTGAGAACGTATGGCGATTATTATTATTTTTTTATGTATACAAATTTCGTAGTATGTTTTTTAATTTTTTTCGCCTCTTTAAGAACATATCTTAAGTGATTCTTCAGTGTCACAGCCTTATTATGCATCCCGAACTATAGGCCGATTAGTGTGTAGACGACATCATCTGATTGCAATTTTATTACCAGGGAACGGATTTTTAGGACCTAAAAACCTATAAAAAAGGCAAAATAAAATAACGAAATAGGATGGAAAAGGCAAAATAAAATAGCGAAAAAGGCAGGAAAAGGCACTAGGTATTGCAAAAAAGGCAAAAAAAGGCAAAACAAAATAGCGAAAAAGGCAGGAAAAGGCACTAGGTATTGCAAAAAATAAGAACAAATAAGAAATAAGAACAATCAAAAAATAGATTTATTTTAGAAATGCTTATATTACAAGTAAAAAGAGAAAAACTATGAACTAGTTTCATTATATAAAAAATTTGTACTTTGAATCTTTGACTATTTTATCCTCTCGAGTTTCTAACTCATAAAACTTTTATCTGTATACATAGTTGTAGTAACATTGAACCACAAGATGCATTTTGAAGTTTTCTGGCAGCATTTTCATTCGATTTTCGCGAAGAAAAGCCTTGAATGTACTAAATGTGCGCTCGACGTAAGTTGATACAAGTGGAGCCCAATTTAAATATGGAACGTTTGAAACGTTCATATTATCAGGAATAAGGGCGCTTTCCTCGCCCTTTACAATTTTATCCACACCCCTTATTGTCTCCAAGCCTCCGTTAGCTGAGAAAACGGCTTTGAATTTCTCCAACACCAATTTGGCAAGAGGTCCTTGCGCTTCTATAAGCCGCATGGGCATGTGTATATTTTTTAATCTTAAAAAAAAAAATCGTAAATGCTATAATCACTTTTTTAAAGGTAGAAAAGGCAAAAAAGGCAAATATCTTAAAAAAGGCAAAAAAAGGCAAATATCTTAAAAAAGGCAAAGGAAAGGCAACATCAAATGTGTATATATGGAATCAGGGAAAGCTAAATCGTGGACATTCTTAATCGAATATACTCTATCTCTTTAGCAGGAATAAAGGCGATTTCCATAAAATCCGTTCCCTGTTTATTACACTATCGGTCGTCTCCTTGCTTTATGTCGATTAGGTTCGTTGCAATCATCTCGGTTACATTTAAACCGGCTAGAATCACGCCTACGAATAAGTTTTCAAGCATCCGTCTGCAGACGAATAATTCGTGTGGCCTATCGTTCGAGATAGATAATAAGGCTGTCACTTTTGTAAACCTTGAACATTCCGAAGCCACAAAAAACCTTGTTGATGAAAAAACTAGCTGCATTGCTAGTTGAACAATCATAAATGGTGCATGGGCACATGGGCGTAGCCAGGTAGGGGCAGGGGGGGGGTCCTCGAGCCCCCCCTAACTTTCAAATTTTCCTTATATATATATATATATAATAGTACCCTGAAATGCCAGCTTAATATGGTCGAGCCCCCCCTAAATTTCATTCTGGCTACGCCGATGCATGGGCCCTAATTATAAGAGCATCTACAAGATTTCCGCTGGGTCCGTTGTTGCCCAGTGTTTCTTCCTTGGTAGTATGTTGAGCTATGTACGAGCTGCTGGATAGACATAGATATTTTATCGATCGTGGCCTTTTACACGGATCTATTATCATTACAGCCAGCATGCATAAATTCATTCAAAACTGCATATATATCATTCATATGAAAAACGAATGAATGATTTTGGCTTAAAATTTTT
>NW_023458562.1:31392915-31401907 GCF_013731165.1 Rhagoletis pomonella
TTATTTCCTGAAATTAAAACAATAGAAATTTAAAATATTTGATTTTTATTTCATTGCAAAACTTACTTTCACGTTAGAACTAATTTTAACGTTAAATGTACATACATACATACACATATATATATATATATATATATATATAATTTCACGAATTCCAAATTTTATTAAGAAATTTTTGTAAACTTTTTGGGTATGCATTTTTGTATCCTATTCAATTTTAGTATAATAATGTGGAAGTTTGAATTAAAAGTCAACGGTAGAAGGCTACACGTAAACTTGAATAGGTTACAAAACCGCATACCCAAAAAGTTTCTAAAAATTCTGCATTTTCGTGAACTTTGCGTAAAGTTTTATGGCCTTATTCATAAAAAATAAAAAAGGTATATAAACTGAAAAATGTATGAAAATGTCATTTTATTAAGCTCTTTAAACCTACTTTATTTTTTATGAATAAGGCCGTTAAACTTTTACTTATTTGGTTTATGTTATGCAACAGACTACACGCAATTTCAGTTTATTTTAAGTGATAGACAAAATTGAATGCTAGAATCCATATAAGCAAAGAAAATTGGGTTGCTAATGGAAGAAAAAATTTAAAAAGTGTGTTTTTTAATAAGTATTCGATACTACGAGTACTTTGCAAAGTATCGAGTAAAATCACCAAATAAGGTATCGAGTATTAAAGTACTCATTTTTATACCCTCAGTATCGATACTTACTCAATATCGATAGTATCGTTCGAACCCTAAACGTAATAGGCGTTTGAAAAACAAACGTCTTTCCTGAGACAATTCTCAATTCTTATCTTGAAAGCTCTCTACTGTCTTTCGATAGTGTAATCGAAAGATCTGCTAACGAGGAGGTCGTAACGTTTTTTTAATTGTATTTTAGCTATAAGTTTTCTAAAAATGCAATGACTCCAAAACAGCATCTAGTTTTCTCCTTTAAAACAATAAAAGCTAATAATTTAAAACAACAGAAACTAAAAATTAAAAGAAAATTTTATTAAAGAAAGAAAACAAATTTAATCAATGAAAGAAAAAAATATAAGTTCCTTAAAATTTAATGAAATTAAAAAAAGTTTTCCATAATATAAAATTTAAAGGAAAATTAAAGTAAAAAAAAAACAGTTAAAAAGGAGAGAAATAAAACAAATTTTTTCAATTAATTGAAATTGAAAAACAAATTTCTTATTGAAAGAGTAAAATGTAAAAATGAAAAAAACATAGTTAAGAAGAGAAAAATATTTTAGAAACTAAATTAAATGCAGCAAAAAAATTTCTTCTTAAAAAATAAAATCTGAAAATGAAATAAAAAACCAAAAATATATAATAAGAAAATAAAAAAAAATTCTTAAAATACTTAATACTTTAGAAAATATAAATATATGTATGTATTTTTCTTTTCAAAACATTAAAAACTAAAAATTAAATCGAAATTTAATTAATAAAGTAAAAAATTAAGTTCACTAAAACGAAATGAAATTAAGCAAAAAACTGTTTTCTCTTAAAAAAAAATAGTGTAAATACTGAAAGAAAATTAAATTTCAAAAAGTAAAAAAGTTAAAAAATAAATAAAAATAAGTTCCTACAAGCTAAATGAAATTGATTTTTTTTACTTTTATAACAGTTTCTCTCTCTAGTACACCGTGCTCCTGCTTGTAGTTGTACCTCATTTTATTTCGTTTTACTTCACGTGCTTCATTCATCCTTTCTAAGAAATCATTTTAAGTTTCCAAAGCTATACATAATTTACAAGATCCCATTACTGCTCGAATCAGCTAAGCCAACTCCTTTCGACATTTTCCACACTTCTTTCAATCTAATTCTTGTTTAATGCTCGCCTGCGTTGTATCAACTTCTTCTTCGTTTTCTTTATCCTCAATTTCTTCTTCCTCTTCCATCACTCTCTCATCAGCACGCTCACCATACCCAAGTGCATCGCGCAGTTGGCTCTCCTCTTCGAGCATCTTAAGCAGTGTTGCCATTTTAGCCGTTTTCCGGCTAGATTTAGCCGGTTTCGATAGCAAACAGCCGGAGAAATTTCGATTTAGCCGGCAGCCGGTTTGTTAGCCGTTTTGCAGAAAAAAATTAGCCGTTTTTAGCCGATTTTGCTATTTTCCTTGTTTTCTTAAATTTCAAATATGTATATATGTTTCCATTTTTGACTAAGCCACCCAAAATCTGTTAGAAATGGCTACTAAGCCTTATCGTGGAGAAAATTTTCATGTCAGGCAGGGCTATATAAAATTGGGCCGATTTCGCTTATTTTAATTTTAAACGAATATATTTTCTCCAAATAAGGCCGTAACGGGGATTTTCTTCATAAAATGTTTGTTATAAATGTCTTAATTTTAAGTGTGAAGTTGTATTCGCAAACTTAGAAAATAAGAAATTGTTTCACTGTTAAGACACTTAAGATGCGTTTGTGTTTGGATATAGTGCCAACAAACAGAATAAATATTATATGTCGATATTGTCTTCCCAGATAGCGCATATTCAATTCTGCCTAAATTACAAAACATCATTTTTGCCCACTCTCAAAGGTTTGAGGTAAGGGAAAAATTTATATTTTCAAGCACTATGTACACATATGTAATTTTTTAAACAAACTTTTTTGCTGAGAACTTATTTAAATTCCAAAAACCGAATGCCAACTTGAACTAAAGGAACCAACACTGAAGTGAGTCAAAATGAAAATAAAAGAGCACAAATTTCTATGTAAAACAAAACTCTCTGGGAATCCTACGAGACATCTGCCGGTCATATGACTGGTCATCCAAATGGGAGATCTGCAGACTTTTGGCATCATATTTTACATCAAAATTGAAGGGATTTCTGAAAAATCTGACAAGTTCTTTTGTGTAACTGAGATTTTGCATCCCTTGTCAACATATGGCCTCGGTTGATATTAACTTAAGGTCGTTGTTTTACTGCCTTAAAATTGAATGGAAATTTTTAATGCGTTTTTTATGTGTATTGGTTTCTATTTGAGTGTATTGAGAATTGGTCAGTCTGAAACGGCCTTGTAGGGAAGACAATAGATTTGTTCGTCGAAAATCCAGCGGGAATTATCACTCAAAACATCAAATAGTAGGAAAAAATGCTCCCAAATTCTCTCTCATGTAGAGAAACTTGCAATTTTCTGTATGAACGACTCTGTAAAGTCCGACTTTCTTCAACATACGTTTAAATTTCTTTGTCGGGTTTACTATATCGACTCTGGTTGAGATTGCATTCCGATTAAGAATAGTTTTTTTTTGCCGAGTACCTTTCAAATCATTGGAATTAACTAAATTAATTATGTAAACAAGTATTAACTTACATTTTTCATTTTAAAATTGCTCCAGTTTGTAAATTTTTAAATTTAACGAACTTGTTTATTCAAATTATCGTCGACAAAAAATCCCACCATGTGCCCCAATCATATGTTTTTCCTAATTGCAAATTCTTGCTGGCAAATTTTTTTCCGGCTCGAATTTGTAACTTCTCTCCAAGAAATAGTCTTTTTACTCGTGATTTACTTAAATAAAACACGCGAAATTTAGTTGAAACATTTTAGCCGTTTTTAGCCGGTTTTATTTGCCAATTTAGCCGGTTCGTCCAAAAAGTTCTGGCAACACTGATCTTAAGGCGTGCGTAGCATAAATGCATTTCATACGAAGACTCACATATATTCATGGCATTCAAGTCCATACACTGCTTCACCAAATGCCTCTCACGCCCAACAATCGCATACAGCTTGGCGAAGAGCTGATCCTCCATATACACACCCTTCGAAAAGAGACCCAATTGCTCGTAGAGGCAATAGGCAAAACATTGCAGCGCTTCATCTCCACTGTCACCAACTTTTAGTGAACGTGAATCTTCATACACCGCAATATTCCTTTTTTGCGCATTTTCTTCATAGCTAATGTCTTCATCGAGCACTGAATCATAGTCATTCGCATCAGCAGCACTTGGCTGTTCCGTAGTCTGGCCATTGGTGCTATTCAAAACTTCAGGATCATGTGTGAGCAAACTTAGACTAAATCGTTTTAGCTCGGCCATGGAGAGTTCGGTTTCTTTCATGCATGAACGTAAGACAGCAGCAGAGAGTGTTGGACGTGACAGCTCTTGTTGCCGTTCAAATGAACGTTCCTGCTGCTGCTGTTCTTGGCGATCCTCGTCCATTTTTAGAGACACATTGAATGAGAGTGAGATGTAGCGTGACTAGAAAGGAATTTTGAATTATTTATAGCATAAATGAAATTTAACATTTCTCACCTTTACATTTTGCACCGAAGCACCAAGCAAAATGGCCAACAGGCTAACTGTATAATACATAAAATAGTTGAGGCACCTTCTGCTGCGTAAGTGTTTTCGGAAATATAATTTCTTTATAATTTGTACTCAACTGTTGGTAAACCTGCTTTTATAGGCAAGTGGAGCGTTAACGGTCGATTGGACACTTAAAGCGCAGTGCACCGTTTATAATTATAGCAATATTTAGATTATAGATAAATTGTTTTTAATGCCAAAAATGTCAAAATAATGTTCCCTTTAAATTGAAATGAGCAACATATACCAGATTAGTCTGCTATAATACTTACAGTGGTGGAAAAAATAATAGAAACAAGTAAGAAAGTCTAAGTTCGGGCGGAGCCGAACATTAAATACCCGGCGCAAGTATTAAATATATGTTTTTTCACCTTTCCGAAACCTGCCGCTAGATGGTAAGCCGGGGTGTATCAATTTTGAGTAAATTAGCGTCCTTCAATTTCGAAATATTGAAGTTTCAAGCATTTCTGAAATTTACCGTTATATGAGAAGCGGCCGTTCTTTTAGTCCGATTTCAATAATTTTCAACGTTTTGCTTATATGTGGCAAGCACAATAACCACACCGAGTTTGGTACAAATTGGTAGAACGGCGGTGCCACGCCCATTTTCCAAAATTTTACCATAAACGTATTTCTTGGTAAAGAATTGTTGCAAGCATCAATTTTGAATAAATTAGCTTCAATATTTACTGATTTATCGAAGATTATGTATTTCTCTAAATTACCGTTATATGGGAGGTGGGCGTGGTTATTGAGCGATTTTAAAAATTTTCGGCCATTTGGTATGTTGTGCGAAGACCAACAACTGTGCCAAGTTTGGAAGAAATTGGTGCAGCGGTTACCAAGATATACACATGTAACCATAAGTGGGCGTGGCTACGCCCATTTTCCAAAAATTTATAATATTCTTATTTTTCGTCTAAAACTTATTATAAATATCAATTTTGAGTGAATAATCTCCAGTAGTTGCTAAAATATCGCAGTTTTCGTATTTCTGAAAATTACCGTTATATAGGAAGTAGGCGTGGTTATTGAGCGGTTTTAAAAATTTTCGGCCATTTGGTATGTTGTGCGAAGGCCAACAACTGTGCCAAGTTTGGAAGAAATTGGTGCAGCGGTTACCACGATATACACATGTAACCATAAGTGGGCGTGGCTACGCCCATTTTCCAAAAATTTATAATATTCTTATTTTTCGTCTAAAAATTATTGTAAATATCAATTTTGAGTGAATTATTTTAGTAGTTCAGTAGTTACTAAAATATCGCAGTTTTCGTATTTCTGGAAATTACCGTTATATGGGAAGTGGGCGTGGTTATTGTCCGATTTCGCCCATTTTCAACACCAACCTACCTTGGATTAACTGAAACCTACATACCAAATTTCGTTGAGATATCTCAATTTTTGCTCGAGTTATCGTGTACACGGACGGACGGACGGACGGACGGACGGACAGACGGACAGACGGACAGACGGACGGACAGACAGACATGGCTTAATCGATTTCTTTTTTCATTATTTTCATTTTGTATACATTTGTCTATATCTATCTCGATTCGTTTTGGCTGTTACAAACAACCGTTATGTGAACAAAATTAATATACCCTTGTGCACAAGTGCGCTCGGGTATAAAAAGATTTAATATTTTTCCTTTGTTTATTTAATGTTTGATATTTTTTATAAAAGTCTAAATCATTAAATAACAAGTAGCTTTTAAGCAAAAAACCGACTTCAATCCTCATATAAAAATTTAAGATTGTCGTTAATTTCTTCCAGATCCACTGATCGGATTTAAAGTAGTTGGGACGACCTGAGAGGTAACATCTTTCCTTTAAAAAAATTATTATAGAAATCGGTTAACGTGGTCCAAAGTTATGCGGTAACATCATTTAAAAAATAAATTAAAAATATTCGGAGGAATCGATAACCTTCTCCTTTTTGTGAGGTCGGTTAAAAAACAGCATATCAAGCCCTAACCGCCAAAATAACGTAAGCGCCATTTTTTTCAAAATTTTCTTTTTGATGCAGAAATACATCTAAATGCCCAAGGAATATTTCTACGCCCAGGTCTATGCAAAAAATGTGGCCTGCCTCATTAAAGGCCCTTCTCTGTCAGTTGTTTCCTGTCCACTAACTCACTAACTAACTCGACCAGAAGTAGTCATGCGCTCATCACTAGGCGATGAATGTTGGTAGACCTTGTCCCCTCTGCCCGGGCATGTCCTTAAAGGACTATTTAAATTTCTTCTGAAGTAAAATATTTAGGTGTTATCTTCAATAGTAAACTTTTCTCACGTTGAGCAATGGACCTCCAAATCCTTACCAACATTCTGAAAATTTAAACAGGTCTTTGGTAAATCGTGGTGTCTGTCCCCAAGAGGAATCCTGTGGATTTACACCTCTCCGAAGGCATTTCGCAGACCTCATGGTCATGGACTGCATGGTGTAAAATAGGTGGAGGGGCAAGAGCTTACGTATCTGCAGTGACAGCCAAGCTGCGTTCAAGTTATTGGCCAGCTCTTTAACAAGCAATTTCGAAAATGCAAGCCTGAGTAAGCATAAAGGCCGTTTGCTCTCAGTTCCAGGTCTTACGCGAGTACCTAATAATGAGCCATCTGACCATTTGACTACACAGAGCTCACATCAAGATTTTCAATCCATTAATAGCCTTCATACATTTGGATAACAATTCCACAATCAGAAACTGCGTAAATAATTTTTCCAGCTATGACTGGATACATCGAGGGGCTGAAGGTGAGCAAATTCCTATTGCCTTTAACCCCAGATGGTCCAACTAGATAATTGCTGTCATTGCGATGGGACATTAGACAACTTACGGTATTGCTGATTTGTTACGGTCTTATTTCATAAACGGTTCTTGAGGATAATAAATAACTAATATTCCCCCGGATGAAACTCTAACAATTTCTAGTAAACTTTCGAGAGAGAGCATAATAGCAGTACCCTGAGCCTAGTCATTTCGTTCGTCTTTACTGGGCTTGCTTCAATAGTCTCTCGTTTGGACCTGCGCGCTTGTTTTCTGAATTCTTTTGGCACTTCATTATTCATAGAATTAAAGCCTCCATAAATCTATCTCGTTTGACAGCCATATTAAAATATTTCATTTAACTTGTAAAAGAGACTGATTTTAAACTACTAAATAGGTGGGAACCGTCTACAATATTACTTTAAAAATAAAGTTTTTTTAAACCTCTTTTGTTTGAAGCCTATACGAAAATATTTAACTTAACTTTTTAATTAAATTGAATTCGAAATTCTAAACAGGTGGCAGCCCACTTCAAGAGTATTTTGGACATAAAGCTCTTTAAAGTTCTATCTTTTGCAACCCATACTCACATACATATTTTATTTAACTTCTTACTAGGTCGATTCTTAATTTCTGAACAGGTGGCAACTCTTCTCAAAAACATTTTCAAAAAAATCGTTTCCATACCTCTCTCGTTTGACACGCTTTTCAAAAATATATCATTTAACATTTTCATAAAATTAATTTTAAATTCTGGAACAGGTGGCAAGTCTTTCGAAATAAAGGTTTCCCGTTTCACAATACCTAATTTGGTTTGCTAGTTAAATTGCATTCGAATTTCCAAACAGGTGGCAACGCTCTTCAGAAACGTTTTCGAAATAAATCTTTCTTAAACCTCTTTGGCTTGTGCCCATATAAAGATATTTAATTTAACTGGTTAATTAAATTGAGTTTGAATTTCTAAAGAGTTGGCAGCCTCTTAAAAAATTTTCGATACACAATTTTTTTAAACCTCTTTCTGAGGATACCTTTATTAAAATGTGGTATTTTATTTGACTTGCTAATTTAATTTACTCTAACTTTTTGGACTGGAGTATGCTTGTTCAAAAATATTTTCGAAGTAAATCGCTTTTGAACCGCTTTCGCTTCACAGCCACATAGTTGTAATATTTCAATTAACCTATTAACTTTTGAAAAGGGTGGCAAAAATGTTTCTATATTTTAATCTATCCTATAACCAATCTGTATGCCAGCGTGAAAGTGCAACAAACATATTTACACACTCACTCACAAACTTTCACATTAATAATATTAGTAGAATTTCATTATCGGTATCCTTAATAATTAATATTGATCGTTATCGATATCGATATCTCCTTAAACAAGTTAGCGGTAAAGAGAGTTGCAATCGTATTCATATTCCTAAACATATTTGTTTTCATATAACTTTTAGTGCCATCGCTACATAACCTAGATTTATTTATTTTGAAAATATAAGTTCTCAATAAAAAGTTAATTAATTTGTGAATTCCCCAATACAATTAGGTGAATTTTTTCCTTTACCGCGGTTTCAGCTTAGAGCAAACTTCTAAGAAACTTTCCTCAATATTAATTTATTTAATCACCTTTTTAACCCATTTTTTATTTAATTAAAAAAGCTTGTTCTAAAGAAAACCGTTTCCCCAGAATCCACTCATCACTTTGATGTGATGTGTTCGCACATATTGACCCAACCATGTCCGCCAATAGACCGAACCTTTTATCGGGCACCATCTGCTCCTTTCTTTTATCTTGGTAATTGCGGTTTTCTGCTCCGGTGCATTGGTCATTCATAATTGTTGCCGCTTCAAGTATGTTCCCTAACCAATGTGTCCGTTTCATTTCAATTACACTAATTGTATTTGAT
>NW_023458562.1:31402007-31408753 GCF_013731165.1 Rhagoletis pomonella
ATCAAATACAATTAGTGTAATTGAAATGAAACGGACACATTGGTTAGTGAACATACTTGAAGCGGCAACAATTATGAATGACCAATGCACCGGAGCAGAAAACCGCAATTACCAAGATAAAAGAAAGGAGCAGATGGTGCCCGATAAAAGGTTCGGTCTATTGGCGGACATGGTTGGGTCAATATGTGCGAACACAACACATCAAAGTGATGAGTGGATTCTGGGGAAACGGTTTTCTTTAGAACAAGCTTTTTTAATTAAATAAAAAGTGGGTTAAAAAGGTGATTAAATAAATTAATATTGAGGAAAGTTTCTTTGAAGTTTGCTCTAAGCTGAAACCGCGGTAAAGGAAAAAATTCACCTAATTGTATTGGGGAATTCACAAATTAATTAACTTTTTATTGAGCACTTATATTTTCAAAATAAAATCTAAATCTAGGTTATGTAGCGATGGCACTAAAAGTTATATGAAAACAAATATGTTTAGGAATATGAATACGATTGCAACTCTCTTTACCGCTAACTTGTTTAAGGAGATATCGATATCGATAACGATCAATATTAATTATTAAGGACACCGATAATGAAATTCTACTAATATTATTAATGTGAAAGTTTGTGAGTGAGTGTGTAAATATGTTTGTTGCACTTTGACGCTGGCATACAGATTGGTTATAGGATAGATTAAAATATAGAAACATTTTTGCCACCCTTTTCAAAAGTTAATAGGTTAATTGAAATATTATATTTATTTTTTATTTATTATTATGTATATAACTATGTGGCTGTGAAGCGAAAGCGGTTCAAAAGCGATTTACTTCGAAAATATTTTTGAACAAGCATGCTCTGGTACAAAAAATTAAAATAATTTTAATTAGCAAGTCAAATAAAAAAAACACATTTTTATAAAGGTCTTCGCAGTGGGAGGTTTAAACAAATTTTGTATCGAAAATTTTTTAAGAGGCTGCCAACTCTTTAGAAATTCAAACTCAATTTAATTAACAAGTTAAATAAAATATCTTGATATGGGCACAAACCAAAGAGGTTTAAGAAAGCTCTATTTCGAAAACGTTTTTGAAGAGCGTTGCCACCTGTATGGAAACTCTAATACAATTTAACTAGCCAACCAAATGAAGTATTGTGAAACGGGGGTCAGACGAGATTTAAGAAAGCTTTATTTCGAAATTATTTTTGAAAAGGCTTACCACCTGTTTCAGAATTTAACACTAGTTTTTTGAAAATGTTAAATGAAATATTTTTAAAAAGCGTATCAAACGAAAGATGTATGGCAGCGATTTTTTTGAGAATGTTTTTGAGAAGAGTTGCCACCTGTTCAGAAATTTAGGATCAACTAAATAAAAAGTAAAATAAAATATGTACATATGTGAATATGGGTTGCAAAAGATAGAACTTTAAAGAGCTTTATTTCCAAAATACTCTTGAAGTGGGCTGCCACCTGTTTAGAATTTTGAATTTAATTTAATTAAAAAGTTAAGTTGAATATTTTCATATAGCGCGCAGGTCCAAACGAGAGACTATTGAAGCAAGCCCAGTAAAGATGAACGAAATAATTAGGCCCGGGGTACTGCTATTAAGCTCTCTTTCGAAAGTTTACAAGAAATTGTTAGAGTTTCATCCGGGGGAATATAAGTAATTTATTATCCTCAAGAACCGTTTATGAAATAAGACCGTAAAAAATCAACAATACCACAAGTAGTCAAATGTCCCATCTCAATGACAGCAATTATCTAGTTGAACCATCTGAGGTTAAGGCCCATATGAATCTGCTCACCTTCAGCCCCTCGATGTATCCTGTCATAGCAGGAAAAAATATTTACGCAGTTTCTGATGGTGGAATCGTTATCCAAATGTAGGAAGGCTACTACTGGATTGAAAATCCTGATGTGAGCTCTGTGTAGTCAAATGGTCAGATGTCTCATTATTAGGTACTCGCGTAAGACCTGGAACTGAGAGCAAAAGGCCTTTATGCTTACTCAGGCTTGCATTACCGAAATTGCTTTTAAGGAGCTGGCCAATAACTTGAACGCAGCTTGGCTGTCACTGTAGATACGTAAGCTCTTGCCCCTCCACCTATTTTACATCATCCAGTCCATGGCCATGAGGTCTGCGAAATGCCTTCGGAGAATTGGAAATCCACAGGATTCCTCTTGGTGACAAACGCCACTTTTACCAAAGACCTGTTTAAATTTTCAGAATTTTGGTAAGGATTTGGAGGTCCATTGCTCAACGTGAGAAAAGTTTAATATTTAAGATAACACCTAAATATTTTACTTCAGAATAAATTTAAATAGTGACTCCTTTAAGGACATGCCCGGGCAGAGGGGACAAGGTCTTCCAATATTCCTCGCCAAGAGAAGAGCGCATGACTTCTTCTGGTTGAGTTAGCGGACAGGAAACAACTGACAGAGAAGGGCCTTTAATGAGGCAGGTCACATTTTCTGCATAGACCTGAGCGTAGATATTAGAGCAGCTAAGTTTGATCACAAGGGGATCAATTATCAAGCACTAGAGCAAATGTTGAACACTCACCGTCCGGAGGAACTCCGCTCGTAGCAAATTGAGCCCCTTTTGTCTGAAACTTAACGACTTTTCGCGCGGGCGGTGAAGAAATCCGATGTACCAGCAATATACTCCATGGCTTAGAGCCGAGTTGCACATGCTATCGAAGGTGGTATTGTCAAAAGCACGCTCAATGTCTGCAAAAATTTTCAAGGCGAATTCTTTGTTTCTGATGGCGTTACTATATCTGATTTTGCAGGGCCGTCTCACATGTATTCCCGACTGATAGGCTTGTTGACGCAACGACAGAGTATATGATGAAAGCGCCTCCATACGAATGCGCAACTCAGCTAATGGACGTGAAGTTTTTATGGCTGGCTTTAGGGATTTAGAAGACGTCCACTAGTTTCCATGTTTAATCTTAATTTCTTGTATTTTTTCTTAATGTTCACAGCAGATGCTTGATTTTGAACTAAACCTGCCGACTCCACTTCTTTCGCTGAGTGGAAGTTTGCCCTACGACTAAAGTACGGCCTATTTCAGATTTTTTTTTTTCAAAAATGCCCTATTTCAGAATTTGATTGAACAATGCCCTATTTCAGCACTCGGTTCAAAAACGGCTTTGCTCAGCTGCCGCTTCAAAAGCTCTGGTTAAAAATTAAAAAAATTATAAAAAATTTTTAAATTTTATTTTTTTTTGTTAATTCTGTACAAGGTTTGGAATGTTGATTCATATGCTGTTTTTTAACCGACCTCACAAAAAGGAGAAGGTTATCGATTCGTCCGAATATTTTTAATTTTTTTTAACTTTGGACCACGTTAACCGATTTCTATAATAATTTTTTTAAAGGAAAGGTGTTACCTCATACCCCATACTACTTTAAACCCGATCAGTGGGTCTGGAAGAAATTACCGACAATCTTAAATTTTTATATGAGGATTGAAGTCGGTTTTTTTTGCTTAAAAGCTACTTGTTATTTAATGATTTAGACTTTTATAAAAAATGTGAAACATTAAATCTACAAAGGAAAAATATCAAATTTTATTTCTCTATTATTTTTTCCACCACTGTAAGTATTATAGCAGACTAATCTGGTATATGTTGCTCATTTCAATTTAAAGGGAACATTATTTTGACATTTTTGGCATTAAAAACAATTTATCTATAATCTAAATATTGCTATAATTATAAACGGTGCACTGCGCTTTAAGTGTCCAATCGACCGTTAAGGTTCCACTTGCCTATAAAAGCAAGTTTACCAACAGTTGAGTACAAATAATAAATAAATTATATTTCTGAAAACACTTACGCAGGAGAAGGTGCCTCAACTATTTTATGTATTATACAGTTAGCCTGTTGGCCATTTTGCTTGGTGCTTCGGTGCAAAATGTAAAGGTGAGAAATATTAAATTTCATTTATGTCATAAATAATTCACAATTCCTTTCTAGTCACGCTACATCTCACTCTCATTCAATGTGTCTCTAAAAATGGACGAGGATCGTCAAGAACAGCAGCAGCAACAACAATCATTTGAACGGCAACAAGAGCTGTCACGTCCAACACTCTCTGCTGCTGTCTTACGTTCATGTATGAAAGAAACCGAACTTTCTATGGCTGAGCTAAAACGATTTCGTATAAGTTTGCTCACACATGATCCTGAAGTTTTGAATAGCACCAATAGCCAGACTACGGAACAGCCAAGTGCTGCTGATGCGAATGACTATGATTCAGTGCTTGATAAAGACATTAGCTATGAAGAAAATGCGCAAAAAAGAAATATTGCGGAGTATGAAGATTCACGTTCACTAAAAGTTGGTGACAAAGGAGATGAAGCGCTGCATTGTTTTGTCTGTTGCCTCTACGAGCAATTGGGTCTCTTTTCGAAGGGTGTGTATATGGAAGAGCAGCTCTTCGCCAAGCTGTATGCGATTGTTGGGCGTGAGAGGCATTTGGTGAAGCAGTGTATGGACTTGAATGCCATGAATATATGTGAGTCTTCGTATAAAATGCATTTATGGTACGCACGCCTTAAGATGCTCGAAGAGGAGAGCCAACTGCGCGATGTACTTGGGTATGGTGCCGATGAGAGAGTGATGGAAGAGGAAGAAGCAATTGAGGATAAAGAAAACGAAGAAGAAGTTGATACAACGTAGGCGAGCATCAAACAAGAATTAGATTGAAAGAAGTGTGGAAAATGTCGAAAGGAGTTGGCTTAGCTGATTCGAAAAGTAATGGGATCTTGTAAAGTATGTATAGCTTTGAAAACTTTAAATATTCACACCTAAGGAAAATGATTTCTTAGGTTGAACCAATAATGAATGAAGCAAGTGAAGTAAAACGAAATAAAATGAGGTACAACTATAAGCAGGAGCACGGTGTACTAGAGAGAGAAACTGTTATAAAAGTAAAAAAATCAATTTCATTTAGCTTTTAGGAACTTATTTTTATTTATTTTTTAACTTTTTTACTTTTTGAAATTTAATTTTCTTTCAGTATTTACACTTTTTTTTTTAAGAGAAAACAATTTTTTGTTTAATTTCATTTCGTTTTTTGCTGAATTTAATTTAGTTTTTAAAATATTTTTCTCTTCTTATTTATGTCTTTTTTTAATTTTTACATTTTACTCTTTCAAAAAGAAAAATTTTTTTTTCAATTTCAATTAATTGAAAAAATTTGTTTTATCGCTTTAATTTTTAATTGTTTTTTTACTTTAATTTTCTTTTAAATTTTATTTTATGGAAAACGTTTTTTTAATTTCATTAAATTTTAAAGAACTTATATTTATTCTTTCATTGATTAAATTTGTTTTCTTTCTTTAATAAAATTTTCTTTTAATTTTTAGTTTCTGTTGTTTTAAATTTTTAGCTTTTATTGTTTTAAAGGAGAAAACTATATGCTGTTTTGAATTCATTGAATTTTTAGAAAACTTATAGTTAAAATACAAACAAAAAAACGTTACGACCTCCTCGTTAGCAGATCTTTCGATTACACTATCGAAAGACAGTAAAGAGCTTTCAAGATAAGAATTGACAATTGTCTCGTGAAAGACTTTTGGTTTTTCGAACACCTGTCACGTTCACTTCTTTAGTAAATAACGTATTAATATAAACACATTGCGGTTATTCCAGTGCTCCATTAAAAACTTGCAAAAAAATTTGATGTGGCTAAATTAAACTCCCTAATATTTTCTTTGTCCCATATCTCCGTCCTACCTACTTATTTGTTAACCTGACGAAGGTACGAACTGTAGTTGTACTTGTGTCGCATAGCGTCATGACGCATGACATACAATTATTTTCGTTGGCCTAGCATGAAATTGTCGCTAGTGCTTGCCGTCCTATTTAAATTCAAATCAAATTTATTTAAATGGTTAATAAGTATCACAAAAAATTAACACGTTTCTCTACAGTTTTAGTCAATTAATTTTTTTTTTACTTACAAATTATACATATTACGCCAAGTAAATCAAACTGAAAATAATTAAGTTATTGAAACCAACGAATTGTGCTCTAAAAAGTGAAAAACTACTATTAATTTTTTTATACCGTGCAATTTATTTTGGGCTTACCTATTTAAACGAAAGCCCTCCACCGAAAACTTAACATTTGATAACGAAAAGGAAGCGTGATGAAATCGTACGGTTCTAAAAAAGCACTCTTGGTCGTTGTGCTTTGCAGTCTAATATCGCAGGTGGATTTTTGAAAAAAAAACTTCTAACAAAATTGCTTTCAAATCTCAGTGTTCTTTTTCTCACTATCAGCTGCTCGCGGCCGATGACAAAACCGCACGCGAAACATGTATCCAGCAGTCGAAGTTGAGTGCCGATGACGCGAATCGTGTGAGAAGCGCTACTTCTAGTTATAAGTAAACTTCTACAAAATAACTCCGCCACATTGGAATGTTTCCAATTGTGCTACTATCAACAAGTCGATCTCATAGATACTAGTGGCAAAATTACATTGGCTAAAGTGTTGGCTTACCTCGCGCAAGTCACTGGTATATCGGATACAACGAAATTAACTGCTGCACTGCGCGCATGCGAGTCGGTGCAGGCTACCAATCAGTGCGATAAGGTATACCAATTTGAGAAGTGCACCTTCAACAAATTGGGTATTTAAGACTTTCGCAACTACACATCGGGAGTGTAGCACATTTTGCTATGGAATTTATTACTCTCAAATTTGCCTTAATCTGTTATTTCATATTGTGATGGGAACTGCTATG
>NW_023458562.1:31408853-31411181 GCF_013731165.1 Rhagoletis pomonella
CTAACCAATGTGTCCGTTTCATTTCAATTACACTAATTGTATTTGATGGAAATCTTTTCAATTTTTGAAAACGTAACTAAATTCAATTCAATTAATTGCTAAAAACAGTACAAAGCATTAGAAAGGATAGGAGTGCAGATACAGGCACATGATGACACCCAAAAAAAGTATAAAATAAAATGAAAATCAACACGCCATTTGACAGACCACCATTCGAGTAACTGAATGCTGCTGCATCGGAGCACTTCAAAGAAAATTTATGCTTCGGACGTTTTTTCTCCACCAGAGTAAATATCTTACTTACTAAATAAGAGCAAATATTTTTATTTGAAAACTGTTGTGGAGCTCTAGCATACATTTTTAAGTAACGCGTTAAACCAATCAAACAAGCATTTTAATTATAAAAGTGAAGACAAACAAACACTTTGTGAAAATGAAACTCAATAAAACTCAATGGCAATCCAATTTTAATAGACATACGCTCCCAACTCAAACTTACACATGTCCTTCACTAACTAACTACTTTTTTCACTGTTATACATACGTTACTGTTGAGGTTGTCTGGCGCTTATACGCTGTAGATGATTTGCCAGCATGAACACGTCGCATCTAAATAAACATTGTTGCAATTAACTCTTTCTACCTTTCCTTCTGCTAACAGGCATTTATTGAGTGGAGTAAAGTAGTTTCTGGTTGCATTCCACGCTAAGAAGTTGTCTTGGAAAATTATACGTGGAATTTATAATTATAGAGAAGTCGTCAGGTTTTGAATCCTAAAGTGAGGGGATTTTGTGCCCCAAAAAAGGCAATTTTGATAGCTAACGTAGTCAAAAGCATTACAAAATGTCCTATTAAAAGAAATAATTTTGCTAACATAAGTTTATATAAGCGAACAATCGCTGTTAAGAGATCTCTTTTCAGACCTCTGCGACTCCATATTTGACTTCGTTTATATAGCGGTGACAGGAAACAAGATCACCGGAAATAAGATCAATTGTCACTATTTCGCATACTGGTGCGAAATAAAGACAATGGGCATTGACATTATTGCTCTTTTAAACATTAATTTTGCGTAGCTTCGCGGCACCAGCGTGCGAAATAGTGGCAATTCACTTTATTTCCGTTGATCTTATTATCTGTCACCTTATATAGCTTGGTCCAAGCGAGACCCTATATACCACTCCCACTCTGTTACCTAGCGACATGTTTAACAAGTAAGAAAGTCTAAGTTCGGGCGGAGCCGAACATTAAATACCCGGCGCAAGTATTAAATATATGTTTTCCACCTTTACGAAAGCTACCGCTACATGATAAGCCGGGGTGTATACATTTTAAGTAAATTAGCGTCCTTAAATTTCGAAATATTGAAATTTCAAGCATATCTGAAATTTACCGTTATATGAAAAGCGGCCTCAATTTTAGTCCGATTTCAACAATTTGCAAAGGTTTGCTTTTATGTGGCAAGCACAATAACGATAATGAGCTTGGTACAAATTGCTAGAACGGTTAGCGAGATACATATATGTGATCCCAAGTGGGCGGTGCTACGCCCACTTTCCAAAATTTTGTCATAAACGTATTTCTTGGTAAAGAATTGTTGCAATCATCAATTTTGAATAAATTAGCTTCAATATTTACTGATTTATCGAAGATTTTGTATTTCTCGAAATTACCGTTATATGGGATGTGGGCGTGGTTATTGTCCGATTTTAGAAATTTTCGGACAGTTGGTATGCTGTACCAGGACCAACAACTGTGCCAAGTTTGGAAGAAATTGGTGTAGCGGTTACCAAGATATACACATGTAACCATAAGTGGGCGTGGCTACGCCCATTTGCCAAAATTTTGTAATATTCTTATTTTTTCGTCTAAAACTCATTGCAAATATCAATTTTGAGTGAATTATCTTCAGTAGTTACTAAAATATCGCAGTTTTCGTTTTTCTGAAAATTACCGTTATATGGGAGGTAGGCGTGGTTATTGTACGATTTTTAAAATTTTCGGCCATTTGGTATGCTGTGCAAAGGCCAACAACTGTGCCAAGTTTGGAAGAAATTGGTGCAGCGGTTACCAAGATATACACATGTAACCATAAGTGGGCGTGGCTACGCCCATTTTCCAAAAATTTATAATATTCATGTTTTCCGTCTGAAACTCATTGTAAGTATCAATTTTGAGTGAATTATCTTCAGTAGTTACTAAAATATCGCAGTTTTCGTATTTCTTAAAATTACCGTTATATGGGAGGTAGGCGTGGTTATTATCCGATTTCGCCCATTTGCAATACCATCCGTCCCACGCCCAAAAGAAGTTCACGTACCAAGTTTC
>NW_023458562.1:31411281-31414482 GCF_013731165.1 Rhagoletis pomonella
GGGTATGCTTCACACCTCTGCGCATGGCCTTTTCTCTTATCCACATAAATATAGAGCGGAAAATATTAGGAAAAAATTTTGTTTGTACTTATAAAAATTAAAAATCACAGAGCTGAATTTTTCTTTACGTTCTTTTATCTTTATACATATAGTCTTTCTATTAATACACACAATAAACATGCAGACGCATGTGTTTGAAAACTTCCGATTATATTTTTTGTGCCGTTTCCCCTTTTTCTTATGCACTTCATTTCAATTTATACAATTTCCTAACTTTTCAACACTTCACGCCACTCTCAGACACGAAAATAATTTGCAACTACATAGTTAAAAAAAAAGTTTATTTGCCTTCATCGCTTTTAAAATTCTCCAGAGAGCCCCATTCATTGTTAATATTTCACAAAAAAGAATCAGCTGCATGCAGTTATGACTTTTTTTGGCACTTTTATGGACAAGGGCTCGCACTTGTAAAATTTCGCTTTCAAAGAATTTTCTTTTTGATAAACTTTTTAATTTACGGTGTAAGGACGTTGTAAACAAAAATAATGATTATATTCATAAAAATTGAAAACCTATTATCCTGTGATAGAATAGAACGAGTTATCTTTCTTTTCATACAGTGGAGAAAATTAAGGTTTTGTGTAACTAGGTTTTTGGTTTTTCATATATGTACATATATGTACAGCTCGGATACTTATACAAGTACAAGTTTGCTTAACATCGCAGAAAATCCGGACCTGGGTAGAAACTCATTATAGGAGAAAGTCAGTTAATGTGATCGTACTATGTTTTGCATATTTTCACATATTTTGCACCACCGTGAGGGCAGTCCTTGTTAACCCCGCATGTGATTTATTGACTTCCTCCTGCCTAAATCGTGATCACCCGCTGTGCCAGCATAGAAGGAATCGAATTTACCAGTAAAGAAAGTATGTACTCCATGCTATAGAGCAGAATTACCCATGCTCTCGAAGGTAGCCTTGTCGAAAGCACCCTCAGTGTCTACAAATATGGCCAAGGCGAATTCTGGCATTGCTATTTCTGGCAACCAGATTTTGCAAAGCCTTAGCCTAGGCCTATAGCTTCTGGAGCTAGTATAGTCAACCTTACCAATCTTAAGTAAGTACAAAGGCGACATCAACCAGCTTCCAAAGTAGTACTGTGAAAAATTTTTCCAGGGTCTCCAACTAAAGCTCAAAGACTTCTTTAAGTGCAATTGGTAGGATGCCATCCGGCCCGGGCGATTCGAGACGGTCTAAAGACTCAATAGTATGTCTTAGGGCATCTTTATTAGCCACAGTTCTGGCAACAAATCAGTTGTACCTTGAAACAGCGGTTCTCGCATACTCTCCCTATCCAGTCGAGGGGGAGGAAGTGGGTAACCACCAATTCATTTCAAGGAAAGTACGTATCTAGATGAACAGAGAGAGTTTCAATTCTAGTTTCCGTTAAATAGCCGTCAGCCCTCTTAAGTGAACCACCCAGATTTTTGGTTTTGTCCTTCTTCAGCATGATTCAATAATACAAGGTTCGATAAACTGACAGTTGTCTCTCTCGCACCGCTCCCTTAGCAATGGCACCGTGTTTCTTCTTTGCACATTTACATGGGAACAGTGTAGCTTTGGTGTGAAATAGAAGTATGAGCGTGTGTGCAATATGTTTATTTGTATATGCATATGAAGCATATTTAACTGATGAGAACACAAACTGTTTTGAAATTGGATGTTTACATCAATCTCATAGTACTCTTCTT
The DNA here is from genome assembly GCF_013731165.1 of Rhagoletis pomonella. NCBI lineage: Eukaryota > Metazoa > Arthropoda > Insecta > Diptera > Tephritidae > Rhagoletis > Rhagoletis pomonella. The sequence goes on from NW_023458562.1 coordinate 31,413,035, forward strand.
TTAATTTTGAGTCATTTTGCAGTTTTTATACAGCTAAATAGCACGTAAATTACGTAATTCACATAGATACATCAGTATTACGTTCAACATTTCGTTTAAAATGCCAGATTTCCTGCAAATACATTAGAATTTACAAAAGGAATTTCACAACTAATTGCCTACTTTGCGTACTTTTCTACTACCATTTTCGCACCAAGAGATTCCATTCCTCCCCGTTTCTCCGTCCTTCGTAAATGCAACCTTTTGTAAGGGAGTGTCAAACCGCGGCTGTCAATAATTATCTAACCTTGTATTATTGAATCATGCTTCTTCAGAACTTTTACCAGCCTAGCCGTTTAACCCAAGGTTTCAACCCGCTGCAGTAATCTTTAAATAGGACCTCTTCGCAAATTAGCTCTTATACTCTCTTTGCGTGTAGCAGCGTTTCCAGTCTAGTGCCCGGTTAAGAAGTTTGCTCGATACACCCCTTGACATATGAAGCTCCTTGTTCCATCGGGGAACAGGTGCATGGCTAATAGGTGCACAGAAACGGACAAGCCTTATACAATCTGGTACGTAGGACAGCAGTTAAATTAACCGCCGTCTCGCCATTGGGTTGGGTGGATCTTATCCTAGGTGGCTTCGGTCTGGTTCCCAATCTCCTCCCTAAACACCGTCAGTTCGTTTTATTTTTAATTTCGCATTAGCGCAGAACTAGCAGCGTCCTTGCCAAATTGAAATTCGATGTACCTTTAGTCCATGACCGAATATTCCCTCAGGACTCTTCAGTTTAGGACTGACCACCCTAACCGATAGATAGCTAGAGTAAGATCAATCACTTCCTGTCTTCTGGGCGTAACAAAGGTTGGCTTAGTGCCCACATTCAAGATACTCAGCCCACTTAACAGAATATACTCGAAAAGCAGATCTCCCCACGCGTTCCAAATGCTGCTGCCACAGATTTTATTCGGGGTATTAGCACCGCAAAGAAGGACCAACCCGACGTTGCGGTCCTCGCAGTATTTCACAAGACTGCCGCTTCCTTGGAGGTGGCGGCAACATAGATTCGTATCGAAAGCACACGGTAGCAATGAAGTGCCTCTACCCATTTTTCCCTTGAAGCTTAACCTCTCTGCCACCAAGTCCTGACAGCAGAAATGTGCAAGTTTTTTCACGGTGAAGTGAAAAGATACTATTAGACATGCTCTTGGTCTGACCGAGTTTTCGTCATATAGGACGTTGGCAATACGAACCCCACTCAATATTCAACCCTCAGGGTTTTTGTTTGAACGCCCTAGGCTCGTGAATGGCAGTTATGTGGGATTTTGTATGCAGCACGGTCAATAATAATAAGAATAGATTGGCCCGAAAAAAAATTATCCCGGAAGAGAGGCTCAAGCGATTTCCCTACCTTGGTTCGAAGACATACACTGGTCCATCTTCACAACCAGAGTAGCACCTTCTCTACC
>NW_023458562.1:31414582-31421329 GCF_013731165.1 Rhagoletis pomonella
TTTTGTTTATAAACAATAATTAATTATTAATAAATAATTACTGATGTTTAGTTCACTAGATCGATTCAGTAGATCAATATCTGCAATTTAAAAAAAAAATCGTTAAAATCCTTGCTTTTTTGCGGCAGTTATAAACGATTTCATCAAAAGTTGCTATTAAGAGAGGAAAAAGAAGCGTTCGTACTCAAAAAGAAAAAAATTCATTATTCGAAAAATTCGCATTTCTGAGCAAAAAGAAAAAATACGTGTCTCCTTAAATTGTTCAAGGAACCATCCCTGTGAGTTTTATCGCAAACTTAAATTCACTTTCCGCCGGCCTGGGTGATTTGAGATGGAATGAGCCATATATATGTATATACATATATATACATAAATTGCTCGTTTAATGTAATAAGATAAGCCCTAATTTTTCTTAATTTTTTTCAAATTTGACCTTCGCTAATTTCAAAAATTTCTATGAAAGTTGCCAAATATGTAGTATTTACGTAAGAAAACGCTTTTTTCGAATAAATTGATACATAACCTAATGCAATTGCATACAAATTTGTCGAAGTTAAGCAATTCAAGCGGAAATACGGCCTTGAATTTATATGAGCAAATCTCACGAGTTGTTACATTTTTGGACAAAAACGTGTTGTTGGTGAAAAATTGTGTTACGTCTACCTTAGGAAATTCATTATCTTCAGTTTTGTATAAAGAACAAGATTCCAACGGCAAATTGTATTTAAATTAAAACTTAAAAAATATATACTAAAAATGTAAAAATAACCACTCATACTCATAAACCCATAGTTGCGTATGTAACGTATACGTCCCGTAGCACCATACGCAGTCATCTAACACGTTTGATTACACGCCTTAACTTAAAAGTCAGATGACTTTAATTTGATTTAAAAGTAAATATATATTTTGGCGTCGGAGACTTTTACACAGTATTCCTTGTTTGATTGTTTTGTTTGTTTGAGATTTGTTCGTTTTGGAAATAATAACATTTTAAACGTTTAACTTTAATATTTTGAAGTATCTAAATCATTAAAATAAGAAAAAAATCGTACAATTTCAAAACTATTCAACACGGTGCTTAAGGGCGCTAAGCGCAAGGGTGCACCAAATTTGGTCAATATCGGTGACACAAGTGGGCAGTGAAACCTATATTTTACTAATGAGCCCTGGTATATATCAATTTTGAGTAAATATTGATGAATTTCTTAGTCACATTGCTCAAAAAGTCTGAAATCTGTAGCACCGTGTTTTTATCGATCGACTATTTCAGTAGGACTATAAAAAAAAAACTTTATTTTTGAATATAATGTCACCAAAAAGATATTAAAAGGTCTCACGTTCGACAAAAAAAAACTGTTGTTACAGTTAGCAAAAAATTAGCCTTCGCCAGGTAAAGAGGAAAATTACAATTTTTTTTCGTCTAACCCGCAAAGAAAGATTTAAACCTTCTCATATTGCTATTATTTTCTGAATATACATACATAGACATTTATTGATTCTCTAAAAAAATTTAAATATCTAGCCAAAGTTCTCGACCATGAAACCCATACGAAGTTAGAAAATTATTAATTTTAATTAAATTTTAATGTACAAAATCTACACAATTAAATATTTAAAACATTGAAAGATTAAAAGCATAGCGCAAAGTCACTTCTTTGATTTGTCTAACATTTTAGTAAACATTGAACACCTACATGAATTTCACATGCCTGCAACTGCTAAACTTCAGTTAAAACCTATGAAAATTGTATGAGTTCACCAGCAATTTTAAAGGGCTTGCCAGCAAAAAATCTCTCAGCAGCAGCGCTCAAACTAATTGTGGAGACTTCACACTGCCGTTAGCTGGTATTGTGAGTGAGCTCTTTGACTCTTTTACTCAGTCTCCAAACAATTTTCCGCGAGTAGTTATTTCATGTGCCTTTACTCTCTTTCTCACCCCATCCATCTTAAATGGTTTGAAGTTGCAAATTGTTTCCGCTTGTGGCTAAAATGGCGCTGCTATGCATGGCGCTTTTTACTCTGTTCACTATTTCTTAAGCGCTCAGTTGTTTGTAGAGTTCGTTTTCACTCAAGCAGTTGTTTTCTAATAGCAGTACTTGCTACTCAAACTTGTATGAAGCGTGAGTGCTTATAACTCTATACCTTCTCTGGTGTGGTTAGTTATTTTCTGGTTAAATGTTTTATTGACCTTATTCGCTGATAGGATGACTTGATTTGGCTTTCGGTCTAAAATATTAAGGTTTGGTTTTTCGAATTAGTAATGTCGATTCCCCCCAAACATATTCTGAGCGTTTAGATATATAAATCACTAAAGATACGATATTTCTATGTATATAAATTTAAGCTGATGCTGCTGATATTAAATGCATTTTGGAATTGGCATATAGGTATATGCACATATCGCATACCGTCTTCAAAAGAGTTGCAACTCAAAATTTTGCCTTTTTGAGATTATGCGCTAAAAATGTACACAAAGCTTTTATTTGCCTTTCAACAAAAGCTGGAGCAAATTTTTGAAAAGAAAAAGAAGTATATCTGCCTCGAAGCCCATGAAGCTTCTATGAAAAAAAACATTCTTTCGCAGAAATGGTATGGAATTCTAGAAAATCAATATTTTTCGATCAGAAAACTCTGTTTCTCTTAAGGAGACTTCCATAAACCATATCCTTTTGTATATTTAGCCATTTTTTAATATTACCTTTTTATTTCGGGTCCCCCGAAAACCTCAAAAAATTCAATGGGCACCCCAAAGAATCGTCTGTATTAAAAAGTTGTGAAATAAATAATTAGGTATTCTTATTGGAAGTCTCCTCAAGAGAAAAAGAGTTTTCGAACCAAGATCTATTGATTTTCAGGAAATCTATACCATTTCCACGAAATATATTTATATAAATAAATGGAAAACTTTGAGGCTTTGAGGAAGTTCTAATTATCATTAAAAAAAAAAAAAATACGGGTACTTTTTTCATAAAGAAAAATCATAGAGGGTGAGGGCTTAACATTTTAAACTTTTGTTTGGACCACTCTAACGACCATACAATCATACATACTCTATGTGCAGTCCATAAGCAATTGGAAATCTTCTTGTTAAAAGTTATAAAATTTTGATATCGAATATTTTCCATTTTATGCAAACTGTTGTCATTTTAAGTTGAAGTTGAAAACTTGCAAATATTGCCGAAAATAGCCGTGGAATCGCGAAGAACTTTTGTTTTCAGAGGAAACCGTAGAAAATCGAAGATGACAAAGAAAACAGCAGTAAAGAACAAACGAGTCAATCTGATGCCAATATTTTTGGTTACCCCTAAAAAAAATCTAACCGATAAAGAATATATGGCATATTCTTGATTGGGAAATTATGCTGATTAAAATATGGAAATGTCCTATCCCCCAATTTGACAGGAATTAAATTAATTAAATTATATTGAAATATACTCATAATGGCGGTGGAAAGTACTTCGCTGCGACTAATCACTTTCGTGTAATTAATTGTTATTGTTTTTCTAGTAAGTTGGATCAAACGCGTGGGGGTACTCGTACAGGGCGTATGAGTAACACTATTGCGAGTCATACTTAATTCATAAAAAAACTACTCATAGAATTTATCAATCGACTACGCGAAGCGTAGTACTTCACACAACCAGTATGTATGTATACATAGAGAATTTCTATATAATTCTATATTTCAATAATTTTTCTATCGAGAATTTCTTCGCCTACAAAACCATATTTCTTCCAGCTGAACGAGCACCAAATCGTCAGTGGTATTACCATACATACGCAAATTGCCAATAGTATGCTAGTGTTTCGCCTTGATGGTGTCACACACTGTAGGTCCCAGTTTTATGCCGACTCCGAACGGCGATTATATTTTTTTGAGAAGCCGTTTTTCATGGCAGAAATACACTCGGAGGTTTGCCATTGCCTGTCGGAGGGCGACCGCTGTTAAGAAAAAACCTTTTTTCTAAATTTTTTTGCTATGTTGCTTTGACCAGGGCTTGAACCCAGGCGCGTGGAAGCGCGCACTGCTTACCACTACACTGCAGCGGCCGCCGGTTTAAAATTATGCTTGGCTAAGTCGGTTCCGGAGGTCTTGTACTGAATGAGTTTGAAGATCTTTATAAACACCTCACTCCCGGCAGCAACGGGATACCTTTTAATATCTCTAGCTATCACCTGCATAGCAAGAGCTCAATATTCCCCGTCAAGGCATATATTCCTGAGTGACTGTTGCTATACGAATAATCCTAAAAGGCATTTTTGCTAGTATACCCAACTCTTAGATGCTTTAGAGAGCATCTCTACATACCAACTCATAGACGAGATCCAGAGCTACAACGCACAATCATTGAACTGATTTTTAGAGACACCATTATCATTTATCGCTCTGTAAATGAATATATGAATCGCAGACGCCAAGCTTTAGCTGTCTGGATAGACTGAGGTCTGGATACTGCAGCTGGCTAAACTCCAACACTCCGGCTTCTGAAAAAACCCCACAAGACAGCAACCATCTCCTTACTTGGTCCATTAGATCCACTCAGTTAACATATTTATCCCTTTGATCCGATATTTCATGGACCCACCAATAGGTTGAGTTTGACATTAACGATTGATTCACACCTGGAACAAATGCTAAAAATTTTATAGAATGAATCTTAGGTTACTCTCTTTTTCAAATGCGTTATTTACATGCATACACATTTCAGTAGTTATATTTTTCTTTATAGTATATGTATGTAAGTAAATTGGGTCATTTACGCGACTTTGCTTTGATTGCTTTTGATATTTACTCGTATTTTCACTTGTGTATGGCTGTAAAGGCGTCTCTGTTATTTCTTTGCTGTTTGCCTTTTCATTAATCATAGCCGATTGTTTATAAGTCAAATTGTGTTTGTAAAGATTTTCCGATAATGTAAACAGTGGTCTAGACTTAGCACAGACTTTGCGTATTCAGAAGCTGCTAAGTACATATGTATGTATGTATGTATGCGCATATGTAAGTATGTATGTTAGTTTATTGGCAGGGAGAGAATTTACGATTTTAATAAGCGATAAAAGCAATTAAGTACTTTGTTAACTGCAGTCAATAGGCCATATTTGTTCCACTTGAATGTAAAGAAATGTTTGCTTAAAAATAGAAATCGTGAGACATAACAAAAAACCTTGAGCATTTTGTTGCAACTTTTGTTTTATGGCAGAAATATTTCAATAGAAAAATTGTAAATTTTTGTCATGTTAAAGCTTCTAATACACTTATATGTAAAATAAATTGCTCTCCTTAATGGTGATGAGGTTGAGGCTGGTGATGTGCTCCGCCATGGTGTGGCTCCCCATGATCCGGTGCTCCCTGATGTGATGGGCCTTGATGTCCTGGCCCTTGATGTGGTGCTCCTTGGTGAGATGGACCCTCATGATGTGGGCCGGGGCCTTCAGGTCCGGGATGTGGCATTTTTAACAAGAATTAAATTTTTCAACTAGAATAGCGATTACTTTCGAGCGTGCGTTGTTAGCCAAAATACGACTGATAATAAGCGCAACAGGTTATACATACGTACTATATATAGTGAATTTTTATCGAAAAATTTTAGTCAATGAATGGTCATAAAATTTTTGGCGATAACGCAATGTTTATGTGCACTGACTCATAACGCACTTAGGTGTGAAATATACTATGTACATTGCATACACGTACAAAAATTTTTCGCGAGGACAAATTGAATTTTGGTTTGTACAATCGTCAAAAAGCTGATATCGTGTAGATAAAGTAGACATAAAGAGTGCTGCAAATTATAGACACATGACACATAAATGGGAACGTACGTGCTTTTTCTTAAATTTTAAGGCCGTTTTCACAAGTAGCATTTAAAATTTTATGGTTGGAATCGACCATTTCTAATTTGGATGAATTTTGGTCACAACTTTTATTTTTTCATATTACAGAGTTGTGCCACAGGAAAAAACTAAATTCTTTCTTCGAAAGTTATAAAAAATTCAAAATTTTACAATCTCACGGATTTTTAAGAATCTCAAAAATTATTATAAATAGTTACAAAAGTGGTTTTGTGTTCAATTTAACGGTTTAAGGAAAATCCTTATAAATCAAATATTAAAAAAAAACTCAACATGAAAAAATAGCAGAATTTTGAAATTTAAAAAATTGTAAAAGCAAAAACTTATATAAATGTTTGGCTAATTTTATTTTATACAATACCTCTAATTGATGTTAGAGGATCCTCAAATTTTTAAGAAGTTGATTTTGTTTTTTTTTTAATATAAAATTTAGAACTTTTTTTCCTTTGGTAAAAATTCAATGCCAAACTGTATATGAATTTCATAAAAAAATTCGTTCCGCTCCTTTCGTGATGTTGATGGTGATCTGATCGAAGATAGAAAATGATATGATTATTATTATCTATCACATACAAAAAAAAAAGTGGGAAATCATATGCCAGCCAATAAAAGAGGCATTTAGTCCATAGTGCATTAGTCGATTTGACCCATATGCACATTCATATTCATAGCTATGTTCATGTTTGTATTCATATTTAAATTCGTATTCGTTTTTATACCCGAGCGCACTTGTGCACAAGGGTATTATAACTTTGTTCACATAACGGTTGTTTGTAACAGGCAAAACGAATCGAGATAGATATAGACAAATGTATACATAAATGATCAGAATGAAAAGAGAAATCGATTAAGCGGTGACTGTCTGTCCGTCCGTCCGTCCGTCCGTCCGTC
>NW_023458562.1:31421429-31443423 GCF_013731165.1 Rhagoletis pomonella
TATCATTCATATGAAAAACGAATGAATGATTTTGGCTTAAAATTTTTTTTTATTTATGTGAATACACATTCTGATATTGGTGTCGTTATAAGAATATTCAAACAATGTGAAAATAAATTGAATTGAGATAAATTAAAATTGTTTAATGAATGTCCAAAAATATCTTTTCTATGTATAATGTACATACCCTATAAACATTCGGACTAATTTTAGAGTCAGAAAAGTCTCAGAATTCTGAGTTGTAACCCTCATTATGGGATCAAAAAAGAGTCAGAAAAGAACATATTTTCCTTATTAGAAGGGCGCGGCAATATGAGTCCAAGTTTCAAGTCATAATATAGTCTGAAATATGACACTTTCTGAGTCTTAAAGACAAATATTCTTCATCCAGCCAGCAAAATCATCGTAAAGGAGCTCGTAACTGGATATTTTCTCGAAGAAAAACCGAATAAAAAGTCGTTTATGGTAGCCGTTTAAGATCCGTTTGCGAGTAGTTTTGCGCTTGAAATTGTGGAGCGCCTACGAATAGTCGTAAACGGATCGAAAAACATTTCTACGCGAATATTATATATTGTAAAATATTGTGATCGCTGTGGTGTAGTGGTAAGCAGTGCGCGCTTCCCCGCCGCAGGGCCAGGGTTCAAGTCCTGGTCTAAGCAACATCGCAAAAAATATAGCAAACAGTTTTTTTCTTAACAGCGGTCGCCCATCGGTAGGCAATAGCAAACCTCCGAGTATATTTCTGCCATGAAAAACAGCTTCTCGTAAAAATACAATCGCCGTTCAGAGTCGGCGTAAAACTGTAGGTCCCTCCGCTTTGTGTGACAACATAATGACGCACGCCAAAAATCGGAAGAGAAGCTCGGCCAAACACTAACATATGTGTAAGCGCCAATCTATTATTGTTATATAATATTGTGGTTCAAGAAAAATTTCCAACAAAATTAAAACTTTTTCTTTTGCTGACAAATTACTACAAGCCTGTGTCTATAAAATTTCGTTTGTTTTATCATTTACGAGCCAAGCATTGAGTACTGACGAAGAGTCCAGACAACGGGTTTTTTTTTGAGGTTTTCGGAGCCATAACCGAGGCCCACTTCACTGCTCGTTAGCGCTTAGCGATCTTTGCCTTTCTGTATTTATTATTCGATGTCGAAATCCAAAGTTATTCGCTCATAGAATTTGCTCTTACTTCATCAAAAAGCTTTCCTGATATTCTCCGGCCTGACGACAGTCGGCACGTCAGAATTGGTGGCTAATTTAAGGGAGGTGTAGACTGGTGAAGTTCCTGGTCCTACCCTAGGTTACCAGCTGGCTCCGTATCCAACTTGCAGCAGTCTTAACTGAAATTTTTCGCTGGGTGGTAAGATTACTACACGTGAACACATAACTCTTGGTATTTGCCCGGCAGGCAGAGCTAACTGCTCCACTTTTGTGAAAGAATTAATTTTTTCGGTGTCCTGTAACAGGGCGTGACCTGACAATAATATAAGTTAGAATCTTCCGAGTGCTTATTGCGAGCCTTTTCTGAGTGCCTCTTGTGAGCTTTTCTAGTCGAGGCGAAGGTGACTGATTCAGTCAGCCTTTTTGAAGAGTGTTTTTCTTTGTGTATCCATAGTGGTCTAACAAGTAAAGGACGAAAAGGGTCATCCGCCAGGGCAGAGATCAGTTGTATGCAACTTGGTCAGGCTGAGTAGCTACGGAGACCGCCTCTTATCCGAAGCACTCCATTTGCAACGGAATTATTTAAAGGGCCCAGAAAGGCTGATAGTTGGCGTGGGTTTTTGACAGCTTTAAAGGAAAAAACTCATCACATAGGAATTGCTATTATCAGAGCATTTAAAATAGGGGCTTTGCTTGGGAAAAGGGCTATTAAGACCTGACAGTTGGTGTTAGAGTCAAAATACTCGAAGCAATCATATTTGGTTCCAAAAGTATACCCAGCGGATGGCGCCGTGTTTAAGATGTATGAAAATATATTTATGGCGTGCATTGTGTCATGTTTGAAAATGTAATTGTCTATATGAGAAGAAAAACTAACAAAATAAAAATCGAAGAAGAGCTCACAAGCTTAAAAAAGCTTAAGCTTTCTTGGGCGTGAAATTCATGGTTAAGAAGGAACAATTTATATTTTAGGAGCCCTCAGGTCTTATTGAAATCTGAAACTGGTTTTTTTTGACTCGTAAAAAAATTATGACCAAATTTCCAAATGCCTGTTGATTAAATATTTACGTAATTTTTGAATGAAATAAATTTTGCTATTTTTATTAATGACATGGCTATTTTGTAATGCCCATTTTTAAATATCATTAAAATATTTATCATTTAATTCCTAATGGAAACACGGCATTATGCAAATCAAAATGCTTAACACATTTGAATTTTTATTTTTTTTTTACCGAGCAACCACAGTATATTTACATAAAATCGAGAGGCGTACAACATCTTTTTAGTAACGATAAGTCTATTTTTATTAAAAATTATAATATTAATAATCAGATTTTTAAGTATTTTTTAAACTTCATCCATTAGTGATGATGTGGCCCAGGGCCAGGATGTGGTGGTCCATGATGCGGCGGTGATGGCCCATGATGTGGAGGTTCATGGTGTTTTGGCCCGTGGTGTGGAGGTTCATCATGCGGCGGACCATGATGTGGTGGTCCGTGATGCGGTGGTCCGTGATGAGGCTCTGGTGGTGGTGGCATTTTATCAATTAAAAAAATAGGTTTTCTAACTAATTCAAAACTTCTACTTTTGTCCGTAGCAATACTCTTCAATGAGCGCTATGTGTGAAACTGCTGTTCAAACTGCTCGAACATCGATATATATGGAATTCTTATCACCAATATTCCTATAAATATAGCACTTACGTATTTTGTGTTTATGGAGTACTCGTAAAATGTATTGGCGATATCTAGTTTTTTGGCATAAATGATTAATAAAATCAACACATCTTATCTAGGTACTAAAATGGAAACGAAAGCTCAATTTCTTTTACTCATAACAAGAAGTGTTTTGGCAAGTTTGATAAGAAAAAATGTTGATTAATGGAAATATTTGTTCTTTGACATTTTTGGTATTTCCAAAAACCAATGGTCAGTGTTATAGTTAAAAGTTTCGCAAATTTTTCGAGGTTATTATTATTGGGCGACATTTTTTGGAAATAACTTTTTAAGTATCTAAGGTTAATGTGTTTGTCACAAAAAATGAAAAACTCAGAACATAACTGTTTAACCTTTTTAGTACCATTATCAATGGTAAAAGCTATAGTACTAAACACTCGTACAAAGCGCGAAGTTTCGAAGGGGGGGGGTGGGCAGGAATCGCTGCAGGAGAGTTCCTGTCTGGGTAAGAAGCGCGACCATAGATTTTTAATCGAACTCTTGCAATACCTGGGCTTTTTAAACGGCAGTGTTCTGCCAGTATACCTGGCAAAGTTGAGAATTTCGGGTTTGTGAGTGTAAGAAGTTCATTTTACTGCATCCGGTCTACTCTCGACCAGAAAGACCTTGCAGTAGCGCATGTACTGGTTTTCAACCAGCGTTCGCTATGCAGACATGGGGTCCATCTGTTCAAGAGTAGGTATCTGTCCAATAGTAGCGACCCATGTTACCAGAGATAAGAGCGTAGCCGCCTAAAATACTAGAGTCAGTTAAGCACCCGATGCCCCGAAGTCTAACTGCAGCCCTACCTTCCACAGCATTATCTACGAAGTCGGCTGACGCTGTGACAAGCATGACATTAAGGGTCAGAATGCTAGTGTGGTCTAAGGGTCTCACGGAGTCCAATGAGGGCGGTACTTTGCATTCCAGTTTTTCGACTAGCGCAGCCTTTTTGTAGTGCATTCCACCTGGATTTACTATGGTTTCATAGAGCTGGACAATTACTGCAAGAGAGATGATCGGTATAGCGGTTTAGAGACACTGATACCTTTTTTACTCACATCTTCTTACTTATCTGAAAACAAATCCAACTACTTGACTGTGTTGAAAAGGAGTCTCATGGAATATTTTATACCTCCTAGAGAACAAGACGAGTTCCATCTTACTAGGATTAGGAGCGAGCACTGTGTGATATTGCGAAGTTTTCAGAGCCATGAGTTTTCAAGAGAGCCTTTGCGAGCAGTAGTGAAAACCTTGAAAAGTGCATATATGGAGGTCTCGAAAAGAATCGAGTTCCCTGCCAGGTGCGAGTGAAAAAACTGAAAATGTACTCCTGCGGTATAGATCCCCGCAACTTTTTAACGGTATACTAATAGCAATTATTTATCAACGTTCTACTGGTACATTGGTACTTCCGATTTCTACTTGTAAAAATTTGTCAAAATTGAGCCCTTTAAAAGCTCTGGCTATCCGATTTAATTCCACATCCATCAACGCATCACCTCAATCAACCATTGACAAATAAAATTTAAACGAAAGCAATTCGTGCATTAACAATTTAATGACCCACCATGCGGGCGCATAGTCAGCGGGAGAGATACCCAACAACGCACACAAAATAACAAAATGTTCAATGCACCGCAAAGTTGTTACATTTAAAAATTAATTATCGATAATAGGCACGTGTGCTGGACGTGCACGAATGCTGAATGGAAAACCCCAAATAAAATTTAACAAAAATTCTAAACACATTGGATGAGTATGTATCTCCATATGTATGTAAGTGCATGCGAGTGAGAGTAGAAATGAACAATTAACAGAGTGAATGGAACAGCCACGCACCCACCCGTTGCGTTTCCGCACCACACAATTTTAGAATCGATCACTTGCAGTTGACACTTTTCGAAACGGCTTCGCCTTCGAGCGATTGTTCGTATGTTCCATCAATGGAGGAACGAAAATGCGCGGGGTGCTATATCTAGTGAGAACCTGCATTTCAAATACGCACACACATACACACACACACAGGCACGCACGCACACAAACCGCCAACAATCGATCAACTGACGCAATCAGCACGAGACTGTAGGGAAATTGAATAGCTTTGGCTGATTGTCTATGGACCTTGCTTGCTTTCAATATGTGCCAGTTCGAGTATTCGAAGTTGTTGCTGTAGTTGCCTACATCGTCATTGTCAGCAGCAGACGTTCCTATTTTATTGTTGTTGTTGTTGTTGTTGCTTTTGTCATCACTGTCGCCAGCTGCTGCTAAATATACGCACGCCTGCACGCCCGCTCACTCATAGGCTACAGCACACACAAAAGCCTACAACCGGATGCAGCAACTTTTGACCATTTTGTTACAACTGACAATGTGTGTGCATGTTCAGCAGCTTTTGTATAATACTCTGAAGCTGCTATTGCTGATGATGTTGCCGTACTGTTGTTGCTTTTGTTGTAGTGTGTGATTGAACCCATGTTAACAATATCCCGGCACGTACAATGTAACGGATGCGTATTCTTCGAGGCTACGACCTTTATCCACTCGCATGTACGTAAGCTTTCGGAAAGAAAGTGATGGCGCATTGACGTATTGCGGAAGCATACTAGGCAGCAGAAATATTTTTTTTTTGCCGTAGCTGTGAAGGAACACAGAATTGGCACAACTGGCATGCAAATAGTGTCCTTTGGCACTGCACGAAATCAATATGGAGCATATGCCTGCGTGGAAGGATATCTCAGGAATTGATGCCAAGCACTGAAGGTTTGTGGAAGCACGCTTGCTTCAAGCTTGCATTTGTACACATGCGGCGTGTGGTTGCCGTTAATGAAAAATTTGGTTAGATATTTTAATTAATTTCGAACGGAAAAAGCCTGCCGCAGTTTTCGTAATAAGTTGGTAAACCGTCGCCGAAAGTAGATATTACAACAAGTTTAGTTTTTCGGAATGCAAATTTGATTTTTTTTTTCAATAAATCAAAGGCAAAAAATCTGACTGGAAATTTTTATTTATTTTTTTTGTAATTAGCATACTGGCCTTCTATACTTAAGGTTCAGTTAGTCTAGACCAGCGTTGGGCAAAGAGAGCTTTTACTCTGCTCTCGCCTATACAAAATGTATAGAAAGCTTAAAAGAGCTTTGCCCGCGGGCAAGGCAGTGCCCATCAGTGGTCTAGACTTAATTTACATAACGTAACCCAATATATTGGCCAACGCAATATGTATATTTTTGTTCAGAAATATTTTGATGTGGCTTATAGGCGGCAAAGTGACATTTGCTGAAGAGGATAATAAAAAAAAAAACATATTTTCGCTTCTGACTTAGTTGAGATATTGAGTAATTATTGACGATTTCTTACGTAAGTTAGAGTGAGAATAACTGAGCCTTTAGTCTTTCGGTTTCATTCTGAGGCTCTCCTGCTTTCCACAAGTGGGTATGGGGGCTCTGGGTCTAACAATATTTTCGCTAAAGCATCACAATCCATACGTAAACTTAAGCCTTGTTATCCAGTTAGCCAATTTTGGCAGCAGCCCCCTGATTCGATAGAAAATTTCGCCCTAGTGATTAAACGGAGGCCTACTAAGGGCTGGCCACTTACAGAGGGTGTATTCTAAGTCTTCTTATTCGTACCTTCTGCAAATAAACTTTGTGCTTTTGCTCCTGGGTACTCTTCAGGCCATTTGGCACATCCTCTATTGGCACAGTTGTGCATTGCTGATGATTCTCTCAGTCTCCACGGTAATAGTAACGCTAGTGTGTCCCGGAATGCTGTATAAGTTTATATCTGTAGCGGCGTATAATTCAGCCATGGCTGCCTTGGTATCTACGCAGTTCTTTTGCAAGTTGCGTGATTCATTTATCCATTTATCTGGTTACTGCTCGATAGTTCTAGCTCCATCTTTATAGCTCAGACTTCTGCAAAGAAAATCCTATGATAATGTGATAAGTAATAAAATTTACCAAGCTCAAATTCCTCACGTCTTAAGCCAACTTTCGACCTCAGTAGCGGCCCTAATTTTCGTTCCAAAAAAGATGACCACCAGCTACCGTATCTGTGGTATATCAAGCATATCTCATTACGACGAGATTCATCTGGAGTTCAGCCGTTGCTTATGCTGCCGCGACTTGGTAGGAGATATTATTGAAGCCTTCGTCTTTACCTTACCTTACCTTTACCGCGAGTTCCTTACGGACAGATCCTTTTATTCGTCAAACAAAATTGAGTGAGGCAGTATCTATCAATATTCACCTTACTTTAAATGTTATGTGCGGATTTATCAACTTTGCTAGAGTCTTCAGAAATAACAAAGTTATGCTAATTAGCTTGTAATTTTTAGGATGCGCGTGATAGTTTCTGCCTGCCTTTGGCGAGTATACCACCTGTGCCGTTCACCAAGACTTTGGAGCATTGGGAAATACTGCGCTTTGTCATGTTACCAATCAAGCACTCCATGAGGACGTAGAAAGCTCCCTGCTTGAATGGAGGAAGGTGTTTCTTAATGTGAATTTTGCGTCTTGTGAAACTAGCCGGTTGCTGCTGGATAGTTTACATATTGATGTCCATTGATTTCTGCACTTTTTCAATTCATATTCATATGTGGCATTAACCGCTTGCAGAGCGAGATTTTGATGCTTGATTGCCGTCGAGCCAAATCGAGGCCAGGAGAATACACTCAAACGTCTGATTTAAACTACGACAAGCACAGGGTGAGAATGTTGCCAGAGAGTTAAGTAGCTCAGTGAAAGCTACGCCCGGTTTGACGTTGCAATTCACAAACTATAAGAATCGTTCTTGCATTTCCAATTTTCCAGAGTCCTTGTCGAATAAAACAACGCAAAATGAAAACAGTCTGCTACTTGACTTCCACTCCGCATGTTCATGCAATACAGGGTGATAATTACCGATCAATTCCACAATACCAAGGACATTTTCAAATAAATTTTGGGCATATGTACGCTCAAATAAAGATACCGGATCGCATTTAAAATAAGATGAGTATAGCGTTTTAGAATGCAGAATTTTTACTTCAGCATGAAGTGAATGTTTGTTATTGTAATGATAGTGTTCATTTAATTAAAGATAAAGATCTGGTTAAAAGGTATTCAATGCAGGAAAATTCATTATTTACATGAGTAAAAACTTTTTTTTTGTCTCTTCTATTTTTAAGTTCTTAGGCCATATGTAGTACCCTGTAAAAGTACTTGTGTGCAAGTACTAATAGCAAAAATTGGATTTGTGTGCGCTAAAAAGTTGATTAATTTGAAACCACAGAAATACGAGTGTTTCCCATTACCTTGCCTCATTTAATCCTGTCGTAGTGGACAACGATAAAGACACTTGCAAAAGAAAACAAAAAAACATTAAAATTATAGAAATATTTTCATGTGCGACTTCAATGTCACGAACAAAGTTGAGCTTTTCCTAGTTTACTACAATGTGAACTTGACTCCTTATTACTCTTACTCTCGGCTTAGTTGCTCACTCCTTTTCAACTCGCTCATTTTCTATCTGTGGCGTGTGGCAGCATTGTAACTTTGGCCATGTAATCCGCTTAGATTTTCACTGCATTGCTATGAAAATGAAATGCAGACAGCCATTGGCATGACTTGCTCGCCATGAAATCATATCTACATAGCGCTGAAGCTGAATAAAGCTTTTGCAAAGACATGACAATATCATAAAAACATGACTGAAATACGTTCAAAATTTGACGAGCGCAATTTCGCATGATACTTGCCGCATAATACACACTATGTACATATGTATACACATTACGGTGGTCCAAAATAAGTGAAGTCGGAATTTGAATGTTCTATATCACTGATGGGCACTGCCTTTCCCGCGGGAAAACCTCTTTTATGCTTTCTATACAGTTTGTACAGGCGTATGCAGAGTAAAAGCTCTCTCTGCCCATCGCTGTTCTATATCGAAAAAATATATCCCTATTTTTTATTTTGAATTTAAAAAAATATTTAGAGGTCGTCCAAAACGCTCAAAGTTTTCCATGTATTTTATATGGAAAAAACAACTTTTCGTAGAAATCGTAAAGAATTTTTGAAATTCAATATTTTTTCCATCGAAGAGCTCTGGATCTCTTCGGAAGACCTCCAATAACAATACCCGATTATTTATTTAACCATTTTTTAATACTAAAGAACTGCATTTCTGGCATCTACTGGGGTTTTGGCGGACCTATAAAAATATAGTTACTATGAAAAAATGTTTAAATAGATAATTGTGTAGTATTACTGGGAATCTCCTGAAGATAAATACATTTTTCCGATCGAAAAATATTAATTTTGAAGAATTCTATACCAATTCTACGAAAAGTAGGTTTTCCCCATATAAATACATGGAAAACTTTGGGTGCTTTGAGCGACCTCTAAATATTTTTTGATTTTAATATATAAGATAGGTATAGAACAATCCTAGGGATGAGAGCATAAAAATTCCGACTTTAAATTTTCACGTGTATTTTTGGACCGCCCTAATATACATTAAATGTGCTTTGAACTCATAGCACTGCAGAGTACCCCTAAACCCCACAGAAATTTTGCACTGCTAGTAAAAACTCACAAGTTTTCAGCTTACGATTGAATTATCATATAACCACGTACGTATGTACATATGTGTGTGTTTTGTGTTTGGTAATTGGAAATCTCATTTTTGACATATTAAGCGGAAATATTTTCATTTGTCTTGTTTATCCTCAGTTTTAATTAAGGACTCAATTCAAATGCCATTATAGAGAATTAAAAAGCATGGTTTCTACAAGAACTACACAATTCAGGCTAAATTTACGGTCAAGCTAAAATTTAGACGGAAATTGAATTTGAAAAAATCTCGGCCAAAAGTGACTAAGTATCGTATGTTAAACTCGATAAAGAATATGCCACAACCTTAAAAGATGTCAATGTCCACATCACATGTGTATCGATAACACAGTGTCGATATCGATAAATTTATCGGAAGCTATATCGATATTGATAAAAGTATCGATAGCAATAAATTTATAAATATGTACACCTTAGAAACATATTTCAATAAAATAATCGATAAGTTATAGAATTTTTATAGCGCTTTCACAAAAACAAAATGAGTTTATATAATTTTCTTATATGTATTTACACATGTGTATACCAACAACATAGTATCGATACCAACCAATTTATCGGAAACTATGTCGGTATCGATAAAACAGAAATATGTATCAAAAGGGACACAACGATATACTGGATACATCCGTACATATTAGAAATATGTAGGTTGGATTAAATGATCGATAAATCATCGAGTTTTTATCGTGAAAATCAGTCGCTTTTACACAAGCGAAATGAGTTAATGCTAGTTTTATCAATATATCGATAGCATATTATCGATATCAACAAATTTATCGGAGACTATCTAGGTATCGATAAATATAAATATCGATAACGACATCTATACCGTTAAAGATAAAGCTATAACATATATCTTAGATGCAAGTTTGATCAAATACTCAGGAAGCAAAAACACTGTAGGAACGCTTAAATGACACAAAACTTAATTTTTGATTGTAGATTACGGGTCTGTATACCGTTATTCTAGATCAGGCCGTTCAAAATGTATACCTCAACAAGGAAAAATTTAAAAACTACATACTCATACATGGCGTTTCTTTGCCGCTCATATTTTATAGGGCAAAATAATTACTCAATTTCACTTGACCATTACCAACTCTTTTGTTTATCCATCGAAAGGTTTTAATACAGCTAAAAAATACAAAAATAACAACATATTTTTGTTATATTATTATATTTTATTAATTTTTTCCCTGTTAAAGTTTGATTTTTGTTTACATAAAAAAAAATATTTTGCGAAAATGACCGGATCTTGAAAAACCGAATACAGACTCGTAGTCTACGATTCAAAATTAAGCTCACGTGTTTCGGCGTTTTTTCTGGCATTTCAAAAGTTTTTCCGTGGGTTCCAGCGATGATGATCTATTTTTAGCGATCTGAAAGTTCGTCCACACTTGTGCTGGTACGGCGACAATGGAACTCAATTAACTGGATATTATCCGGTTAAGATTATTGTGCAGAGTTCTAATATTATTTATCCAGTTTTCCTTAATTTCGGGTTATGGGTTCTTTCCTCAAAAAGTAATAACCACTTTATGAGAAAACGAAGTTTTTTATGCTTCCATTTTCCTCGAAACTCATGAGCCTGTCTACTTTCAATGGCTGTCAAAAACAAAGTGAATCACGTAGTGTCTCATACCTTGACAATAGTCTACTTGCAGACTGTCAGCCAGTCGTAGTGTTGCATTAAAGTAACTTTCTGACGAAATCGCAAAAGTCATTGACCAATCACGCTCTTGATTTTTTATCTGTATAGCACATAGCATATATTTCCGCTTACATTTTCATCATGTCAACTTCTTTTCACATATTTGCTTCATATCAAAAATACATAAAGGCAATGAATCATGGATGGCGCTGCTTTCTTTACTTCTTTACTCTTTTATTGCTCTCATGTATTTATTCGTGCTAACAAAGTAAATCATAATTTGACAAATTATGATGACTTAACTTGAAATGTTTCACATTATCCCATTGATGCTGATGACCGCAGATGATTCGCAGCCATGATTCAATAATACAAGGTTGTGTAATTTGTGACAGCTAAAATTTGACACTCCTTTATCTGGATTTGTATTTTGGAAGTAGGAGAAAGGGGAAGAATGTGATCGCATTTTGCGAAAACGGTACTGAATACGTACGGAATGGTACTACAAAAAGGACGCAAAGTATACAATTAGAAGTAAAATGTGTATTATTAATTCTATGCGAATTTGCAATATATTTGGTGTTTTAATTGAAATACTAATCAATACATAAAAATATGCTATTTTGATTTAAGTTATTCGTCATTTCCGGGAACAAATCTAGAATACCGACCGTTCAGCTATGCAAAAACGAAAAATGCAGATCAATAGAACTTTTTATGCGCATTTCAACCATGCCAAAATGATTTGGCGCAAGTGAAAAATGAAGAGGTTCTAGAAGGTTAAAGTTCAGTTTTTAGATAATTTAAATATTAATATCTTATGAACTTAATAACCGATTAAAAAACTAATGACGTCACCATAAAGGTAATTAATTTGTTCTTCAGCTGATGTACATAATTTATAGCTTTTTGTATTTTTAAACCAATACCACAAAAAACGAACAAATGTAATTTTTTCATGAAATAACCTTTTATGAAAAACTGCATAATTAATGGTAAAGAAATGTATATTATTTAGAGAGTACAAGTAATTATCTTTAATTCGATATTACATATTTTATTATGATCTACTTTTGGGTTTCAACAATTTAGTGATAATAAAAAATACAAATAAACCTCTTATATCTTCTTTATTTTTTACCTGCGCCAAATAAATTTGGTATCTTTGAAATCAGCGTAAAAAGTTCTATCACTCGGCATTTTTTGTTATTTTATAGCTAAACTGTCGCTATTCTAGACTTGTTCTAGAAAATTACGCAAACGAAGGTGACTACTAATTTGGTTTTACTACTAATTTAACTAAAAACTGTAGAGTGAGCAACATTCTGCACAAGTAAAGGAGCCGATTTTATGTGTGGGAGCGAGAAGACTGTTTTATTACAAAACCTTTCTATTATTGAATCATGATTCGCAGCTAAAGCGCATTCTTTGTTCTTTTTTGTTTTCTCTCATTTTTTATTTGCGTCAAATTTTGTTTTGTTTTGCCATTGTGGTGATGAGAAATAATTTTTCTGGCAAATTGAAGCTGGTAATTTTTTTGCGCTGATGTTTTCGAAGAGAATGTATTCGGCGTTAAAATGTCATCTTAACTTTTTCTCTGATCGAATAACAAAGTTGCTTAGTTTTATGTACATACATATATTATATTCCTTTATCACTTTTCAGCAGTCAAATTCCGAAAATCTTACGATTTTTTGCATGTCGGTCTTATCATTTTGAATACTGTATGGTCAGACATAGGCAATGTAAATCTTGATTTTCGAAACTCCGAAGGTTGTGGAATCGCTGCCATCTGAAAATAAGATTGGTAAAATTTTACAAATGCAACTCCTTCTACTTGAATATTTTATTGCGCAGACTTCCTTTCTTCGTAGACTGCCTTCGGCTGCGTTTAGGGATTATAACCCTTACTAAATAGAATGCTCCTATCTGTGTTGTCGGAAAAGGGCGGCGGAAGTATTTTTTCCCAGAACTCCATTCTGGATAGGGGGCCTTCGGCCGCGCTTAGGGATTATAACCCTTACTATGTAGGAATAACTCTCCTTTCTATGTTTCTGGAAAAGAGCGGCAGAAGTATTTTTGCGCAGCCCATCTTTCTGCGTATGAGTTTTAGTACGTGATTGATCATTGATTGGACGCACAAAGCTTATGGGTATTTATTCACCGAAAACCATTTCTAATGAATGCCAAAACTGAGTATTACGTTCTAAAACTTGGGAAAAAAATGTAATAAGGGCATGAGCGCGAACAATATTTAACACACCGTTAAATAACCAAATATAAATGCAGGGCAGTAGGAAATATGTACATGTCGCACACGATCTTCAAAAGTGACACAACTCAAAAATTGCCATTTTTGAAATTATGCACTAAAAATTGACACAGAACTTTTATTTGCCTTTCAGCAAAAGCTGGAGCAAATTTTTGTTATAATTTGCTGAAAAAACCTAAGGTAAAAAAAGTCTTTCTTGCACATATAATTAGCATGTGCTAAGAAATAGTTATTCGCATTTTCTGACGAACGTATGATTTCGGGTTGTGTCAGCTTTGAAGACTTACGTATACATATGTTTTTATATGAGTACATATATTTGTATTTATGTATGTACATTCCCATACGCCATCGAATATCCCTCAAAGCGATGTCATAAAATGTAGAAGTTTAAAAATGCATGAGAAAAATAATCGAAAACATTGGCTATTATATTCGATACCAATTGCGTACTTGAAAGCGATGCACAAAACAAACCATGCAGAAATAAACTAAAAAAATCTAAAATCGAATTTGCAAATCTGAAAAAAAAATTACGAAACATGCAAATATTGTGTTTTAAATCGAATCCATATGCTGCATCCGGAGAGTTGGGGAAATTGAAAAAACTCAAACGTTGATAGCAAAATTCACAAAAAGGAGAGGGTGCATAACACAATAAAATATGAGCTGTGAATTTTGGCATACATTTCAAAAAAGAAAACACCTGGATGTCAAATACGTAAAGCTACAAAAAAGACAATATTAAAGTATTTTTGTTTCAAGAATAAAAATAAGATGCAAAACTAATACAGTGAACAGCCAAACTATTATTAAGCGTTAGACCCGTTTTAGACGTGCCGGTCGCCGGAAAGAAATTTATGAAACCAGACATAAGGGATGCCGAATTTTAGGTTTTGAAAATCTGACCTCATATTCGTCACCAGCGACCCCACAAACCCATTGATAACTAGATGAAAGTAAATCCGTCAATATTCATAAAAATTAGTCTGTCACATAATCTCCGCCAGGTTTTTTGAGGTTAGAAAAAATCCTGACGCCATGGGGCAAAACGGAATTCATTTCGTTTTCATGTTCAGCGACTCCAAAAACATTGGAGCACCTTTCATTGAATTTTTTTTTGTGGTCTTGTGTTACTTGAAAGTCCCCATCGGTTAGATAACGGTGGTTGCCACACTGCACAGTCCGGAAGAGGGGCATATTAAGGTCAGTTGGACTCATTGTAATGCAATTTTAGCGAGCTATGTTTTAGTTCTCTCGGTTTCCCGCGAGATAGAGCCAATGCGTTTGATAAACCTACGGATGTAAGAGATAGTGGCTAATACTCTACAGCTCCTTCTCGTCGCTGTAGCTTGCTGTGTTTCACTGTACCTGAGTACTCGTACCACGTTAGTGTTAATTTTCGTGGCTAGCTCGTTTGAAGTCGTACACTTTCGAGGAAGTTCTACAGCAATCAAGAGATCTAATCGTTGCTTGGCTGTCAGAATAAACGGAGTTCTAATAAACTCGTGTGGCCTGTTATCGAGCTGAATATTGGGATAATGTAATCAAGTTTGCGGAAAGTGGCTGGAAAGGTGCACAGACATATCGGGTTACCGAACCTAAGGTCTCTCCATGAGTGTGCTGTATTCAATCATATTGCGTTGGAGTTGATTTTTTACCTATCGTAAAGGTCGTTAGAAAGAAGATTTATGTAGAATAGTTTAGAGGGCCTTTCTGGGAGTAGATGAGAGGGGCTCTTCCCATTGCAATCGTGGTTATGAGCGCACCTTCATACCTGAGAAAATAGTTTTCCCCTCAGGAAGGACAACACAACTATTTTAAAGTGGCTTGAAGTTGCTGTTTTGGTTAAAGGGTTAAATTATTGTGATGTACATTACATCACACTCCTACCCTGTCGGAAACACCAACAACGAAAATGACAAAATTTTTGACTTCAAATACCACAAATGGTTTTCTGGGGCCCTTACTTTAAAGTAGGTGTTAAAAAGCTCATTAAATATGCCAGTTGAATGTTTGATAAAAGAGTTAACCGAGGGTACTTTTCTCCTTAAAAAGAAGTCTTTTGTTTTAAGAATATTCAACATATTTTAAAGAAATTTTCCCCACTGCAAAATGGAAAAAAAGCTTCAGTCAAGAATCAAACCCATCACTCTTTTTCTCCCTACTCACCATATTCAGTAATTGGACACGTATTCATAATACGTAATAAAATAATTTACTAGTTACTACGCGTACCTTTGATCTTCATTAAAATTTCATGACGCAAATGTAAAGGTTATCGAGGCAGTGTCAAAAATTTAACACAGAAATGAAAAACATTGAAACTGTAGCCGAGAAAAGAGTTGCAACTCAGCCGCCACTAACTTCTTCAAAGTCACAACGAAATAATTATGGCTTTTTGAAGGTACACATTCGCATCAGAGCTTAATCTGGTTTGAGCAAACAGGCACATAATAATAAATTTGGATATCCAATTGCAGCGGCGTTATAATTATTGTACGTGATTCTATTTACTGGTAGCTAAACGAGTTGAGGGCTGCCGTGAGCTGTGATGAACACGCATGACAAGGTGCTGGAGCGCGGTGTGCTAATTTTTTTTTTTTTTTTGGTGAGTAGTAAAGAAGTTGTAGGCAGTAAGATGTATGTAAGTGGTGTGAAATTACGACACCAGGAAGACTGATGAACCGGAAGTGGGAGTGCTGTAGAGTGAAGAGTAGGCAGAGCACAGCTTACTTATTGCCTGACTTTTGGCTGGCGTAATTTGATACGACCACACTCATAATTTTTCTACATAAATCCTACCTTCTGGGAAATGCCTCACTCCACCTTTGTTCTTTCACGCCTTACATAATTATAGGCAAATGAGTTGAGTTGCAAACAACATGTAAGCCTCAACATAAAACAGACAAATTGTTTGTGTATACACAGCCGACATCAGTGTTGCCTTTTTTTTGGGATTTTCTACCAAAATTGGTACGATTTTTTTTTTCTATGTGGAATGTTATTTTGGTAGTTCTTAATCATACTGTTCAAATATTTTGGATAAAAAATATGCGTTTTTCGTCTTATGTGCACGAACTGAGAGTCTAGGTTTCCCAGTAGGTGTCAAGAAAAATAACCATTTTCAGGGTTATGGTTTTAGCGGCCACATCTGTTAGAGTTTAACATGTATGTGCTAAGCTGTTGGCACAGTCTTCAATGCTCCTGTTATTCTAAACTTCGCTAGTTTCTGCGCTATATCGATACGTTTTGCATAGGTATTTTTATTCATTGCTGTCCACCACACTAGTACTTAGAATAATGCCGGTTTCACAATCGCATTGAATGCCCAATGTGTTAAATCTGGGGGCAGGCGCCATGTATTGTTCAGTTTTTACATGCGTAGATAGCAACATATTCCTTTTTCGCGCTTTCCTTTTTCGCTTCCACGAAAGTTTGCTATCCATTAATACCTAAGTGTTTCGTGTGATTTTTCTGTGCTAGGGTCCTGAATTTTATACTTCCTTGTCTCTTCACAAGGTCTCTTCACTAGGTCTGTTATATCCGAATTTAAACTGAGGCCTAATTCCTCGGACTATTTTTAATAATCGCGAGTGTTTAGTTCATCAGGGAACTCGTCGTGATATTGTCCCCATAAGCAGTTATTTTTATCTCTCTGCCTTGAACAGCAGTCTTTTGACTGCTAACGACCATAGGAGAGGAGATAGGACCCCCCTCGTGGAGAGAGGCCCTATGTTGACTTGTTTCCGCGAATTCGCTGCACCCCATTCGTCCGAGTCTATGCGACAACCTAGTAGTTTGCATATCCAGTTTCTTAGGGTTATGCTAATCTCAACCAGTTAAGCCCCTTAAAAAAAAACGAAAGACTGGTTGGCATTAAAGGACGACGACCTCTCCGACCGGCCGAATTCTATACAAAGCCCTTTTACAGGGTATATATTTGTATAAAGCTTTAGTTTTAGTAGGTTTTGAAGGCTCTTGATAGGAAAAATAAATGCCTGAGTGGCAACACTGGCCGACGTCAGCAATGGCGAAAAACTTTCAGCCGCTCAATAGCGCTGCTCTTTGGCAGCATATCGGACTCATAAGGCATCATCAAAAATGCTTCTCAAAGCGAAAACTTTAAACTCGAAATTTTTGAAGGTTGCCAGCAAAATGAACACAGATTAAGGGTTGCAGGCATGACACCCATATATGTATGTACGTAAGTAGTATTGCATATTTTTCAAAAGCTGCTAATGTTTATAAATTAGGCATGAGATGCCAACAGGCCAAAAAAAAATATTAAAAACAACAGCAAGCAAGCTCACAGCAACGTAAATCAGCAACTAGATACATATGTACATATGTATGTAAAAGAAAGAAAGAAGAGCGCTTGCGAAAAGTGCTGTGGGTGGTTAGGAGGGGATACTAGCTCAGCAGGGTGGCTCGTCAAAAGTTTAGTTATGCCAAAAGCGTACGCTATTATATATGAGTCTGCACACAATCTTACTAGCGCACACTGACACACACACACACACATACATGCATGCGCGCACTTCACCTTCAATGCGCTGTCAAATATTTGCTGCAGATTCAACACTTTTTACGACGGCTTTTCATTCTCCAGCATCAGCTTAGTTTCGTCGACGTGCTGCTCAGTTAACGGCATCGACATCAGTCGACAGCGTGTGTGCATTTAATTTTCATTAGCAATTTATATAGCGCTATTTCGTTGAAGTGTTTGAACCGCTTGTACGCCTAAAAGTATGCTAATTAATTTTTTAGTTTGCAAATTTCATGAAAAGCCGCTACGAAGTGCTGCATTCCACGCGATGGTGGGTGGACTTAAAGTTTTATGAAAGTTGATGAAAGGGCGTCTTTACAAAATGCATAGTAATGCTACAACGAGTGCATGTATTTAGTAACATCATTTTCCTATAGACTTTCGTGACGAAATTGATTGAGCCTCACATGTTGGGTATTTCCATACTGGCTATTGCTCGTAAAAAACTATAGCGCCTAGCAGAGAGGTCTACTTGTGTAAAATATAAAGATATAAACTCTTGAGAAAGGTGTGATGAAATGCGCGAAGAGTTAGCAGGCGGCAACATAGCATGTGGGGTTTTTCCCCAAGTCAGTCAGTGGGATTTTGCTTTCTATTAGGAGCTCGGTAAAGCTGCTTAATTTTGCTACATCCGTTGAAAAATTCTAAAACTATCTATCGAGGATGCATGTAACAGGTCCATTTTCATAAAAAAACATCCAATTTCTTGCGCAGGCAATCGAACGAGGTAGGGCTTTCTTATTTATTGTTGTTCCTTAAAGAGTGCCGCATGACAATAATAAAGCCAAGAAACATTATCGATTCAAAGGAATCGAGCATTGATACGGTACACTCCACGTAAAAAAGAGGGCACAGCTATATTTAAACTAAAACAACACAATTCAGATTTCCCTCATCGGAACGACTCTCACATTATCCTCGGTGGCGAAATACCTAAGCATTCGTTAGAAACCAAACTAAGCAATTATCTAGAAGCGAATAAAAGGAGCCTGGATGGATGAACACGGCTTTGCTTTTATCCAGCACTGAATAAGCAATACAATGGCAAAAAATTAAGCAGCATTCAGAGAACAGCTTTTTCAAGCGCTATAGGAGCAATTAATAGTGCAATTCTGACTAAGATAGTAAAAAGTCTTTGGAAAGACGAATGAAGTACAGTAGTCAAGAGAGATTTTGTTTATTCTGTCAAGTCTTAAAAAACCTACCTCAACAGTCGCAATGGCGGAGTGCATGCCGTTCGAGAGATCTGAGGTTCGAGTTCTCGGATAACGGATTTTTTTTCATTAATTTTTTATATATTGAATTAATATAATTTTTTAGATTTTATTGTTTTACACATTTGTTTTTGTTATTTTTTGGCCTTATAACAATTATATTCAACAATTTATATTGAGCTCGAGGCCGTTTTTTAAATGAAAATTTATTGTGGAAAAGCAACAATAATTTGAAAAAATGGTAGAAGTGATAGCTATTTCGGAAATCACCACATTTCCTCTTCAGACTTCTTTCAGTAGGATTCGAACCGACGATCCCACTGACTCAGCCAGTTGCCTATGCACCGTGCTAAGTACGCCTTGTAAATTATCGTTTGCTTTTTTCCACTATTTTCATTTTTGTTATGCCAACACAATCAAGCGCAGCTATTCCTCTGCAATTCACTTGATCGTGTGGTTGTTGGTATTGTTGGTTTTTGCTAATAATTCTATTTTTAGAATGTTTAACTTTTAGGTGTGCTCGTCCTTAAGTTGTTGCCTCGAGCTCAATATAAATTGTTGAATATAATTGTTTTACACAGAAAAATTTTTATTTATTACTTTTATCTAATTTTTAGAAAGTTATTTTATTTATAGTTTTATTAAAGTTTTCGATCTGTTAATCTTGTTTAAATTTAGTTTTTAGATTATTGTTGTAAAAAGAAAAAAATGTGTTTTTTAATTCCCACATTTGTTAACTTCACTAAATTTTTAGGATTCTTTTTTATTATTTTTTGTTTTAGTAATGTAGTTTTCTTTTACTGAATATTATTGTTAAAAAAATATATTTTTTATATATTTTAGACACCTGCTTTAATTATTTTGAATTTTTTTATATCTTTAATATTTTTTCTTTTTTAACTCAATTATAATTTTTATATAATTTAATTTTTAGAAATCTGGATTTTATGGATTAAAATGAAAAAAAAATTTCTATTTCATTTAAAGTTTAGACACTTGCTTATATATTTTTGTTCGTTTTTTTATTTAATATTTTTTCTTTTAATTCAATTTTAGAATTTATTTTTTAATGATTTATAGCCAATTCAACGAAAGTAATTCAAGTAAAAAATTATTTAAATATTTTGAATTTTATATGGAAATTGGCAGAAAATAAAAAAAATTTTCCATATAAAATGCTGGTGAAACCGGCTATTAGAAAGAAAAATTGGATTTTTTTTTATTAAATTTAATTTTTAGAAATCTCCAGAAATCCATTGCCATTCTGTGGCGGCGTAAAATTGTTGGTCCTTCCATGTGTGTAACAACATCAAGATGCACACCACAAATTGGAGGAGAAGGTCGACCAAACAATAAGCATGTGGTGTTCATAAGTTTTACGGAACATTTTGGAACAACCAAAAATATATTGAAATGGCATGACATTTAATTTCTGCCATGCCTGTTGTTTCTTTGTACATATTTTTCGTTTAGTAAACGAAATGTTTGTCGATTTTCGATACGTTTTAACATTCTTAGATAAATATACATTTACAAATTTAAATGCATTAAGGCGGGCGCTCGTAGGTAACATGTGTCGATGTTAAAAGTGCTTTGGTTATAAACACTGGAAAAAAACCAACAAAATCCCAAAAATATCAGAAAGGACCACTTAAAAATCTAAGCAAAGAATTAGAACCATAAAACCTCAAAACAAACTCTACGCGCGATAAAAATAATTTTATTAATTTAAATTTAGTAAAGTAGTAACCATAAAAGCAGGTGACATAAACCTATACACACAAACTCGTGTGTGTGGGTGTGTCACGGAAAAACACTTCAAATGTAGCTGCTGGTAGGTTCATTATCAGACGGAAACGGAAACAGCAACCAACGGCAGCCAAAGCCTCAGCCACAGCTACGGCGAATAGCGACCACAAATGGAAAATGGCGCCTAAAGCGGTCTGTTCGCGACGAAATGGCACTTTGCGGTCGGCACTTAGTCGTGTAGCTGTCGCGCAATAGAAGCTTAGAGCAAAACAAATAAAAAGCTGCTAGGTGAGTTAAAAAAAAAAAAATCAAAAACGCGATAACGAAAGTAGCGCTCAAGTATCTGGTAACTTTGATAGCAAAGCAAAGGGCGAAATGGTAATTATAAACTGGCTACTGTTTTGCTGTGGACCGCAAGCAAGCAAGCAAGGCGTCATAAAGCTTATCTGCACATTAGCACTTGCGCTTCACTTCACTTTACTGCACGTCACGTCACTCGGTAACACGGATCAAGTCATCACATCAACACATACATAAATACAAGGCGCGCCTAGCTATATGCTCCATTTTACTACGACGTTTCATTTGCTGCAAGTAAACTGCTGAGTTAAGGCCTAATGCTGCTTTATGTGTATGTAGATATGTATATGTACACAGACTTAAGCTCCTGTGAGTGAATTTTTTGTTTTTTCTGTGGTTTTCTGTGGTTGTTTTACCTGGAATGAGTATGCAAATCTGTATGCTAACTGTAAAAGTTGCCACAATACAATGCATATTCCCCTTTACTTAATAATAAATGAAAGTGATTCGCCCTTATCGGCGCTTTTTTCCAGGCGCAATAAAATGTGTCAGCTTTGCGGTTGACTATTTCGGTTAACTCAGCACCTTTTGCTTAATATTTAGCTTAATTAGGCTCTTTGCCCCCTTTGGCTAATTGAATTTTTGAATTACGACTTTTGAGCGTAATTGCCGCAATCCAGTGACGTATTTCAACACGTAATATGTGGCCATTAGGCATTAGGTAATATTGGCTATCGAAGGGGCTCACTCTAGCTTAAAT
>NW_023458562.1:31443433-31450995 GCF_013731165.1 Rhagoletis pomonella
TTCTGTGGGGCTTGTGTGAAGTAGAACCTGACCTTTTGGTATGAGGATAAAAGTCTAGAGGGGGCACGACATGGGATAAAGGGCGAGTGAGATTGGAGTGCCGTGTGCAAGAAGAACGCAACTTCGTCAAGGCAAGCTGGCCTATCTAATTCGATCGGCATACTGAGTCCCTAGTGCAGCTATCATAGAGGCATTAGGCCGTGTGGATCGGCCTCAAATAGACAGCACGACCATTCTGCACCCGTGAAGATCCCAGATGTGGTAAACATTCATCGTGTGAGAGAAAAAGAGGAGGAGACTTTTGTCAGCCAAAAAGCAGATATAATACTCAGGCGACACCTTACTCGAAGCGGCAGCGGGAGTGCACACTACCTTCAGAAATGCAACTTGGTACTCGGTGCACCGGATGCAGAAGAGAAGTGAGAAGCACCTTAGCCATTCAGATGCCAGCAGAGGCGAGGGTGTTCGAGGAGCTACCCATACTACAGGAGGCAATCATCGATAAATTAAAAAAAGGAAAGAAAAATCCGCTCTCTTTTTGGGGTGTTCTCTCGTCTTGATCTACTTACTGCTTGTTGGCTGCAAGAGAAAAATAGGACTGCAGCGCGGGTAACATATGTAGGAATCCAGAAAGAAGACCTAATAGGTACCGAATTGTGTAAAATGAGCATGGGCGTATGTTACTACTAAAGCACAGTCTGATGGTAAGGCGATGAGCTATAGACTATGTACATACTTACTTCGGCATGTCGCTCTATCAATAGTAGTGTCGAGGTCACGGATATTTGGCTAAATCAAGTAATTGATAAGGACTCTTACACCATTATTTCACAGAGGTAGACAGATGCAGATCGACGACTAACTTTCCCAGGATATTCTCAGAAAAACTGCCTTGAAGTCTAAGTAAATGTACTTAGTGATGGGTTGAATCGGTCCGGAAGTGGACCCTAAATGCCTAAATTCCTACGAAGTAAAAGCTAATGGTGGCACTCGGCTTCAGAAGGCTTATCCTCAGATTTTGATGACCCAATGGAAATATGAACCCGGTCTGGCTGACAAGCTCCATGGGTAATTTACATCAATGTCGGCCGCTGTGGTGTAGTGGTAAGCAGTGCGCGCTTCCACTTCGCAACGCCTGGGTTCAAATCCTGGTCAAAGCAACATCGCCTAAAATATAGAAAAAAGGTTTTTTCTTAACAGCGGTCGTCTCTCGGCAGGCAATGGCAAACCTCCGAGTGTATTTCTGCCATGAAACATAGCTTCTCATAAAAATACAATCGCCGTTCGGAGTCGGCGTAAAACTGTAGGTCCCTCCGATTTGTGTGACAACATACAAGGCGCACGCCACAAATTGGAGGAGAAGCTCGGCCAAACACTAACATATGTGCAAGCGCCCATATGATATTAACTTCAAAAATTATTAGATAGCAGACGATCGACTTGAATTCATAAGGAGTACTCAAACCAACTTGTTTGGATCTAGTAAGTCAACAAATACTTGCAAAAGACCTAACTGCTACAACTTCAGCAGACTTAAGACTAATAACGCGTCAGGGAACTTACCTTGCTATCTAAACGGCTGCTTAATTCCTGAAAACTAACAAAAAATTTAGCAAACAGCTTTATTCATTTTACTGCTAATGCATATGCAGTCAAAAAGTGAGCAAAGATCCCCTCAAATTTCCCCCAAAAAAAAACGAACTATAAAATAAAAATAAAAGCAACATTTATGCATTTTCTCGCTATTTCGCTTTTACCGAAAATTGACATGCCATCCAATTTAAGTGAAAAGTTTGCACCATTAACGTTGAAGTTTAAGTTGACAGCCGTAGTGGAGGTTGGGCGCCTCAAAGTATACCTCATTTGTTACTTTACAAATATTTCTTATTTACCAATTCGTGTAGTACACGCTTGTTTACCAATGACGAGCGGTGGAATAAATAAAAGTTACTTGCTTCAGTGTGTTGTGTGTACAATGGAGGAAGTTTTAGTGGGCGCAAAATGACCGTTTTTCAGCGTTGTTGCTCGTTGTAGTCGTCAACAAAGGTTGCTGTTAAGTAAAATGTTTGCTATAAATAATTTGGTTTTTTTTCTTTCTACTAGAAAAAATACCTTTTTACGCTGCTTAGCTTGCTCTCCCTGCTGCCGATTTATGTACGAGCGGGACCGGCACAAGTGGCGTGTGAGGGAAATCAAACAGTAAAAATTACACTACAAAAACATATAGAAAAAGTTTTAACGGGGCGTCGTTTTCTGTCGTCAACCACCAACAGCACTAAAGCTTTCGAAGCGCGCTTATTGCCTGTTGATGTTGCTTTTTATGCGTTGAATGCATGAGGCAAGTAGTTGGGCGTTTTTTATTTAACTTTTCATGGGCTACTCAGTCACTGTGAGCTCGATGACATATTTGCTTAATTTTGTGGTGGACTTAATGGGTATTTAGTACCTCATAAATTCATTTTTTTAAATAAAGTAATGCGTCTTAATAATAAGTGCCACTCAAGGCAGGCGGAGGTGGTTTGAGATTGGTTTGTGTCTACTAATTTGAAGGCTATGTGAAATACTAAGTAACGTGAGAATAGCGAAACCCAAAGCACGAAAATGTAAGTTATGTGTTTTTATAAAGGTATCGATATACTTAGTGATGTGTTCATTCGAATTTTATCGATACGTTCGACCATGTATATTAATTGGCAAATTTATAAATTATCCATCAAATAAATCCACCGTAGTCATCATCCATAACACCGTGCGACAGTAAATTTTACACACAAACTTATCAGTATAGGAAAAAACTGCCTTTAAAGTTTTTCACGATTTTTTCTTTAAAAAATTATTAAAAAATACAGTGCAATGTAGAATAACCAAGTGTGTTTCAAATAAAAGAGAAAATTCTGTAGAATTGAAAATAACAAATTTTTTTGGCGTACAAGGAAAAATAAGAGAGAAAATGTACTTATGAAATTTTATCCTTGAACATCCTTGAAAATTTGCAATATTAATTTTTGAAAAAATTGCACATTCAAAACTAATACTTACATACTATAAATACGTAAAATAATTAAAACGGATTTTTTATCCTTTTAACTCAAAAAATTTTTATTTTTTCAAATTTTGCAGAATTCTATCTTGCATTTGGTACTTAGATACGTCGTTACTTTACACTGCACTAAATTTTTTAATAATTTTTTAAACAATTTATAAATGTTTTTTATCGAAATGGTCGTAGAATAGCTGCAAATTTGATTACCGATATGTACGTATATCGACTTTATTTACCGATTATGGCTATTTAAGCACAAATGTACTAGATTTTATCGAGTTGTACTCTTTTTTGCATCCGCAATAATTCGATTTCGTTTTTCTTCTTTTAATCGATTTATTTACATGTAGAAATTTTATATCAATATCATCAAAACTTTCCAACATTAGTAGTTTTATTATTAAAATGTCCATCCACTATGTTATTATTAACTCTTGCTCGGCTTGTATGTACGTATGTATACATTTTGACGATTTCAACCACCAATATCGAAAATCTTATTAAAAGAAATTATTGATATATTTACCGAAAATTTATCGATATCATCAAGAGGCTATCGACATATTTCTCCTGTAACCCAAAATATGGAAATTTTTTCAAAATAATTATCCATATATTTAACGATAGCTCCGCCTAAAGCTTATCGATACTATTTAAAAATTATTGAAATATTTCATGTAGCCTCCAACCATCAGTAGGATACTGCTATAGAAAGAATACAAATATTTTTATCGATACCTACATCCATCAAACAAATAGAGATATTATTTAGGGATGCGTATATATATTTATAGTTAATCTACGATTGCTTTTCTGAAAAGCCACAAAAAGCTGGCTGTGCAGTTCTTTTGAAATGTGCAAGCAATTTTTTTTCGTTCCAATTCCATTTCAGTGCCTCTACCAACAGTTAGACATTATCACTACTCACTTTCCCCAAGTCAGCGTTACACATAATTATGAAATGTAAATTTTAATAAATATGAATGTCATTGCCATCAAAAATTTCAAACAAATTGGCAGCTCAAGTTCGAAATCAACCGACCCCCTTGCTAAGATGGCATGAAAGCGAGAATGAAAATATGCACGTACCTACTCAAAATCCCCTGCGTATCAAGCTTGATACCAACTTGATATGACGTTAGTGACTCTATCAGCGACAACGTAGCTAGCCATATATGCCCGATTGCAGTAAATCAAATCATGAATATGATTATGTGTCTGAGTGTTGATATAAGTATATCTACGTTAGCTGTGGGGTCCATAAAAGAGCAGTTTCCGCTTAGGCGTTCTAGACACTCTCCAGCGTTTTGTCTAGGCTATCGAGTAGCACATGAAATCACACATACACGCACATTATATGCTTTGGATGAAGTTAGAAGGTACACAGTATCAGTCAGTATGTTTGCCACATAATTTTGTAAGGATATTGCATATCATGTTTGGATTGGCAGCACGAATATTAGCACGAAACAACTTAATCCGGCTGACACGTGCTTCAATCAGCAGGCGTAGTGGAGCTTTCTACTAGAAGGATGTATGTATATATGTATGGAGGTTGATGTGCGTGAATGCATACAAGTGAAGTGTAGCTTTCCAGGCGAAGCATAATACCTCCCAGTTTTTTTTTTAAGCGTATGCCACCCTCTTCGATTGGATGGGTTAACAGCTCAACTTTGCATGCATCAAAATAAATCGCATATGCCAAACTGTGTGTTAAGCGACTCCCACATGCACATGTTTGTAAGTATGTAAATTAATACATATGTCCGAATGTATGCGAAAACACTTTCGAGTTGATCCCAGCAAACCTCCGTTCCCTTTACTCATCTCATTTATAGCTGACTTTTGCCGCCTAAGTGCAGCATTTACAGCATTGCATCCAACTTTGTTATCCACCCGCCTTTGTTGCGCGCTCTACTATTATTCGAAGCTCTCCCTCTTCAGTCCATTTATTGCATTCTCATTTCTCGTGCGTATAAGTTCGAGTACGGCCACAATTGACAGTGTCTTTGCATCTTCACCATTTTGTTTTGGCCGGTTGCTTGGCTGTCGTAGCGCAAATGCCCGTTTGTGGCAGTTGAGCCACGCTATCAGTCTTTGACGACGTGACAATTACGCTCAACGTCTTGCAGCCTTTACACCTAAAATGAAAAGGGATACCCATCCAAAATATTGTAAGTCGCGAGGCTTTTCATTTCGGTTTTTCACATTCGACACATAATTGGGTTTGCATGTAGACGCTGCAGCTGATCTGGTTAAGCTTGTATCTCATCACCTTAAATACATTTGTATTTGGTTTAATGCAGTCTGATGCGTCCGTCCTGTCAAGTAAAAATGCGTCCAAAAAAGCTTTGATAAAATTCCTTACGGCGAACTTTTTAAGGACTACGATTTGAGGATTTATACCATCTGGAATGTCCGGAATTTTAGTGCGTAAGTATCTTTTTCCATCTTCAATGATGCCTTCGGGTTCGGGACGCACTTACGAGTGCCACCCTCGTCGTCATATTAAAGCAACTAACTTTATTAGCAAGGCGATATCCTAAAACCAAGCTAATTATCCGACACTGCATATGTTCCAACTACTTTAAAATTCATAAATGCACAAATAGTTTGTTTCCAACTACTTTGTCAATTGATTAATTTCTGAGAGAAGTCAGTTATTTCCGACAGGGTAAAGATTCAAGTGATGCGCGTACAAACAGACAAAACTTCTAAAAATCGTTGATTTGGCTTCTGTTGCTCTAAAAAAGACCTCCTTATTAATTTTACTGTAATATCTACAATGTACAGATAATTTATATGTATAATAGGGTAGGCCAGTTTTTTTTACTATGCGCGTATAGCATAGGAGGATTCTAAGTGTAATTCTAAGCAAATTTGCCGAAGAAGCCATGGGACTAAAATTAATTTGTAGAATGCCAAATTGTGAAAATATATTTCGAACAAAATGGAAAATTTTCACTGTGTCGCTCTGTGGTGGAAATTTTAAGAAAGGAAAAAGATAAGTGTTTTTATAAAAAAATTTAGCACTTCTTTACGACACTACAGCAGAAAGCTAAGAAACGAAGTTTTTGGCAAGAATTGTTTTTTCATAGAAACGATAGCAGGCATTAGTAAGAAAATATGCTTATGACCAGCGAAAAGAACTCATAAAACCACCAACAGGCAGAACCGAGGAAGTATAAATAAGATAAATAAAACTTAACAACCGGTAATTTTATTACATTAATAAAACCGTTTCATATAGAAACAATTTGGGGCAAAGAAAATTACACACAAAGATATAAATGGTTTTTTGAGGGCACGCAGGTGTGAAGGAGATGGTGGAAAACTTTCCTTGTATACAAAAGCAATTTATTGACAGCCAAATTATTTTTTAATTGAAGTGCCAAATCATAGTTGAGAAGCAAAAGGAATGCTGAGCATCGGGAAGAAAAATACGTTCTGAAAATACTCGTAAATATGTATCTATTTAAATATACCTAACGAAGTTTAGGCTAAACTTAATGTGTTAGATATATGTATATATTTGGAAGCCTACCCAAATGCGTATGCACATATAAGTATGTGGAACTAGCAAATTAAATTTGTATGAAAAACAAATTGATATTACTGCTATACAAATGTATCGTACCTCCCACTCTCCAAATTCTTAACTCATAAAAGACTACATACCTGTACTCATCCGCAAATTAGTAAGGGTGAAACTAACAAAGCTGTAATGGCGTGCAGCCGCCCTATCTTTGTAATAATTTTTATGACTTTGCACCTCACTCAACGCCTCCTTCTTTTGCTTTTCTTCTTGGCCTTAATGGAGACTTACGCATGCACGTACGTTTGAGTGTGTGTGAATATTTTGCTTAATAAAAGTAAACTAACTTCATTTTATAGACTTGTCAAGTTGATTTATGTTTATGAACTATAGGGAAATACCGTTCGTATTAAAGGTGGAAAATATGTTATAAATCAGTTATTGATTTGATGAACGGAGGGGTACATAACAGTGCGTTTATGTGTATGTACTGATGGACAATTGCGAAGTGTGATGGCAATGATTGCCATTCATTTAATGGAGAATTTCAGAAATTGTAAACGGTAATTAATTTATATGCTTTCTGACATCCACATATATGGACATATGCATTTAGTTACAAAATTTTAACAAAAATGGTTTACAAACATCTTCACTTATTTTTTATTTTATTTGATTTTACTTAATTTTATTTTGTTTCCGTTTTTTTATTTTATTTAATTTTATTTTAGTTTTATTTTATTTTATTTCATTTCATTTTATTTCACATTATTTCATTTAATTTAATTTAATTTAATTTCATTTCATTTAATTTCATTTTGTTTTATTTTATTTTATTTCATTTCATTTCATTTCATTTCATTTCATTTTATTTCATTTCATTTCATTTCATTTCATTTCATTTCATTTCATTTCATTTCATTTCATTTTATTTCATTTCATTTCATTTCATTTCATTTCATTTCATTTCATTTCATTTCATTT
>NW_023458562.1:31451395-31472191 GCF_013731165.1 Rhagoletis pomonella
TTATTTTATTTTATTTTATTTTATTTTATTTTATTTTATTTTATTTTATTTTATTTTATTTTATTTTATTTTATTTTATTTTATTTTATTTTATTTTATTTTATTTTATTTTATTTTATTTTATTTTATTTATTGTATGTTATTTTTTTACTTTTATTTATGTATATGAATTCCGAGTTTAAAATCCAATGCTTTCACTACAGAAGTCAATCGTGGCACTTCACGTATACGACACGGGTACCTCGTCCGAAGAAATAATGACGAGAACTAAGGTAAAGATGATAACAGTTTGAAGATAAAGGTAGAGATGAGAATAAATATGGAGATAGAAGCAAAATTGAAAATAGTGTTAAATATGCCGAAAAGGAAGAAGACGAAAATAAGTGCAGAATAAATGAAAGCATTGACAGATAATGGTATAAATATCATTAAACATGAAAATTAATAAAGGATTAAGCGAAGAATGGATCAAGATAGGAGAAAAATAAGCAGTGAGGTAAAAGGGAGATTTCTTTTGAAGGTCAAGATAAAAAAGTAACAGAGGATAAGGTAAATGTTAAGAAATATAAATAAAATAAACCTTAACCCCCTAAAATTTTTAAAAAGCAAACAGTGTAAAACTTATAAAAAGAACTTTTGATTGCATACTGATATCACCAAAATGTTTTCAAGTTAGGTCCAAAATACGTAATATAAATTTGGAATTTACTTTCAACAGATTTTTTCGAAAAAATTTACGTAAAAATCTCGAACCCTTGGAAAAAATTTCAAAAAATCCCGAAAAATCCTAAGAACATCTAGAAACTAAAACACAAAGTACTTCGAAAAGCGTTTCGAAAAAATCCAGAAAAAGCATTAAAAATTCTGAAAAAATTCGAAATATTCAAAAAAAAACAAAATAGTGGACTCCCGAAAAAATCACTAGGGTACTAGAAAAATTCCAAAAAGTTGAATAAGCAGCACACGGAAAAGTCGTAAAAATCCGAATAATCACTAAACAGTTGTTTTATTAATAAGCCAAAAATTAGTGTTACGAAAGACTTTTGTCTTTGGCAATTGGCAGAATTGCCCTGTTAATGTGACTTTCACACTTGCCTTGGGTTCAGCTTAATTTATTGACTCATCATAGTTTCTTATACATACATATCGTCGTTTAAAGTGCAAAACGGCGTATCAACAAAATGCAAAACCGCGTATCAGCAAAATGCAAAACCGCGTACGTAAGATTACATAAATTATTTTCTAGAGAGTAAAAACACTCATATTTCAAAATGGTTAGCTTTTTTATAAAGCCATCACATTTCTGGCTAGTATAGAGCTTGTGTGAGCAAATCCAATTTTTGGCAGCCAATGTCAGTTACGTGCAGAATGACGATACGCGGTTTTGT
Source organism: Rhagoletis pomonella (assembly GCF_013731165.1). Lineage (NCBI taxonomy): Eukaryota > Metazoa > Arthropoda > Insecta > Diptera > Tephritidae > Rhagoletis > Rhagoletis pomonella. The sequence goes on from NW_023458562.1 coordinate 31,452,784, forward strand.
ACTTTAAACGACGATATTATTCATTCTTTCAAGGATCTTTCAGAAATTTATTTATTATTTAGCGTCTAATATTGTGGATGCCAACCTAACCATTACAAAAGGGCTGACAACCCGTCTACGACAGAATACATATGGATTTATATTGCCATGGAAATAGAAAATAGTACTTATGCGGGCACTAAGAATTTCCACAAAATTAAGCCCTGGAACCTTAGGACTCAACGAACTTATGATTTAATGAACTTTTACTGTTATACAAGGAAATGCATCAGTATTTCTACCGAAATTTTTTTTCCCCACCAAAGTTTCCTATTAAACTAACCAAAACCTACAAAAAATAGTTCACGCTTTGCGATACAGCCAGCCCTTTCATTACCTTCTAAGTCTCCATGTCCGAGACTCACCACTATTCTGAGCTCCCAGGTGGTTAAAAAGAGTTTTACAGCTGTCCACAAGCCTTGATGCAATTTTAAAAGAGTCTCAGGCCTTTAACGCTGCCTGACTATCCGAATTAATATTTATGCTGGACTCATTTGTCTTTCTACGAAAAAACCGCGTTGGGGAACCAATCCAAAAGTGCAAAAACGGTGCGAACTGAACCAACCAAATTTTTATCTGTTTAATGTCCCTGGCAAGAACGCGAATTTTCCACTTCATACTGCATTTACAGTGAAAGTATGTAAGTTATCAAAAGACAAATTTCATTTTTGAATTCAGCGTCCCCATATGCGCTAAGAAAGATATTTTAATTTAAATCCATATATATTTTTATTTTTGCCCACATTTTATATAGTAGTTTGTAGCACCGTTTTGTGTAATAAGTTCAATTTATAAAAACTCAAACCCCATTACCTTAAACTCTCCACTCTATCCTTCACCCGAAAATTCAAATTCACCACAAACCTAGATGCCCGAAATAGTCATTTATCTTGCAAATTAAAACTTTCTGCACAAATATTTATTTTATGAGTTGCCTATTATTTAGGTAGGTATGCACTTACATAAATATTTACATATTCTGCTAACTTAAACCTACGCGTCTCTAATAAAATGTATAAATAGATATTACGCAAATTCTGAAAGAAAAAATCATACGAATTCTTTCACTGCTCAGCTGCTACGAATATTATGATTATAATCAAATCAGCGCAATAGATGAGCGCCTATAAAAATCTGAATATTTTAACTGTCCCTACTTTCAAGCCTATGCCATAATGCGCAAATTATGAGTTGTCAGTCAAGAAAAAAATGTAAAATGAATCTCGAATATTTTGCAAATATAATGGCTAAAATATAGTGCCACCGCACGCTAGCTGTCTCAAATTCCGCTAAAAAGCTATTATTTTTGCCTATTCCTATTATTATCATTCCCTATGCATGTGATAACATGTGAATAAACTTATTTAAATAAGGGAAAATATACGACACTCATCTCGAGGGTTTCTTGAATTTGCGAATTCCGGTCAACGCCGAGTTGGTGGCGAGTAAACATAGCCAGCAAAAAAGGAAATGAAAGGGAAAAGGAAGAGGAAAAACTGTATCATAAAAATGCAAATTATATTTTTGGCAAAAAAAATCTGTTAAGAATGCTTATAATACATACTTATTATGAGGGAAAAGAAGTTATTTTTATAGATTGGTGTTGAAGGGCGAAACTTTGGAAGGATGCTTAGTATTTCTAGCCAGCTTTGCTCATATGTGTTTGTGTAGGTACGTACGTTTATATATAGTTCAACGCTGCGCCTACCAAGAATGTTGATCTGTACCTTTTTTGGTGACTTTATTTTATTTTTTCACAATCTCCCATAATTTTGATTGCTATCACATATTACTAAAGCTATTATTACAAATATTTGCAATAAATTTTAGGATTATCGCCTACTTGCTCCTTTTTCGCAAAAAAGCATAAGCCGGTTAGTGTCATACCCATGTAAGTACATACATACATATGTATAAGAACCTAAACACTTGACTTGCTAAATATGTTTATTCGTTTGTGTGTTTAAGACTGTTCAGATTTTAGCTTGCCGCAATAGTTAGAGGCATACATTTGTCCACAAAATAATAGGAGTGCGATATTTTGACCGGCAGTTTTGACTATTTTTCTTTTATTTATTAAATATTAATAATATTTTTGTATAAAAGTCTAGCAGGTTGTACAGCAAACGCCTTATAAATACACATTTCAAACTTTGTAGAAAAATTAAAAAATTCGAAAAATTTTCACCTAATGGCGTCTTCGTTTCTAGCAAAAAAGGACCTTTTCTTTGTCATCTATGCACAAATACTAAGAAGAGGGCAATGAGAAGGCAACATTTTTTGTAGAAACGAAAGCGCCATAAGTTTTTATTCAGAGTTAAAGAAAGTGGTATGGTTTTATAGCTTATTTAATTTTAGTACAATAAAGTGAAAGTCTCAAGTTGGTGAAAAATCCCCTTGATTTTTGACTTTTTTTTTTGAATGATTATGTTTGGCTTTTTGTTTCGTACAAAGTATATTCGACATGTTTCTTTTATATGGAAGAGACTGTCAGGAAAAAAAAATGTGAAAAGTCAACGGTATTTTTAAACAGCTTGTAACTTGCACTTTCCGTATGGTGGTGTCCTCTCCCACCCACAGTTTAACTTCTATACCTCGAAGCTTCCCCTGTCGCCGGGGGAGTTTCCCTGATATCATTTGCTGACGACTGTTCGATATTGGCGTCCATGAATGGAACTGATGCCCTCTGCTCTAAAATAAGCGGCTTCCTCTCCGAACTTTCTTGCTTATTCACTGCACGCAGCCTAAGACTCTTCGCAAGGAAATCAAAGCCGACCCTCTTCAACACCTGGGCGGAACACGTCAGACTTCAACTAGGCATTCACGTCGAGGGCACACTAATTCTTATGAAAGTCTGCTCTCCTTTTCCGCCTACACAAACGCAATTTCCAATAAAGAACAGAGCCTCATCAAGGTCCTCAATTTTCTCACCGACAACAACTGGGACAAAGACAAAGACATATTTTTGGCAACTTACAAGGCAATTGGCCGGCCTGTTTGGTCGCCGGGGACAAGTTGGATACAGTGGACGTAGCTCCAAACTTTTCGTATTGCTGCACTCCGGACAGCGATAGGATGCCTTCTTATGTCACCTGAGTACCATCCCCAAAGCGAGGCGCAAATTTTCCTGAAGAGAAGCATAATAAAATGCTCAGCAAGCAGTTTTTGATGGGATGAGACATACGCGAGCTCGAGGAAGAGCTTCGCATATTTTCGAGTATATGGGCGCAGCCCGGATATACATCGACCAACCAATGTACTCGACGACGTACCGCAGAGTTATAAACGGCCACCACCTGTAGCAGACAAAGAGCCTCGACTGCCACGAGTGCCTCACGTTACTCTAGCACAATTACGGTCAGACTATTGTAGCCGCTTCAACATGTTATTGTTGAGACTACCTCTTCACATGTCAGCTCAATCCTACTCAGCTCACACCGATCTTCTTCTCGTCCGACGCCGTCGAAAGAGCTAGTTTCTTAAGTCTACCGTTTAATGAGCTTGACGGTAACGATTTATGGACAAACCGACCTAATCGGGGCTTGGTAGTGCCGCTCCAACAACAAAAACAGCGCGGAGAAAGCCTCACCTTCTGCGAAACCGCTGGGCTTTTGTATTACGGCAAATATCGAACGCCTGTACTCATGGGGTTAAAATGGAACTAGGTATCCATTCTTCCAATTAGTCTTAGATGTCACTAATTGGCATATATGCTTTCAGATTAGAAGTGACCACGCCTTAGCTACCACTGCCGAGCACTAAGCACAAAACTTCTGCATACGCTCGGAAAACCAACTCGACAAGCCTTGCGGAGATAGGCAAAATTAATACATATAAGCGGTTTATTACGTTATGATAATACGACGGTCTCCTGAAACCGGGATCAGTTGATCAGTGAAGAAAAACTTTTCTAGATAACAACATGGGTTACGAAGAATTTCAGATTTTTTTCGAATCCCCACTCTACACAAGCCAACTGCAACGATTCATTGCCACATTGCATCAGTAAGGGTTCACTTGGTGAATTTAATACAATCTGTAACACATTCTGGTAGACCTTACCAATTCATAGGCAAACATACGAAACGAACGACCAGCAGGCAGTAATTGCATTCCATTGAAAGGAAGTGCAACACAAAAGTCATACTCGTACACCCACTCCTCGCCAGTGTTCAAGTGCATAAGCTCAATTGAAGGCGCGAAGTAGTGCACAACAACAACAGCAGCAACAATATCAACTGCAACAACCGCAAAAAATAGCTTCGCCTGTCAACACGTCAGTACGTCAAATGCAATGCACAGCAATGAGTGTTGCCATCATTTCAATTTGCCAGCGGCGTATTGCCACTTTCCGTTGGCGTTGCCGCTGCGCCGCTGCTGCTGCCGGAACGGAACTCTCATTTCCCGTTATGGCTGGCAAGCAGTGAAATCGTCGTCCTGCATTCACCGCTTTCTCCTGCTCATGCTGCTGACAATTCGCTGCTATTGTTCTTCTTCAACGTTCGTTCATGCGGTACTCTTGGCGTTGGCTTGATTGACGCGGCAACGTTGGCTGGCATGTCGTTGAGTGCTTAGCGCTGGCGGATGCTTAGAAATTCCTTCCGCTTAAACCGTTTTCCTTAGCATTTTACCCAGATATGATTATACACAATTTAATTGGAATAAAGTGTGGAGTCCTTAAGCGAATTTTAGTTAATATCAATGGGATTTAAAGTCAATCAAAATTTAAGATATTGAAGTGCAAGACGTATATATATGAAATAACATGGAAGAATATGAAATAAATAATTAAGTGGTATCTGGAAAATACATAAAATTTAAGATATCGCAAGTCGTCTAGGTGCCGTGGCCAATGTTTAACTGCCTAATTTAGCCACTGCAAAGTCCTATAGGATCCATTCAAATTCCTATTTGCTTTAAACTCGTTGTTGTCAAGCTGAACTTGCGGGACACCCAGGAAGCCTGTAACTTCTATTGTGTTTGTACATAGGGACAGAGGTGTTAGCTGAGCGGGGTTTAGGGGGCAGGCAAAGAAATGTCTCGAGTCGTGGATGTCTCTCCGCATGCGGGGCATCTGCATCTAATCTGCTCAGGTACGAATTTAACCTGCTGCAGTAGCCAGAGCGAAGTTGGGATATTGTGGTTCGAGTCTCCAGAGGCAGACGAAGCTCTGTCTCGTCCACGTCAGATGGTTGTGTTCCCAAAACGGCATTCACAGGTCGAGAGTCAGTATAGGTCAATACTGACTCCCCGTCAATGCCATTAATAAGCTGTCGGTACGACGCCGGATCCAGAGGTTGCTTTATTAACTCCTGTACTTCATCCTTCAGTTTATATAGATGCCTTCTGACGTACCTTGGCGAAGGCTCCGCCGCAAGCAGGTTTCTGTTCGGGTGCCCACGTCAATGACACTCTACTATCCCGCCGTGTAAATGGTGTTGTAGCAACATGTGTCCTACTAGTACCCGGCGACCACACAGGTGCTGCGTTGATGGAGATAAATAGTCAATGAGAATACTAAACACGGCCTGTGGCGCCTCCAGCTCTTCATAGAAGTGGTTTAACCAAAAAAAGAGCTGAGTAACTTTTAATTTTAAACAAATTTGTAGTAGGAATTTTCACAGTCGCCATTACTGTGCATTGCGCTATAGAGCCAATAAGTTATCTCTCTTAAGATTATTGGTATGAAGAAGTTGAGGAAACGATTTACCATTGTCTGTGTCAATATACAGCTCTCCAGTCAATATATCTCAAACATTTTAGATATCGCTTTTTCATCAGCTTGGCAGAGGGTATCCAGCAGACAAATATGAATACTAGTGAAAGTCTGAAGACTTTATATACGCCTTCCTGATCTAACCTAACCCAAACTTATCTAACTTCGGACCCTCCAGCATTAGTGAGCGAAGTTATACACAGCCGCAAAAAAACTAAATTCACCACCATTAGCCTAATTTGTGCACTCGTTCCGACGGAGGGGAGGAATGACCGGGTAGCGTATGAGCGCTTCCCAACGACCTAACCGAGTAGTTGAAGGAGCGATGACTACTTGTGGGAGCCCATGTATGATATAATGAATTTTGTATATTAATTTTTTGTGACTTCTTGCAAATTTAGGAAATCTACAAGCGGCTCTTATTAGCCTCTGGCATAGAATATGCTTCTCGGAATGAATACTGAAAACTCCTGCATCCAAGTCTATACAATTTCCATTTTTATTTACTAAAAAACGCATGCGAGTGTCTCTCATTATGCGTACATGCAATCGTAATATCGAAATAAATTTTTTAAGGCAGTCATGCTCCTTTCTATTACCACCACATCATCAACGCCTGAAACGCATTTTCTAATTAATGCAGATGTGCGTATTTTTCAAGTGAAATTAAAACAAATGTATGAGTACTTTTTTAAGAAATTACGTAGACTGCAACGCAACTGATTGGCAGCAACATGCCAAGTGGCTTTGAGGAGCGCTTCAGGTTACCCACACTTTAAAACAGATACAATCAACGTTTGAGCGCGCACTTGCATTGCATATACACAGGCTGCAAAGCACGTATGGATGTTTGTAAGTGCCGAGCAGTAGGGAAATGCACATGGATATACCGAGTACACCCTAAAGACATGCAGCAGTTGCAGCACGCTCCATAAATTTTTGCGACTTAAAAATTATAAGCACTTTTGTCCACATTTTGTTAGGGTGCAAATATCTTAGAGCTGCATTTTTTTTTTTAATATTTCATATTTAAATCACTATGTACATAAAAATGTTTTAGATACATATACCTTTTTATAAGTTTTTTCTAGTGTTTACTGACTTCTACTGAAAAATAAACCAGTTGCAGCACTGCATGTGGCATGCAACCCTTCGCACTCTCTCATATTTACATACATATATGTATTGGTATAAATATTTCCTATACATATACACATACATATGTATGTACAATATATATTTTTCAGCTCACAATTCATTGTTTTGCAAGCACTTGCTGCATAAAGTGCGTATAGCTGCACAACAACAACTAGAACGCTAACAAATGAAATGACTGCAGTGTCGACACAGTAGCCCAGTTCATTTGGGGGGAAATGCCGCAAATTCAGCGGAAGCAAGGACATGCATACACGCATACGCTACATTTGCGCAATCTTTGTTGCATTTGATATACAGTCAGGGTCAAAAATATGTATACTCTGAAGTTTTGACGATTTTATTTATTTATATTTTTCATACTAAATTTTTCTTGTTTATAGGAATCAATTTTTTTAAACTCATACATAACGCGGAAAAATGCAAGAAATTTTCATCCAAATTTATAATTTCTCAATTCGATTTTTCAGAAAAATTTTGGGTAGCCCATTAAAATTTAATATAATAAAGTTCAGGTTTCAAGTCGCTAAAAATTAACGTCGGCGACAATAAATTAGCAGCTTGCTCGTACTTTATTATACTAAAATTAAGTGGCCTACAAAACTGTGTAGGGAAATAGTGCACAGCAAAAATGAATACTTTATATTATATTATCGTTTAAACCAAAATTTAGAACGCACGCATTTTGAGTATGGATGTGTAAATATGCTTGCCACAATTTGTTGATATTCACAGAGGGTCAGGGTTCGAATTCCACTGCAGACCACACGCAAATTAAATATTACTTTTTTTTTGATCTTCGTCTTGATTATTCACTTCACGGATGCTTATTCATAACGAACGCGGTCACTTTAATATGCGCGTAATTGAATTGAATATTTGCCAATATACAGTACTTTCGTTGACGTTTCGATTACGATTCTGGTTGATTTTAATATTTTTTCCCTCAGTGTACTCAAACATTTTTCTAAGAAATGGCATTAAAAAATTAAAAATTTCGCTGGAAATTTTTTGGTATTTTTGCATTTTCCAGAGTTGTCTATGAAATTAAAAGCTAGATGCTTGTGGTATTTGCTATTGATTGAACTATACTTTTATAAAAAAAATAGCAAATACGCGGCATCCTTCGTTGGGCTTTAAAGGTATTTTTGTCTTGCTGCTCCCTCCCAAAACTCGTATGGCCTCATTCATAAAAAAAAAAGATTTGAAGATCTTAAGGAAGTGAAAATTTTTTATATATGAAAAATAATTTATTTTAATATATTTTCGAAGGTATTTAATAATAGAAATTTAATTTATACTCCTACCACTCGATTTCACATATCGTGCTTTTTCTTAAAAGTTGTATTCTATTTTTTAAACAGGTGGCAACCCTCAACAAATATGTTGGCAGTAAACTTTCCTAAAGCTTTGTAGTTTGATACCGATATTGCAATATTTAATTCATGCTATCAATTAAATCAAATTAAAATTTTCAAACAGGTGGCAACCTTTCACAAAATAACTTTCGACTGTAAGCCTCTCCACTCTCTTTCTTTTGATAGCCATATTGAAATATTTACTTTATCTCATCAATTTACTTAAACTGCAATTTTCAAACAGGTGGCAACTCCCTAAATTTTATTTTTCCTATATTTAAGTTTGGCTTTTAGAAATGCATCGTGGGCAACTTCATTAGATTCCATGAATTTTTTGAGTGATGCGCGTACAAAAATACAGACGACCAAAATTCTAAAAATATTTTAATTTTTCTTTAACATCTATAATGTACAGACATCGGCCTGTTACAATTCTATTACATGTAGAAATAAACAAAATTTAGTATGGAAAATAAGAACTAATGAAATTGTCAAAACGTTAGAGTATGCATATTTCTGACACTAACTGTATATATATAATTTTTTATATATTTCCATTGTTGACATTTTGCTGCCCCCAGCGTGTGTGCATCTGCATAAACAATATTTTATATACATATACTATATATGTTGGTATTTCTTCTTTTTTCAATGAGTCCCTCTGTGTCGTTTGAAGATTTTTTTCTTTTTTTCCCCTATTTTAAGCTGTCATTTGCATTGTCTTTAAAAGTGCATACGTGAAAATGTGCGTTAACTTTGAGAAAAGGGTTGATTTTAAATCGAATATTCTTTGCTTAGAGCAACAGCCGCAGCGTGTAATTCAACAGCTGCTTTGTTGAAGTTTTTAAACAAATTTTACCAGAAATTTGTTGTTGATATTTACCTTTCCTTTGTTTTTGAGTAAAAATAAAGCTGGTAGGATTTGAAACTGAATGTACAACAACGTTCGTATGAAAATATCATCGGTGCAACAGCAGAACTGAAGACCTGCATTAGTGGCTCACCGAATGGCGGGAATATGCAACTTCCTTTCGAGTTCTAATAAATAGGGAAACGGTATTGAGAATTCTGCACATCTTAGAAGAGAAACTGCATTTCGTCGCTCAAACAGGCCAACTGCACTGATTAACTTTAAAACTGTTTAATGATTGCTTCAGTACCGCAAATTTTTTTATAGCCAATAATACCTTAACTGAGTTCACAACCATGTGAGCCAGGTTGACAATTGCCAGGTGGACCATTTAGCAAAACACGGCACGACCTCACTTCTTCACAATCCATAACACTAACCAAAGCATACACACAAGGGAGGGCATAGCAATTGGGTAGTCAAAAGGCTCGATCGGCAAGGAATTGAGAGGCAAACTCAACGGCTTATCTATTCATCCCAAGAGGCTTGAAAGAACCTCCTAGAATTAGGCAAATGTATTTAACTTCCGAAATCTCGATGGCTATTTCAAAGAATAATGCTTTCTTTAGGTGTCACCGCAGGAAAACGGAAAGGCGAGTATAAACTAACTATCAATGCGTTAGCCTTGACTCACTCTCCGAACTGATCGTCTACTTAATCCTCGATGTTCTCACTTTCGAAAAACGCAATCTGTCGGAAGTCTAGAAAATCGTTGACGCCTATTTAGGATTATATCAAGGTTTCCACACACTTCATCACATTTTCCAACATTTGAAATGGTACAAAGTGCAAAACCCGGAGACCCAAGACCAAAAAACGCAGTAAAAATGCTACACAAATGGTATTTACTCGAACAATACCAATCGAAAGCTAAACTTGTGCATCTTATAGCTAAAAGCTCATATGAACCGAACTTTCGAGTATCATATAGAGCAGAGATGGGCAGAGAGAACTTCATAGAAAGCTTAAAAGGGCTTTGCCCGCGGGCAAGGCGGTGCCCATCACCGTATTTCGCTCCAACAAAAGCTCAAGCTTCTAAAAGCCCAGCCGTACATCCTTGAGTTAAATTGATAAACACGTCGAAGTCGAGGGCATTCCCAGCACACTTGGATATATACATTCTTTAGAAGCTTCAAATGGTAAAAACGATCTGTGAGAGCGCGTTAAACACTGCCACCGAAAGAATTCGGCGGAAATGCTTTGTGGAGCGCTTGGGCTTCGAAAAGAAGCCGCAAATGGGGAGAAAATGTTCCTTATTTTTATAACGGGTTTCGCACGCTATTATGAATCTTATCAACTTCCGTTCATTTACAATGAGCCACCTCTACTATTTTCTGAAACACTCATTTTATCTTAAATAATTGCGGCCATAAAAAGACTCGTTCACCATTTCACTTAAATACTTTTTTGAGATGGCATAAAGAACTTAGAAAATTTCACCTACTAAGTAATAACCAACGGCACGAAAATCAATACTCATTTCTTTTGCCTACTTTGTCGCCATGTCACACATGAAAATATACCATAGGTTAGGTATTTAATGTGTTTCTAGTTAGGTGCTATTTGGTTGGCTCGCAAAATTATTATCACCTTTCTTGACCTGGCTATTGCATGATGCCACGCATACCCATATACCCACATACATACATAAAATAAGTTTATTAAAGTGATTGGGCATTAGGACAAGTGGATTTTCATGTTTTTCATCGACCTAAACTCTACTCATACACACATAACTATATAGTAGAACTAGCACAACTCATTGTGTCGTTTGCCTGCTCGTTCGCACAACCATATTTCATTAGTTTTTATGAGCTTTTTGGCGTTGCTGAAACGCTTTGAAATTGCTTCATTCACGAAAGTGCTAAGTAAAACTTACCGGTTGCTCTACTTGTACAATATTCAGGCTTGTATGTAAGCGAATTTAAATATGTGTGCCAGTAGTATGTGCACTCGGACAGGTGCGACAGTTAACGCCATTGGCCTATCTAAATTTCTAGGCCACCACGACGACAACGACAATTGTACAAGGCTCGTACTCGTACCTAACTTGGCCAGTTGTCGAAAGTTATCAACTTCGTGTGGGGCCAGCACGTAGCGAAGTTTACTTTTTTTATAGGTGGAGCTTAAGCGTTTGCATAAGGGACTTGCTAAATGTGAAAGCAAGTCTAGGGAAAGTATTTACCTAGAACTGCTGAATGTTTGATTTAAATTTATGAAATTAATTGAAAGTTATTTCTAACTGAGCTCTTTTCGACAGTAACGTACATCTGTCGGTTCATTTCCAGGACGATTTCTGCGGTTTAATTTTATTATTAGGTGGTATATTGCTTTCCAATATATTTCATCTTACCCAATATACATATATGTATGTATATAGTGCTTTTCGATATCGATCTCCAAAAGAAAACATACTGGTTTCGGTGTTGGTCTCCTTAACACGGGGACGAGTCTTAAGTATTGATTTGGTAGCCCGTGGTAAGAACTAAGAGGTAAGCTACTTATACCGAACTGAGGTTGGTTCTCGCTGAATTAAACCGGACTCCAATATGGGGGTTACCGCACAGGAAACTTCGTTCCCCAACCCATCCTATCCCTCACCCTTTCCAACCACTTGTCCGTGCCTACTGGGCTAGTCCTAAGCAGTGAGGTACCGGGTCAAGGTGGTCGTGCCAGGCTTGCGGATTTCTACGCAGGTCAACTGGCCGATTTTCACCCACCTTACTTCAGGTCCATCGCACTCTCCTTATAGAGTATGCGGTATAATTATAAATATCATACGCCAAACATCGCTAAATTTTCGAACTATCCATAGTAGGAAGTTGGATTCACCAGACACCAATTTGTCGAGGTCGCTCTGCTTCTCTCAAGCCAAGAGATCATTGTTGAGTCGTTTTTATGCAGTGCTAAGTAGTGCTAAGCCAAATAACACTTTCTATAGAGTCCATAAAAATGGTTGCGGTCAATGGTCGCATGGCAAAGAGTACTCAACAACAGCCAGAAATAACTGGGTGTATCATCAGCTTAGGTACAGTAGACTTAGGATTACTGCCGGCTTTTCTTAACAATTTTCGATGGTGTAGGGCCCAGCCATTAAGTTGCTCCTCTTCAGTAGAAGCAAGGGTCGCACATCTGGCGTCGTTACTTTCTGAAGAGTCGTCAGTCGAGCGTGCGCCCGCCAGGAAAGCTAACCGCGTTTCCCGGATCTACATATTATGTACCGGAAAACTACTTTATTCTGCTTCTAGTATATCAAGACAACGGAATTATGAAAAGTTCATATATCTTTTTAGGAATATTGCTAAGAATCAGCACAAAAGAATCATGTACGTGTATGATGTCGACGATCGCAAAATGTACGAGTTCATCGTAGCCGCTTACGAAAGATTGCCACTTCAATACAATACTTCAAATTCTCCTTACAGTGGCAAAGATGCGGCAGGCTTATATGATCCTGTGCCGCACGGCTCGCAGGTATCATGAGACAACTTCCGCGTACAATTCACATACGAGTCTTCTAGCTGGTATCCCCGAGATGCATATACCTCAGTGCGATTCTTATGAAGTCATCAGAGACCATAGGATTCTCCGATGCAAGAGAACGAATTATTCAAGGAACTCCTGCGCATTTGCATTGCTGAGATCAGAAAAGCTTGGTTACGCCTAACATTCGAACTTATCTCGATAAAAGAATTCCGACTAGACCTTGTCCCTGGGCCTGATTACTCAACACGAGGAAGGAGAGCGCAGACACAAAAGCAATTAGCCAACTTTTACTGTTCTTTATCAATGAACCAACGGCTGGGATACAAGAAAATCTGGTCGGCAGGATACCTTTTGCGATGAGACATGCCAAGATGAAGATATGTATTTCGTCACGGGGCGCCGAGCCTTGACTACGATGACGGATCCTGTGCTCGTGATTAAATTATCATGGGCCTAGTATCTCTAGTATGAAATCGAAGCAAGGCCTGTGGGGTAGCAACAAATCTTTATTTTGTCAAGTTTCGTGAGTTGTATACTGTCAAGCCCACGCTTAACCAACTTGACTATGCCTTAATTTGTTCCTTGGCCAGCATCACTGGATTCAAAGGACGCGAATTATATTTACCGGCGGTTGCCTTCATGTCGGAAACTAATGTCTTCCATTCGAGAGAAAAGTTTTACATACACTTAAAAATCTGCTATCTCTGATCTTATATAAATAGAAAGCTATGATTTCAGACGGAAAATAATTAAAAAAAATATAAGATACATTCAGCAGCGACGTAGAGTACTATTTAAAGTTTTTCAAATATAGCACTCGTATTCGTAAATATTATGCCCGTAAACGTAAAATGAGAGGGAAGTTTTTATGATGGAGACACAGCCAATGATTTTAAAATAAAAATCCTTCATACTAACCATTGTTCTCGGTACCTGTAAAATATACATAGGTACATAAATTTTGGCCGATTTTTGTTCTATTTTAGTATATTTCTTTGTACGAGGTAAAACTAGTTTAAGATTGAGTCTATAATTTTTAGCGTTACTCACACGAAAAATGGTGAACCACTGCCGAAAAATAATAAAACATAATAAATTACTCATAATTCCCGGAAATACAATATTGAATACATATGTATACAAGTAAATTCATACCTGCACACATATACTAGGGTGGTCCTTAAATTATCAAAATTTAAAAAATAGGGGTTGCTGCCAGGGTTTGAAAAAAAATAATTATTTTTATATCGCAAAAATTCTACAAAATGTTTACTTTTTGCAGCTATAGCTCAGCGAGTTAATGAATTCATTTGAATAGGTTTCAATGCGCTGAGCTATAGCTGTTATTTTTAAGCACCACCCTAATGCATACTCATGCATGAAGTTGTGTGTTTGTTTATGCGGCACCCAAATCGAAGGTAATAAAAATTCATATGTACATGCACACATGCCAATGTAGAAAAATAGCTGTTTGGTAAAACTAACTAATATAAAATACTCGAACTGTTTAGATTAGATAAAACCAAAAAAAAATAAACAATATAAACACTAAAAGTAAATAAACGTGCGTTATCACATTGAAGAGTATGTAGCGCGCTATCGCTTTTAAGAGCTCGCCAGCTAACCCTATTTCCTCATTTCGAGAGAACTCATTCTAGTTTACCATTTGAAGTGAAGCGGAAAGCAACGCTTTTTCTGGATAAAGGGACATTTTTTTTGTTCATAATTCGCAGTTCCCACAGTATTTACCTACAGCCGTAGTGAAGTTTTCTAAAGATGCCACCACCAGGACACGATTATGGCGGCCCACCACATCATGGACCACCACATCATGGACCGCCACATCATGGACCGCCACATCATGGACCGCCACATCACGGACCACCACATCACGGTGGTCCACCACCTGGTGACTGCGGTTGCTGCCCTCCCGTTATATGCTGTACAATACTTTAGTTTGTAGTAGTAGTAGTAGTTGTAGATTACAAAAATTATATAAATTTGCTTATACAAGTGCAAAAAAATAAGTTAATATTCAGAATTTTTACGAATAATTTTAAAGAAGCCTTTAAAGCATGTGTTTAAAGGTACGGACATGAGGATTCCGACTGTAAATAAAAATAAAAAGTAAAAAAAAATTTAAATGCGCCTGGGCCACACTGGAGAAGTGAAACTTACGTTACACATCTATTTTGTCTCATAACCAATATACATACATACATATCGTTACCTGAAATGCAAAAAGACGCAACTAATATTTTTATTTTGTTGCTAAAATGATGTGGGGAGTTGTAATTCGATGAAATCCATCATATAAAACGAAAAGTTAATTTGAAATTTTTATTAGTTATGACTTCCAGCCATGATGTTTGTTACGTCTTTTTGCATTTCAGGTGACGATATGTACATACATACATCTGCTTTTGTTTAAGGTTATATTTTTTGTCTTTTTTCTATCTGGATCCCTACTTCTACCCCTGTTCGTTCTAATTACATTTATATTATTCTATTTTCTTTTATTTTCGTTTTTATCTTTATACTCTATCGATAACAAAATCGATAGCAACATCCAAAAAAATATCGATAACAGAACCGATAAAAATATCGATAACAAAATCGATGACAAAATCCATAAAAAGTTCGATAGTAAAATGGATAATGATATTTGTAGCAAAATCGATTAGAAAATCGATAAAAATATCGATAACAAAATCTATAAATAATCAGTAACAAAAACTCTAACAAAATCGATAAATAATCGATAGCAAAATCGATAATAGCAGTAGAGCAAACACAAACAAACACAACCCATGTATTTTGTTGTTTCTTCAGAAACCTAGTATGTCAAAATACCCAAGAAGCACTAGTTTCAGCCCCAACCATTTCCCCATTTAAAATAAAAATTAATTTTTGTTTCATCTAATATTTAAAATTGATACTACTATAGTGGAAGATATCACAACAAAATTTTGGCACCGATTGGAGTCGGTTAGAGAGTGGCGCACAGGGGTCAATGTTCAGATTAACCTATGAAGACGTCTTAACCGACTCCAATCGGGGCCAAAATTTGTATGTGATGTCTTCGAATTTTGTAGTATCGATTTTGGGTATTAAATAAAATAAATGGAGCCATCTGGACTTTGACCCCTTTACGAAACGCCTCAACCGACTCCAAGGTGCCAAAATTTACATGTGATATCTTCGACTATCACACAATCAATTTTGGGTATTAGATAAAAACAAATTTTATTTTAACTTTTTTATTCTAAATAGAGGATTCTCAACTTTGACACCTGTGCGACACGCCTTAACCGTTTCCAATCGGAACCAAAATTTAGTATGTGATATCTCTGATCATGGTATTACCGATTAAGGGGGTGAGACTGAAAAAAATCATTCATTTAATTTTTTAAGGACTACCCTAATGTACATACGCTACCATCCACTATATTAAACAATTTTGATAACCCAGGGTTTGATAAATGCGCCCCCTACTGGTCCTCAGAAATTCAGAATAAGGAAACTTCATATACGCCTTCCTAACCCAACCTAATCAAATACTAACGAGGGTCTGCCCAGGAAAGATGATTTTAGAATTAAAAATGGTTACGCGAAGTCTGTGAGATTACTTACAAATTTTTACCTCAAGCCTTCACAAAGCTGTAGAGGTACTCGGAATCACATCATACGTCATATTTTATTCTTTCTTTGACTACGCAAAGAAGCTGTTTAACAGAGTTCCCAGAAGTATGCAATATATATTTTCAACTGTATTTCAAATTGGCTGTTACATTTTCTGAAGCGGACGTGTAGTTTTCATGTGCATTCGTTAAAAGTGTTATCTCGAACCACTCTTCTGATTTAAATAATGTGAATGGGCTTCGAGACACATTTTAAGGCGCAAAAATTACAGTATATGAACATGCTAATCAGAGATTTTGTACAAGTCAGAAGAAAGCATATAACAGGCGGAAGTAGACACAGGTCAATAGAAGCATTTAGCTAGCAAGGTGTAAAATTAGTTATGCCTTTAATAGGACTCTTTGTGGTAGAATTCAGGATCTTTACTTACCCCCATTGTATGGACCAGTATGTGAACTTGACGAATTTGAGCAATCGCCATATCGAGCCCTAACCGCCAAAAAGACGTGGGTAAGCCGCATTTTCTTATTTTACAATATATATTTTCTTCTTGAAAAATGTCTAACGTATTTTAGGCGGTTACGGCTCGATATCTTTATGTTCGCTTCATCGCTCAGGTTCTCAAAGGTTCCAGCAGCAATATCAATTAACCTCAGTCTCCTCCTCTTAGTTCGCAAAGTAAGTGCCTTATAGATTCAGGTTCTTTCTCGAACCTTCTCCAGAAGTCATCATAAGACACCCGAGCCTTTCAACAGATCGGCGGCAAAGCAAATTTTTCCGCTGGTCAGCGTAAGCAGTACCCTCGGATATTTTGAAATCCCATTCTGGTCACGCAATTCCAGTCCTGTGGCAGGTAGGGATGCCGATATCGATACCTTTACTTGGAAGTAGCATTATAAGAAAGTATCGATACCTAGATGTATCGGTACTATTGGCTATGAAGGTATTCCATATGAACTGGATTCAATTTTAAAATTCTTTTAAGCAATAAATTATATATTGGGCCGTGTATACGCTTCATACTATACTATTTTTGAAAAGAACACAAAATCAGACGAGAAGAGATAGCAAAATAAATGTAACGGTGTTTTAAAGCTTTTCAGACGGGGAATACAGGAAAAATAGTTTAGTGTGGTAGTATAGTTAATAATAATAATAATAGATTGGCGCTTACACATATGTTAGTGTTTGGCCGAGCTTCTCCTCCGATTTGTGGCGTGCGCCTTGATGTTGTCACACAAAGCGGAGGTACCTACAGTTTTACGCCGACTCCGAACGGCGATTGTATTTTTATGAGAAGCTGTTTTTCATAGCAGAAATACACTCGGAGGTTTGCCATTGCCAGCCGAGGGACGACCGCTGTTAAGAAAAGTACAGTTGCCTTGGTCTTTAAAATTATTTTCAAAAATAGATGGTTTAAATTGTTTCCTTTTTTGGCCTGAAACCAGTATGCAATGAGGTTTTTAAAAAGTTTGAAACCAATATTTTTGCTGCTCGCACATCAAGGAATCTATTTCCATTGTCGCAAGAATCGAAAAAACACTTTATTTTAAATTGTTTTTAAAAAGTTTATTACAGGCTGTTTTTAGGTAAAAAAAGACAAAAAATCAAAAATTTCAATTTTTGGAAGTCACTTTAAAGGTCTGATTAAATGAAAAATTACCTTGACCTCAAGACCGACCTTCAAAAGAAAAATCTTTGGATTTTTATTCTTTTAACTTAAGAACAGCGAGCAATGAACCTAAAAAAAAAAACTTTTTAATAGATTTTTTAGTTTTTGCGACCAAGGAAATGGATTCCCTGATGCAAGAACAGCAAAAACATCTGTTCAAACAGTTCATTTCTTCTACTCTCATTCAAATGGCATGCTTTGACCATTACAGCTTAATTAATTTATATTTCTTTTTTTTTTACAAAAATAAAAATAGTCACAATTTAATTGAAAAATTGCACGTTCTCTGCCAATTAATAATTTTACTAAACAAAAAAAAAAACTCTCATTGGTGACATGCCAACGGCGCACTAAAATATGTGACAGCGCACGAAGAGCGTGTAAAGTGTTGGCAGGTTGGCAGGTTAGCATTTATTTCTTTAAAACACTCGCTACAGCCTAATTGCGGTAAAAGGAGTAACAACCATACCACAAAAAGTATATATTTAGTACATACACGAACAATCAGAAAAAAGTGCACATTCGACTCCTGTGGAAAAAGAAAACACTTCAAAGCACTCAAGCAAATCACATGAAAATCACTTGACTATTAAATGCGGATAATCCAACTAAAGTAAAGCCGAACACGACAGTGAAAAATTCGCATAAATTTTTGGCGCAAAACACACCTCTGAGCAGCCGTCGTCACGGCGCAGGTAAATGTGAATACGAATGCAAATACATCCTACATTCGAGTGTATTGTGGTAATTTTATTTGTTTATATGGTGATTTGATTGTGTGTATTATAATGTGTATGTGTTTTTTGTTTTTTGTCTGAATAAAAATTTGAGATTTTTTTGTGAAATGCCAACGAAGAAATTGCAGACGTCTGGCTTACACGCAAACATGTCAACTGGTTCTCGACTCAACGCGACCATAAATCTAAGATATAATAGAACATATATGTATGTAGCATAAATAGTTGTGTGCTACTGAAAGAGGTAGAGGAGGAGATGCGGTGCTCCTTTTTATGTAAGAATTTACATTGTTTCTATGAATGTACATACATATGTTAAAGGGGACTCGAATGGTTCGAAGTCAAAATGCGTAAAAGTGATAAGAAACATGAATATAAATATGAACATAGCTATGAATAAAATCACGAATATGAATCTGAATACTGTTATGAATACGTATATTAAAAATAATATCGATATGAAAATGGATATTAATATGATTATGAATATGAGAAAAAATACGAATAAGAATATATGTACATATGCATATGAATATGAATATTTTCTACGAGTAATTCGAATGTAAATACGAGATAAGAATATGGATATTAAAAGGCATATCGATATTGATATGAATAGGAATATGTATATGAACGCGAATTTGAACTTGAATGGGTATATAAACACGAAGATGAAAATAAATATAAATGTAA
>NW_023458562.1:31477191-31492753 GCF_013731165.1 Rhagoletis pomonella
AAGCGTTCGTACTCAAAAAGAAAAAAATTCATTATTCGAAAAATTCGCATTTCTGAGCAAAAAGAAAAAATACGTGTCTCCTTAAATTGTTCAAGGAACCATCCCTGTGAGTTTTATCGCAAACTTAAATTCACTTTCCGCCGGCCTGGGTGATTTGAGATGGAATGAGCCATATATATATATCCATAGGGTTCTCGGAAACGGCTCTAACGATTTTGACGAAATTTTGTACGCAGATAATGTTTTGGATTTTAGGGTTATCTGAATACGCACTATCTCCGAGAAGACTCGCATAAGGTTGCCACTTATTTCAAATTAGTTACAAATTAATTAAAATATCATAATAGGTTCATTCCCTAACAATCCGGACCGGATCCGGTAATTAGAGAATAAGCGAAAAGTTTGCTCTCAAAAATGTAATATAATAAAGAAGTACGGGAACGCAAAAACCACAGCTGGTTCGCGCTGTTTTTGTTTTGGTCACTTAAAGAAGAATTAAAAAAGAACGACCCCTAACCTCGGTCAAAAAAAAACAACTTTTCGAAATTACCTTGCAAAAATACATCAGATTCAAAATTGAATCGGGCCTCCTTTTATGGAACGGTCTAATGTACACGTATACATACATATGTATGTATGTATTGGAATGGTCTTTCAATAATGAACATCTTGGGGCATCCCGTAACTTTGTTCTACGTATAAACTGAAAAAATTCACGAAAATTAAAAAAAAAACAGGATTTGGAAAAAATAATTTTTTTAACCGGGGAAATTCTCGAAAATTTTTAATTTCTATAACGAAGTGGGCTTATGAATAATGTGAATAAGTTTCAAAAATATGTGAAATTTCAAATAAAAATTTTGCCGAATTTTCGTGATTTCCAAAAATTTAATTTTTTCTAACTCTTGTACCGGAACCTAAAAATTTTTTAAAAAATTTTCGTGAATGCCTCATATAAAATTTTAATGTTGATTTTTTAAGGACTACCCTAATATTTAAGTATATATATTAAAAAATGTATTCCTTTACTTACGAATAGTATATGAATGATTATCCATTAGTATTAACTTATCAAATTCAAATTCTAATACATTGTATGTATGAAGGAGCAGCAAGCATAACCGATTACCAATCACACACTGGCGCCACCGAAAATCATGTCCAAGCAGATACAAAATTCAAAATCCTTTGCAGGAATTCGCATAATTCCTTACCCACAAATAAATATGTATGTATGTACATTTCAGTGCTGAGCAACGAGCTCTAAGCCTTATGTTGCTGGGCTTTTGTTTTTGCGTTTGGCTTTGAATTCGGTTTTGGCGCGATAGTAAATTTGAAAATTCAATAAACATAAATTTATGCAAAATAAACGGAAAATTCGTATGAAAGAAAAATATTTTCCCAAGGTATGCATTTATAAGCATACATAAGTATGAATGTATATCCCAGACCATCAATATTTGCCAATCCATAAGATTATGTAAATACAGACATACAATTCTATGTATGACTACTTTTTGGCAAACTGCTTGCCCAGATACGAGTGGAGTTACTGGCAAAAGGATACGTCTCGTTTTTTCGTTGGGCCACCTTCTTCCGACTATGTGGCGCTGCTTTTCCCACTATTTATCACAAATAAATGCAATTGAATTGCTTTTTTATTATTATTTGCATTTTCTATCTGCTACCAAGCATGCTTATGCTTATAGCGCAGAGATTTGTTTTGCCAAATATGAAAATAACAATCCTTTAATATCCTTTCTTTGCATTTTATTGTACTTTGCTTCTATTATTTTGGTTTCTAGGTATTTGCAGGTGCAAATCTGTTTGTACGCTCAGGGCGAAGGAATAATTTAATAGCCACTTCGCAATGCAAAACGAGTTGGAATGGCGAAGGATGCGTACGCAGCTAAGCCTGGATGTTTATTTTTACAAATATCGCTTATTTTGTTGCCTGAGGTGGGACTGACGATTTGCATATTTTATGGTGTTGTTATTTTAAGATTTAAAGAATATCTATAAGAGACGATAATATGAGGGAATAAGTTAACGTTAACAACGAGACAGGTCGAAGGAAAATGGTCAGTGTAGGTATGGAAATCTGTGCGTATATGTATTTAAAATACATATACAGTGGCACACATTCCTATAAACGCACTCTTAATTTTAAGTTTGCTATCTTCTCTTTCCTTTATCAATGGATTCCTCACACTAATTCCAACTCATATTGTTCGTCAAACTATCGTCAGTTTATATGTTTGTGTTCGTTCTTGTTGTGATATTTAAGTCATTTTACTAAAAACCGACAAATATTCGTTTAAACGCACCTGAACAAGGAAGTCTAAAGCATATTAGTGGTTAAAAAAAAAATAGAAATTAAATAAAAATATATGTAGCGAAACGAGTTGAAATGAAATGAGATTGCTGAAACTGGTATGGAAAAAAACGAATTGAAATGAATGGAATAAAATGAAATAATGTAAGCCAAATGTAATGACATGAAATGAATAGACGGACTAAAAGAGATTGGAACGCTGTGGAATAGAACGGAACTAATTGAAAAAATTAAGTGAAACGAAATTAGTTTAAATTAAGTAAAAATATTTGTGGCGAAAGAAGTTGAAATGAAATGAAAAGGTTGAAACTGGGATGGAACGAAATGAATTTAAATGAAATAAATGGAATGAAATGAAATGAAATTTTGTTAACGTAATTAAATAAAACAAACTGAAATGGCCAGAGATATTAGACAAGGTTGTAACGCTGTGGAATTTAATGGAAACAAGGGATAAAATAGAACAAAACGCAATGAATTGAAATTAAATGAAGATATATGTAACCAAAAGAGTTAAAATTAAATGATAATGTTGAAATTGGTATGGAAAGAAACGAATTAAAATGAAATTAATGGAAAGAAATTAAATAGGATTGAATAAAAGAAATGAAACGAAATGAAACAAAATGAAAAGGTTAGAACGGTTGGGAATGCAACGAAACAGATTGCACTGAGAGAAATGGAATGCAATAAAGAGAAAACGAAAGAAAAAAAGATATGCAGTAAATGAATTGAAATGTTCTAAAAGGAAATTAAATGAAATAAAATTAATAGGATTAAGAGGAAATTAAATAAAACAGAATGAAACCTTAAAAAAAAAACTAAAAGCGCCAAGAAAGTTAATTAACAAATAAAAGATTAATTAAAACCAGAACAAAAATTATCTGTATAACTAAATTTAATAAATATATATTTTTTCTTTTTAAAACAATAATATCTAAATATTTGATTTAAAAAAATTATAGAAATTATAGATAGGTTTCTAAAAATAAATACAATAAAAAAATTCTTTTTTTTTTTTAAACAATAAAATCTAAAAACTCAAAGATAATTCAAGAAAAAAAATTCCGCTGCCCGAGGACTCGTCTTCTCTTAAATGGCGCGCCAGAGATTTGCCCACTCGGCCAATGCAACTTTTGCTTTCTGTAAAAAGAACTTTTCACCATGAAAGTTGGTAAGGGAGTTTTTTTTTGTAAGACTTTCATGCCAGAATAAACAAAAGCTCAAATAGAGCTCAATAACACTATTGAAATAAATATTAATACCAAATTGACAAACGAAATCTTTCAAACTGTCGATCTACGTGGTCATCGCCGAACTATTTTTAGATATGTATATTTGGCCTCTTTTTTGCTTGAAATTGTTCTTGGAAAGTTGTTGATTCGCGAAACTTCACAGCATTTTCTGCGACACCATTCCTTTTGAGACGACTGCTCGATGGGAGCCTTGATTTTTCAAATCTAAGCAATAAACTAAAAACAAGACACTAAATCGACACAGCAGTAATATAAATTTTCTATAAGCTAACATAAATAATCGGTTAGGCGTGTTTGGCATTTAATGCAATGCAGTTAGGCATCGTAAAGTAAAGTTCGCAGCATAAAAAATAGGAACGCAGGACATCCTAGCGAACAAAATACGACATTTATTTTTCGTTGAAACATATATGTACGCTGCTTTCATTTCGAAAGACAACAATTGAATTTGTAAAATGCAAGTGCGCTGTCATTTTAATTTCAACCATTCGACCAAAGGAGGCGTGAAGTTCGATGTCCGTCAAGGCTTAGTCAGCGCGACTGCATGCGTTGTGTGCGATTTAATGTAGTGCCATTGCCTTTTTGGCCAAGACGATTGCATATAATTTTTCTGCATTCCAGCCTCCTTTCCAGTTAATAATTTAAATTTTTTATACAAGCTCTCGAATTTCTTTGGCACGAAGAACTGTGTGCTGCTTCTAAGGTAGGCACCGCCTTGACGTTTGCCAACGAGCGCCTTAAGCAAGCCTTTTACAATCTTCTAAGTACATATGGGCATGTGTCAATTGCGTCACAATGCGGCTGACAGTATGCAGTACTCCTACAAACCAGACAATCACCATTTCCGGCCGGCGACAGCGATTTCATTCAAACATTCAATTCATTCTGCTGTTATGTGCTTTGCTGTCTGATTAGAATTTCTGCAATTGAAAACTCGTTCAGTTGCCGGCGAGAACATCTTCCGTGCGGGAAGTTCGCTTTGTTGAACTACTATAACTCTATTTGTATTTGTCATGCAGTTATGTTTTTTTCTTCTTATATTTTTCGAGCTCCTTAAGGAGTTGGGCCCACACAGCCGGCTACCAACACCTTGACCACATGCAGCGAACTGGTTGGTGGTTGTAGTGCAGTGTATGGCCGAAGGCTTTGCCAACGAAATTGAATTTCAAAGTTTTTGATTTAGAGAGTGGTGAGTGCAAAGTTTTCTTTCATTCTTTTTTCTTCTTTGCTTTCTGTCTAGTTACTCTTGCTTTTGGCTGTCAACGCGTCAGACAAAAGTTTTGTTTGTTACGTCTTGCGTATGAACTTTGCTATTACACTGCTGCCTCTGATGGTTGCCTAGCGATATTTGAAAGACGATTGCATGCGCCATTTTCAGGTAAAGGGGATCAGACATTGCTTTAGAAGACTGTGGTTTTAGAAGGTGAACAGTGTGTTTTGTTTGGTTAAGAAGTGTTGCAGACTAGTCCTGAGGCTAACTAATGGTCCATGGACATCGCCGTTAGCGGGGCAAAATACTGTATGTCAATTGGTAGACGCAGTAATCCTAAACTCTCTGAAGTTACTATTTTGAGACGGACGCTATTTCCTGATCTAAGTCTATACGATAATGGATCGCAGTATTCTCTCTACAAAAGTAAGTTCAAGTACACAAGACACAGCAAATGCGATCGGTTCTCAGTATTTGGCAAACATTTCTGGAAATCTTATTAGCAGTAAGATATATCTGTCACGCTATAAGTTCTGCGTACACCCGAGCCGAAAACCAAGGTGGCATAGTTAGTCATGGTTTACTACTAAGCCGAAAATCATTATAGGAGCCTGACGGAAGTCTTCCATAGAAATTCGCACTGGGGAAATCTATATCTGGTCAAAGCTGCAATCGTCAAATGGGGAGAAAATCTATTGAGCCTATTATTTCCCATTGGCTTAGTGAAGTTTATAGCCGAGCGATAATGGCTGTACTTCCGAGGGATAAGAGGAAGCCTCTCTAAGGAAGGAAATCAGAAAACTCTTCAATACCGCAAATCGTAATGGTTCTTTACCAGCTTACAAAGTAGTCCTGCAGAAATTTAAGAATGCCACCAAGAAGGCCAAAACGGACTCCTGGAAAGATTATTGCGATAGCATAGAGGAACAAATAGAATACGGACTGCGCCTGAGTTGGATATACGCAGATCACGCCCTCTTCTCCGGTTGAAGCGTCCACTGTCCCAACATATTTTTGGAGTTCTCAAATGGCACTGCCTGATAGAAACCCACGCCATTAGAGTGGGTACGCAGTCAAACGATTACCGTCGTAGGAAATCGAAAGCGTATGCCACTGCTCTGCATTGGCGAGAGCCCTTCGACGCTCGTTACGCCATGAATGTATGGCTGATGTCCGAAATGGTGCGGGTAACGAAAAAAACTCGGACGTTTGCAGATACTTAATACAATTACAGTTTACTAATACGTTACTACTTACTACATATGTATTTACAGCCAAACTCGGATAAATAATTTGTTATTTGTGTGATTCATTGACTTGTCATTACCTGAAAAGCAAACAAGCAAACAAATTTTAGAATTTTGAATTTTGAAAAAAATTCGCTTATGTTTTTTTTGGTGCTTATGGCTAGATACGTTTTGGTTTGTTTAGTGATAAGCCGTAAATAAAGCAAGCTATGTGTTAGGTTTAATGTGGTAACCTATCGTAAGCTAATGCAGTCTAAGCTCCATGAAGCTCTAAAAGCTCAAGCCGATTAATTCATACCTTAATCATTTCCCTGAAAATGCAAGTATTTCAGCTCCAATGCAGTGTGGGCGGACACACTTACCATCTCCGTAAAGCCGAAACCTACCTTAAATCTCTTTGGGTCCCGGCACCTGGTTGAAATGCAACTGCACATTGAACTTACCCGCATTTAGGTGTTAAACCATAGACCCGCGATACTCCCCGAAGGGGTCGTACCTCATTGAACAGACAGGAGTAGTGCTCGCCAGCCAGAGTTGCTCGACCAGCTCGACTCACTTGAGTTACTAAACTTACCAGAATACACATGTTTAACTTTCAAACTAGTTCGATTTGCCATCCATTAAACTTTCTGAACTGTCTCTCTAATCGGAGAACAGCTTCCACCATGTTGCTACCCAAAACAACCTCCATTATCCAACCTGCTGGCTCGTCTCACATATCTTACTAATCGTTACTAGGAAGCATACTCCAGTGCACACAGGCCTGGAATGATTGCTTCGTTTCGGACTTTCGCATATACTCGAGTTGCCAAACTCGCCTCTTTCATGCTGCTTGTCTCGCTCATCTCACAAAGCTTACTAATCTTAGTCCACCCCAGGTGTCCCAGACCTGCAGTGAAAATCGACTTTCAACTCTTGCTCGAGTCGCCTAACTCACCCCATTCATTCTGCTCCACTCGCCAATCTCGGAGGTCTTACTAGCCATAATAGGGAACAACTTCAGCCCGGAGCCCATTGGCATCAGTATTACTCCTTTTCCGGTTTTCGACACCCGCTCGAGTTGCTTGACGAGCAGCATTCTTCCTTGCAAATCTTACTAGCTGTACGATCTTACATGTGCATCTAGCTTGTCTTTCGGCCTTGTTCGTCTCACTGGCTTTGCTTATCTAGCCAACGAACACACACTGGGGGCATGTGTTCCCCGCCGTACCAGGTTTAAGTCTTTGGTAAGATCTCGGAAGCCATAGACTCTTCTACCAATTGAGGCTAAAACCGACTCAGGATTGGTAGCCTTTGACTGAAAAAAAGCAAAGTAAGTTCCGAAAGAATTTTCTTTCTTTTTCCAAATTTCTTTATAAAATGTATATTTTTTTTAATGAGGCTATAACGAAGCCACGGCGATGCTTACACGTAAAGGTACTCAAAGGTGTAAGTATGTATGTATATAAATGTAAATCAGTAACAAAACTGTCAACATCATTAATCAACATTCACTCGTGTATATTCGTAATGTCAAATAAGACTAATAATAAAAATGTCAGTCAAAATCTCGCAAGGATCCTTATTGGATTCGCCTAAGACTGTAAAAATAATAAAACTAAAAATTCACATGTTCAATAATTTTATTCTAAACTTTTAAAGATTTTCTAAGAATACCCAATTATGTAAATAATTTTCAAAACAAATTTTTAATACAACATGCAATTTAAGCAAGCACTGTAGCCTTTTCGCCATAATAGCACTTATACAATTCAAATGCAGTCTCGCAGTCATTGGCGCCCTTCACGCCATTGCATTTAGCTTGAACTGCCTTTACTTGCTCCTCACCAGCCAAAGGACCCAACGATTTCTGCACAGCCTCCTCATTGACAACACCATTTACTAAGTATCCCAAACGTTCCTGGAAGCACTTGCTGAAGCATTTCACTTTGTCATCAACTTGACTGAAATCACCCTGACGCAATGCCAATATGGCCTCCTTGCTGGCGCCAGTCTCCTTGGCGCACTCACCAGCCAACAAATGGACCTTTTCCTTTTGCTCCGCGCTCAATTTGAGCACCTAAGGATAGTAGGATATGAAAAATTAAGGTTTTAAGTATGACTTTTTGGATTTTAAAAACTGTTGTGTTGAAAATATAGATTTTAAAGAAATATCTAAAATTGAAAATACCAACATCTTGGCCTACAGCGACGGCGACGAAAGTAAGTACAATAACAGTAGCGAAATATTTCATTTTGATTTGTTTTTTTTTTTTCGGCTTTTGCTAATTTTAAGTTGTTTGAAGAAACGATTTCAGGTTTTCGCTTTGAGTACTGTATGTGAACTGATTGCCGGTTGGTAGGCGGTTTGCCTTTTTATAATCCCGCTGAAGTCGACAGCTGGCCAGTGAATCAGTGATTTTGTTTATTTGTTTACAAAGTCTTGCATGTGCTTTCTCCTCACCTGAATTCTAAGTTTAGTGTTGTTTATATTGTTTTTTTTTAGTAAATGAGCTACTACAGCCTTCAAGCAATGGAAGTCGAATAGCCGGTAGAGGTAAGTAATTATACTGATGAATGTTCACATGTATCGATGGCGTAGAATATAAAATTCATTTTTAAACAAACAAACGTTAACAGTTGGCGATAAAATTTCAAGCCAGCTACATATCTATGTATGTGTGAATGATTACAGAAGACGTATACGACATATTTTTTGAATTTAGATATAAGAACTAAATATGCCTTCTTTCCACGTAGAGACGACTTCCGATAACGCAGGGCACTCGCAATTAGACAAATGTTTCCGGCGCAAGGGCTTCGACGCTATCACATGTCACTGGAGTGCACCCATTTTTAAAGCCACAACCATTACTACTAGAGAAAATATCCAGATTCTTATAGCGTTTTCTTTTCTCGAAAAAATGCTGCACTTATTCTGCCTTGTGTTAGCGCTGTCACATTTTCATGTTCTTTTCTCAGCCCTTTCACAAGGCGTCGTTTTCTTGTCTCAGCAGGTTGCGCTCTGATCCGGCGAAAGTGCTGCCTTTTCTGCCCTCAAATAAACGTGAGGGTGAGAGTTGCATGGTTAATTTTTAATTTAATCTTTTAAAAATTCCATTATTTTCCCTATCAGAAATAAGTGTTTTGCTTTAAAATTGTTAAACACTTACAGGCCAAGTGAATAATTCAGTTTTATTAAGTTCTATAAATAAATTGTGATGGAGTAGTATATTTTCTGTTTCATTCTCATATAAAGAACGCAACATTTTCTCAGGTTTCAGGGCAACGCAAAGCAAGAGTTCCCATATAAAAGGGCAGAACTTTTTTTCAGAAAAGAGAACGCTATTAGCCACCAAAAATTGTCCACAGGGTGGAAGGATCTTCTCTTTATATTTCATCGTAGTTAAGGAACTACTCTGGCTTCTTAGTTAAAAGAGCTTCAGTGTTGATGTACGGATAACATTGTCAACATGATCAGAGGCAACTTTTAAGACATTAGCGTTAACCTCATATAAAATCGCTGATCGCAGTCGGCAAAGAGTGCAGCAAAAATTTGTTGAACATAAACCCTAAGAACTCTGACCTCTTATTTCCTACAGAAAGAGGAAAACTGACAAATAACTAGAAACCTTTCTTAGAGTAGAATGATGCACATCTCTAAAGAAGTCAAACGCCTGTGATCTCGCCTTGATGACAAGCTCTCATGGAATCAAAATGTCGGGGACACCATTTGGAATGCCGGAAGCTAATGGCGTGGAACTCTCTCTCTCTCTGATGTTTTAATGTCGGCATAGATTTTGAGCCTGCTCAGCTGTATAATTTGAAAAATAAGGGCAAAGAAACGTTTAACTCTAAATTACTGATATGGCCAAAATTTGTGATTAAAAGTAAATTTAAAATATGTTATTTTGCGGAGTCACTAAACTTGCTTTTCTCTATTGCCAATGAAACACACCTGCCAGTTTTTTTTTTTGTTTAAATATATAATGTATGCTCAAACTTTCATAAACGTTTGCTATTCTGCACTTCTTCAACTACCACGTAGTATCTAGTTCTTTGGGTGAAAGAGGCAAAAACAGTAGTTACTTCTGGCGTACGATTAAATATTGTCGTTCTACCTTCAATTAAAAGTTCTCAGTACATTTCCAGTTATGGACAATCAAATATCGTCTACCTTAGCTTGTCTATGATATCACTTCACTACTCTTCTTATTTTAATAACCCCATAGCTACTCTTTTTTCTACTTAACTTCAATAATTTTTATTAGTTTATTTTACCTATTGACTTGCAATTTTTTGCGATCACTTCGAGCTCACATTAGCGCAAAAATTGCCGCAAATTTAACCTAGAAAAAGCGCCTAGTCATCGACGTGCCGGCAACATTAGGTGTCATCTTTTTATTTGCCTTATTTCAAGTGGCAAAATCAATCTTCTTGACTTTGTTAACTTTTTTGCTTTGTTACTTGCTTTTTTCAGATTTGTATATACATATTTTGTGTAAGCGAGAAATTGGCTAAAAAAACTAAAATCACAGCAAAAGCAATTATTTAAAGGCAGCGTATGTGTGCAAGTGAACCTGGAAACAATCAACAAGGCTTGATAATAAAAATATATACATACATACATACACGACTTTACCTATCAAATTTTTTTCTAAATAAATTAGTTTTTATTGCTTTTATTGCTTGCTAGTTTACCTGCGCTTGCAGCTGTTAATCGAAAATAAGCTAAGCTGTTAAAAGATAATAAGCTAAGCTTGAATCGTGTGCTACTATTTTCATACATAGGTACACATGTATATATGTACATATGTATGTATTGACTACGCGGAAATAGGTGGAAAACGAAAAACCGAAAAAAGGTTCAAAGTTATGTTTAGAAACGATTTGATTTACTACATACTTATGACTCGATTTTAACTCTTATTCAAATAAAGTATGTATTTAAAATTAATAC
Source organism: Rhagoletis pomonella (assembly GCF_013731165.1). NCBI lineage: Eukaryota > Metazoa > Arthropoda > Insecta > Diptera > Tephritidae > Rhagoletis > Rhagoletis pomonella. Next base: position 31,488,179 of record NW_023458562.1, read on the forward strand.
AGTGGAGTCCGTTTTAAGTAATTCACCCAAAAAGATATACATAGAAAACATACAGAGAAAAACTATTGGTCAAATCGTAAGAAAAAAAGGTCATTCGGATTGGGTATATACATATGTATATATATAACCGGGTTATCAATATACGTATTTTTAAAATATGAAAAATTCATAAAAAACTTAAGAGTTTTCCAATGCCGAGTGGAAAATTTACTGTCGGGGTCAATTTCGAGGTAAATTCAGGTCATTAAGGTCTTTTACTGGTAATCTCCATTTTGTATCCCGAATTCAGAAGGAGTGGAAAAATATTCGTTGAGGTAACATGGCATATCACCCCCGTCTTCAAAAGAGTCACAACTCAAAATTTGCCATTTTTGAGATTATGCGCTATAAAAGTATGTACACAGCACATATACATATGTATACTTACATATGTACACATATATGCTTGCTATTTTCAGACTTAAGTTGTTACCAATGGTCATTTGGATAAACCATTTATACTATGTGCGTACAGTGCTACCATCTATTTACTTTTATTATTTCGTGATATTGCATTCATTTTATATAGCTTAATTCCTTGAGGCGTCATCAAATTCTCGTTAAGTTTCGCAAGAAATGCTATCATCGCTTTTAGAGTTGACATCCGCTTCTGGTTAGAGCTGTAATCGCAGACAGTGCCAAACCCAAGGTGCATTTCGCAGGTGGTCTTACTTACGTACACCTATGTGTGAGTGCAGCATATATATATATATATATGTATGTACATTAGACTGCAGCACAAAAAAAAACGAGTTTTCCACCGGGGTTATACAGTTTATTACACGGTTAAAAATTTCGGTTTTAATTTTAAACTTTTTGGACTACATATATGAACAAACTAAATTCAATTTCAAGTACAAACCTTCCAAGTTAAAAAAAAATAGAGCACATAGTATGTTGGGTTTATAATTTAAACAGTTCGGTTTAAATTTTAAACGCAAACATTTTCATAATTAAGAATAAAAAATAAAAAATCTTAAATTTCATGCTCCGTCTGATGGGGACTGAACCCGGACAGCCTTGGTAGCAACCAATTGTATCAAGCATCTTTGCACACTCAGCTACAGCCACGCATGTAAATGTGCTTTCATATGTTAATTTGTGGCTCTCGGAGAGCACCAACTGGGACCACAAAAGGGTTCAAATCCCGAAAAGGGAGTTAGCGATCCTTCTCGTGCCAACACGTCGGCGATCTCATTGCCTTCGACTCCCAATGACCTGGTACATAGCACATTGTTACCGTGTTTTTGGGTGCCAAAATTTATAGCGTGGCAAAGTAGTATGTAACCAGCGGAAAACTTTGTTAACAATAAATATGGGAGGCAACCGTCAAGCTATTCGAACAAGGTCCCCGAGAGTGCGAAAGTTTCCGACAGATATGGAGTGGTTTGGTCTCCGGATGTAATAAGACATGTCTGATGGACTGGGCCAATATTTTGTAGGCTATTGCGTACGTGTGTAAGCTAAGGTCATTCATTACCCAATTGATACATTGTGTTACAAAAAGAACAGAGGCATTAAACTGATATAATCAAATCAATTTACTTAAGTGATCGTTAAATTAGTGTCATTTGTTGTATAGTCATGGCGTATGCAATAACATTATATTCGCACTTAAAAACATTGAAAAAAAAGAAAATAAAAGACGAACCAGTCATACTTACATTCTTATAAATATGTATGTACTTAGTTTCACACATTGTATATTGCTTATCATAACTATACGACAACCACATATTTACAAGTTTTGACTATTTATTTTATGCACAACATTTTCAAAAAAAAAAAAGAATGCCAAAAACCAACAACAATTTGTAACCACTTAAAACTTTACTACTGGCTAAAAAGCGCGAAATTTGGTTGATACTTTGTTGATTTTTTCATTTCTGTACAAAATTTTAAGCTTTGATTTATATAAATAAAATTATTTTAATTATTTTTTATTTCTTTGTACTTTACCTACGCTTGCAGCTTTAAAGCGGTAATGCACATATTTATATACACTTGTGTTCAGCTGATTAAGCTAAGTAACATATTGACCAGTTTTGGTTATTTTTCTTTTGTTTATTTTATGTTGATAATTATTTTATAAAAGTCAACATTTCAAACTTCTTAAAAAAATTATAAAAATTTAATAAACTTAACCCATTACACCCAAACATTATAAACTTTTTACAAAAGAATTTTTATGCAGTTTTAAGTGAAACTTTTAATTCGCTAGAAAATCGAGAAGATTTTTCATATTTTTTTTTGCTGACGGTGCTAGGCATTTTTCTCCATATATGGGAGGAAATGCTCAACACCGTTTTATTAATGTTATTTTTGCTCTTAAACTAACCTTAACCGTAATTTAATCCTAATCTTGATCTTAACCTAAAAGATTATTTTTATATACTTGAAGTTAAAAGTTTAGGTGTTACCAATAGCCATTTGGAAATTCTGTTTTTATTTTTAATTTAACTTGGAAATATATAATAACTCTATTATGATTTCATAAAAAAATTATTAGCATTAAATAATAAAAAATAAATAGTCAAAACTTGCCAATATATATATGTAGGCGCCTTATAGTTTTGATATGCACCTTATATGTAGCCATCATCTTTTCTGTATAGGACCAATTAGTGATGCACCTATGAAGCAAAAAAATAAAAAAATAAAAAATGCGGGAAGAAGCATTGCATTTAAATATGCAGCTACAACTTAGCTGACTCAATCGTAAAGATTTATTAGAATAAAAAACCGCTGGCGATTAATGACTTGCACATGTTGAATTTTTTCGCTTATGCATATTCATCTTCCTTGCGATCTTCAAAAAAATTTTGAACTTTGTACCCAAAAGAGTTATTTGCATACATTAAGCTAGACAGATGTCATTTGGAAGTTTTTTGAAACCGGTAGATAGTCGTATTTACTCACAATCAGATTGATTTAATTGCGATGTTTGTATGTGCACATGTATGTATGCCAGAACGTGTATTGTAACATACACGTACCTGCTAATTAACTCAAAATTAAATTGCTTTAACTAGCGAATGAAGGTTTGTTTGCTGCTATGTTTTCTTTTGTGCTTTTGCTTACTTTAGCGTTTTTTTACTATTGTGATTTTTTCCCGTATTAAATATTGCGAATTCATGACGATTAAGCAGCTTCCACATATTAATAAAATGCAAATAAAAACTAGCCATAAACAGGCCCAATTTTTTTGTATTATTTAATCCAAATCTTAAATTTTCTTGATGTTATCACGCAAGTGGAAGAACCGCCTGTATGATATAGCTTCCGAACGGTAGACAATTGAATTTTATGAGAAGTCTTTTCGTGAAAATTATGCTCTCAGGCTGAATAAGCATAGCTGAGAGGTGGGTGAACTCATTAAAAACAGGAACCGAAAATAACAGTAATTTTTTTAACAGTTAAACTTGGCCAAATATTTTTTAAGGCCGAAGTAAAAGTCCTTTCCAATCATAAACAAACCGCTTATCCAAATTAAACAAGTTTGGTATCAAATCAAAGGGGGCTAAAATAGATTTAGAACTGTTTAACGGTTAAAAATAATAACTGTTATTTTCGGTACCTGATTGAAACTTAAGCTGTCTTTTAGAAGTTGGATAGAATGCGAGTCTTGCCGATAAGCCTTAAACAATCGGCTACATCGCAAAGTGTTATATCGAGGCAGGTGACAGTTGACAAAATAACTGGTTGGGCTTAGAGAGGGGAGAGTAAAAGTCATAAATACAAGAGAGTTAAAAAATAATAAATCTTTTGGTTCATAAGTACGAAAAGATACTGAAGATTTCCTTTTAAAATTTTGTCTCTGAATATACTTGAAAATTTGCAGTATTTCTTTTCGATTGATTTACAAACTTTTCTGCAATCTGATCACAGCTGATGCTACTCGTAGTAACGATACTTCAGAAAGAAGTTGTTCAACCAAAATTCTGCATCCGTCACTGCATTTAAATAACCATCTTAGGATAGACATGGCATTGATATCAAAGATCATGCTTCGCTCTTACATTGAAAGAATAGAACAGCCACCAGATTCTAGCCCTTCCAGAGCTAGAATGCAAAATACTAGTTGGGGCAATTTTGAGCGACAGTCTCAAACCATCTCAAACATTATTGGTGAAACTAAGGACCAGTGATGCTCTCTGTGAGATCTAAAGGATCAGCCAAGATGAGTTAAGTTAGGTTAGCCTAAGAGTTAGAACCTCCTAACACCAGAAGGATTTTACTTTTCATGTAAGGGTTTTATGTTTTTTTTAGTCTGCTTGACATATCACAAATTATACTTCGCTTAAGCTCTTTAGATTACCTGTAAGGAAATCATCTGATTACGGTAATCTTAGCCTTAAAAATTGTGGGCTCTTGTGGGTATTGTGTCTTATACACGCCGAAATAGTTACTGTCTTTCAAACTGCTACTCATTTAAAACTCAAATTTGTTTGATTAATTGATGCTCTACATGAGCTTTATTAGTCAAGCACATAGCAGTTCCCATCACAATATGAAATAACAGATTAAGGCAAATTT
>NW_023458562.1:31502753-31519449 GCF_013731165.1 Rhagoletis pomonella
TAAAAACGCTTGTCCCACCAAAGGGCAAGGTTGCTGTAGCAAGGGCTACAGTTAAACTTTGTGGTACTAGGTGGATAGACTAGATATTTCTGCACTCCCATCGATCCCCTTAGAGGGAGGCGCCGGTGAACTTTTGCACGTATATATATGTAGGTCGAAGAGTGACGGAAGATTTGGTATGGGCGTTTTTCGCAACGAACTCTCCTTTAGTCTTATAGTAAGGTCTCCTGTTCACTGCAGTGTTTTCTAGCCAGATGTAGCTGCCATTAAGCACGAAGTCGATTGGCTGCACAATTGTTCAACAACGAAAAGGTTGGTAAACATCCACTCCTTTGCCCATGACGCCGCTTATCGTGCGCTTTTATACAGCAAGGGAATGCTGAGTCCGTCTAATTAGTTCCTAGTTAGACTTTTAGGGGCGGCAGGCCACAGGGATATTGCAGGAAATTCCACTGCGGATGAGTTGGCCAAGAAAGGTACCCTCGAGTAGATCTTACTGCTAAAAAATATAGGTATGTATCTTTGACTACTTGCGGACTGCTTTTGCACATATGAACCTAATGCTAGCTCAACGAGTGCTGGGAAACAACAAGACGTTTGCATCCACAATGTCTTCTTGCTCGAAGGTGCGCCGCAGGCGGTCAAAGAGATCTTCTTGGGTTCACAGAGTCGAAACTCGCAATCGTCGTAATCTGCTATTAACAAGACAATGTCCGACGGATATTCACAAAGGAGAGGCTACATATCGCACTGAATCCTCACTAACGCACCTGCTTTGAGTACGATGGGTGGGACTCCTCCCAACACTAAATGTGTCTTAAACTGCTCGGCTCTTGATGGGCTACCGCCTAAATACCTTGTATTACACTTTTCAAATGGTTTTGAGGACCTTCCCGGATTTTGAGCGAATCATATTCATTAGAAGGAAGGGAAACTGGTCTGGAGTGCGGCTTTTTAACATGTATGTAAGTATTGAGGCAAAGTAATTGGCATGCATCTCAGCCTGAAAGTTATCGTTAGCTTTTTTTGAGTTTGGCCCGCATGGAATTCACTCTGTCTTCTTCCACCAGACAGGCGTGGCATGTATTAGGATGGGTTTGGAAATGTTACCGGACCTCTATCTTTCCAGTTTGGGTTTGATGCCTTAGTTGCTTCCCATTAGCTTTCGGTAGGTCCAAATAAAGCGATAAAATTTCCATGTATTTGACCTACTTAGAGAAGTGTATCCTTTCTCCTTGAAGAAGTAGATATAGAGAGATTCACCTCCCTGTCTGTGCCCTTTCATAGCTATAAATCTGGCTCTTTTCTGGTCTAGAGTGGATGTAATGGTTTGTGTTTAAGGACTCCTTTGCGCCGAGCGCATTTGAGTCGTGTTATCGAAAGCACCCGCTACGTCTAGAAAGTTACCTGTACGCAATGTTCTCCATTTCATACAAACTAACTAACATTTTCGTACCGGTTTTTAATATACTTTATAGAATTTAAATAAATAAATAAAATTTTGCGTTTGAAATTCTGAGGGGCATGCGCGATAGATCCTCCTGGAAGATAGGCATACTTATCTATTTAAGTTAGTCAATTTTTCGTATAAGTTTTTCTTGAAGTGTATGTAGGAATAAACGCTTGTTAATGTTTGTTTTTTTTTTTGTAATAAGAAGCTCATATTCTACTTGAGCAAACAATGAATTCTCGCTGCAACCGATTTACTTAAAACATAAACAACGCGAATCTTAGATTTCATGTGAGTGGAAATCATAAATTAATTACATACATACGAGTACATACATAATTGTAAACAAATAAATAAAATAATTGATCCACTGTCCAGCTATCGGCTTTGACGGGATTATAAAACGACAAAGCGCATTCCAACTTGCAATCAGTTCGTAAACAGTGCTCAAAGTGAAAATCTAAACTCTTTTCTTCAACGCAACTTGAACTTAGAAAAAACAAAAAAAAAAATAACAAGTAATATGAAATTGTTCGCTGCTGCTATTGTACTTGCTTTCGTCGCCGTCACTGTAGCCCAAAATGTTGGTATTTGCATTATTAGAAAATTTAGTTAGGCTTTCAATTAACATTTTTTATACACAACAGCTTTAAAAATTATACTTAAATTTAACTATTATTGTATCCTATCCAACTTTAGGCTCCCAGATTGAGCTTGGATCAGATGCTAAAGGTCATAGCTTTGGCTGATGAATGCACCAAGGAGACTGGCACCAGCAAGGAGGCCATATTGGCATTGCAACAGGGTGATTTCAGTCAAGTTGATGACAAAGTGAAGTGCTTCAGCAAGTGCTTCCAGGAACGATTGGGCTTCCTAGTAAATGGTGCTGTCAATGAGGAGGCTGTGCAGAAGTCGTTGGGTCCTTTGGCTGGTGAAGAGAAAGTGAAGGCAATTCAAGCTAAATGTAATGGTGTAAAGGGCGCCGATGACTGTGACACCGCGTTTGAATGGTATAAGTGCTATTATGAGGAAAAAGGTCTTGCATAAATTACATGTAGCATAACAATTTGTTGGGCCAATGATAAAAAAAGTTTAAAAACTTTTAATAAAATTATTAAATATCTTAACTTTTGCTTGCCTGTTGCTGCCCTGTTGATTTTCTCGGAAAAACTGAGGCTTACAAGGTACAGGGTAAAGCGAGGATTATGAACTGGTAACGTCTACCGCAGAGGCCATGTAAAGGAGCACAAAATCTGTATCGCATTTTTGGTGAGCGAGAAGCTTTTGTCGCACAGTACAGTATGACTATCAGTCCACAGTGGCATTGTAGAAAACTGCTTGCCAGATGAGTTGATGAAGAAGGGTATCCACGAGTCTTTCTCATTGGGAAAGAAGCGGGATGAGTGTATTTGACTTAATGTCAGATCAGGAAGCACCCTACTTGCCCAAGTACGAAGCTTTTCTGACTGAGTATGTTCCGCATACGGGCTGGGGATCTTCTTAGGTGTCCAGTTCCGCTGATGGGTGTTTTAGTTGGTCAGTTTACAATTGGATTTCACATAGTGAGATTAAATATCACAACTCATCCAGTCTATCGCAGCTTACTTTTGGAATAGTCTCTAACACCTTTTTCGACACTTCTTCTTATTTGGCACTACAACCGTTTGTCGGTTTGGGCCGAGAGCAAAAAGCTTCACCAGTTGCCTTCCTCCTTTGCGAGTTTGCGCCAGTTGTTCATTCCAAATGCGGACAGGTCCTTCTCCACTTGGTCCTTTCATTGTGTTCGTAGGCGACCTGTCTTGCGTCATCCATGCGTACAACATTTGCAAGCCAGCGCAATCGTTGTATTTTATGCCTTTAACTATGTCCATGTCGTTATAAAGCTCATACAGTTCGTCATTCCATCTTCTTTCGGTACTCGTCGCCCATAGATAATGTGTAAAAAAGTTATCAAAGCCTTCTCATCTTTGTTAGACAACGTCTATGTTTCTGCGCTATATAAAATGACAAGCATGATGAGAGACTTGTAGAGCGTGATTTTTGTTCGAAGTCCCCAAGAGTAGCCCAAAGTACACCGGCCAACAAAAATGAAAAAAAAATGTTGGTGCCTCAAATGTTAAAGCTATTTTTGATAGACTTTTTTGTGCTGATTACGAATCCGTAAGTACAAAGGATCCAACACGTACAGGTTTTGAGAAAATCGAGGTCAAAGTGTCAAAAAATCGGGCTTTTGCAATATTTCAGAAGCTCTAGCAAAGAGCAAAAAGGTGATAGAACCTTCCACTTAGGCTTAGATTAAAGCAAGAACCCTCGACTACTATCCTTGAAAATACCATTCCTGCACATTGAATTTATGGTAACTTATAGTCATTTATTGAGCATTAAAATTTGACTTTTGGCGAAGTTTGAGTCCCTGCCGCAATTAAACAAAAGGGGATAGAAACCGTCCACTTAAGCTTAAATTAAGGCTTGAACTTTCGACTACAATCCCGAAAAATACCATCTCTTTGTCTTGACCCTAAGATCACTTATAGTCGTTTATTGAACAGCAAAAACTGATTTTGGCCAGCATTTTTTTGCAGGTGAAGGGATGGTATTTTCAGGGGCAGTAGCCTAGGGTTCTAGCTTTAAGTTAAGCCTAAGTGGAAGGTTCTACCACATTTTTCGCTCTTTGCTCGAGCTTCTCAAATATTGAAAAAAACCCAATTTTTTGACACTTTGACCACGATTTTCTCAAAATCTGTACGCGATGGAATCTTTATAATTACGGATTCGTAATCAGCTCAAAAAAGTCTATCAAAGACAGATTTAACATTTGCCGCACCAAAATCAGTGTTGCCCTGTGTTATTCTTTGCTTTATTTTCAGACTAACATTATAAGTGGTGTTTATGCTGGATCTTATGTAGACGAAGCCCTTCACTACTTCAAAAATGTGACTGCCAACAGTGACGGATGTCCCAAGATGTGCTGTGAAAGTCTGAACTAAGGTGGAATTACCAGATAAGGTCCAATCAGTTTGTTCGTGAAGTGCTTCAGTCTTTCACACAGTATCGTCGACAGTACCTCGTATGCAATATTAAGAAGGCTTATTCTTCGATAATTGGCGTAAACGGCGGGATTTCCCTTCTTGTGGATTGAACAAAGTACGCTGACATTCCAGTCTTCGGGAATGTATTCATCAGATCAAATCTGCTTACTTAATAGCTCGTACAATCACCCGACCAGATCTTGGGCGCCTCCTCACTTCGTCCTGATTAAATATAGGGACGTGAGTTTCGTCTCTATACATTGATTCGGGTTCCTCTTCATCAAACGTGCCGCCTGTATCATCTTTCATAAGCTGTGAGAAGTGCTGCCTTCATATCTCAAGAGTACTCTGCACATCTGTTACCAAATTTCCTTCTTCATCTCTACAGGAACCAGCCCCGGTTTTGAAACCATTTGGGTGCTGCCTTATTTTGTGATAGAATTTCCGAGCCGCATTCCTGTCCGCCAGAATCTCAAGCTCTTCTCATTCACACCTTTCTGCCCCTCGTTTTTTTATATTTTTTTTAATAGACTGTAGACTCAAAATCTTTGATGGCTCTTGATACCCGGCTCTGAAGAGCTCGCTTAACTGAATCACTATAGATAAGCAGTTTTCGTTCAGTAAATAGTGTTATCACAAAGGATTGCTTCAAGTGTGTCCCTTATAAGAGGCAACCACTTTAGCCAATCGATAATTTAATAATTCGTATCGTTCCTATCACCCCTTTGGTTAAAGGGACAACCCCTTTTATAGAGAAAGCACCACAAAATCTAGTGAGGATGCACGAGTGACAAGGTGAACTACGCAAACGAAAGTTGTAAGATGAAGTGCAAGTCAATGGTCGAAAACTCTAGGTAGTTCATTCGAGAAAACGTTGCCGTCTTACCAATCCATGAGAGATCACTGTAGTAAGCTTCAACGCAAGTTCTTTTATTTATGTATGTTAATTTCATTTATTCTGCTTTAAACCACTTCTGGACGAAAAAGTTGCTCTATTTTGTACAAAACAACCCGCAAGACAAAAGCAAGTTAATGCAGACATATGTGTCTATATATTTCTCTTTACAGGTGTATTTATATCTACATACTTATACATATCTACAATAGCAGGTATACCAAAAAGTAAGCACTACAACTTTTACTTCGAAGTATGTACATACTGACATTGTATTTTCAATTTGTCTTCGCACGCGGCTCTCGACCTAACATTGCGTGCGTTCGCGTGTGTACGCAGACAAATTAAAAACAAATAAGACCCGTTTTTAAGAAGAAAATAAAGCAGCCAACTGTTGAGTAGCCGACCAACCCTCGAATCAAATCAGTGGATGGAATACATTTTCACTTATAAAACATAAAATGATTAACCACTTAATATTTAATTTTATAATTTTTGATCTTTTATTTATAAACTAAATAGATGTTTGTATTTTTTCTTATACCCTCCTTTAGAGCACTGCATAAGACGTAGAAATGCTTCAATATCTCAAATGTTCTGCTGAAAATACCCTACTCTAAAAGCAAGTGTTTTCGACCAAACAGTTTAACCTTTAACCTCTCTTCCTTTTTGCAGCTTTCTTTGCTACAATATGTAGGCAAACGGACAATAATCAAATCGCTTGGGAAATATTTAAGAGCTTAATGCCAATACTCGTACATACTGTACAAATGCAAACAATGAAATTCGGCACGACAAAAGGTAGCGCCCGATGGTAAGCGGGCGGAAAAAAGTAAAGTGGGCGGCGCGCGACGCGACTCTTACGTAAATAGACATAAATTTTTCATAAACTTTTGCATGCTCATTAAAAATTCGATTAATCGCTTGTTTCCACTCAATAAACTCTTCGAAAATAAACTCGCAAAACAATAATCAACTCCAAAGCTGCCACAAACCAGCATACTTCAACTACTTGCTGCAGCACAGCAAAAAACAGAGAAGAAAAAGAAATGTAGGAAAGGGAGGGAGCTTGGGACAAAGAAATTGTAAACTTCCACTTTCGAAATGCTAGAAAATGCTAAAAACATTGGCAATAAAAGCTATGCCATGAAATTGTTCGTTGCAAAGCGCACAGTGGTTGTGGCGCGCGGGACATGCCACGTAATGTCGTCGAAAATGAAAAGCAAACAATTAATGAAACGAAATGTCAACAAAACTCAATCAAAACGCACTTAAAAATGCACAAGGCTTTATCAGCTTAAGCATGCGTGTATGTATGTGTATGTGCGAATGCCTGAGTTTATGTGCAGTTGGGTATTGCTAAAGCTAAAGCATTAGCGTCGAACCGGGGTTCAGCTGACGGCTGTATCCGATTGGTAAGGGCTGATGCAGTCACTTTTTTTTGTTGTTGTTCTTGTTCTTGTTGGTAATTTAACTGCAAAAGTAAACAAATCCGCGTAAGTCAAAGCAAAAGTAGCAGTAAAAATAGAAACAGTAATGGCAAACAAATAAACCAGAGGCTACAGCGAAAGAGGATGGAGCGATTCGGTTGTGTTTCAGCGCAAGGCCACAAATACATATACCTAACTACATATGTTCTACCTTCCTCAGATTTCAATAGCTGCGAAAAAAATTTTGCGGGTTTATGCTGACAATTATTTTTGAAATTTCGCGAATTGAAAAAAATGGAAACTCCAAAGCTTAAACACCATTTCTGCATCAAAAAGCTATAAAAGCTCACTGGAAGAGCTTTTTCAAAGTTTACCGAGAAAGTTTTTTTTTTAAGCTTTAAAAGTCAAGCACAATTAAGCTAAGGCAAATTCAGAAAAAATGTCAGCCGTTAAATGTCAGCTAGTTAAAAGAAAGCAAGTGAAATAACTTTGAAGTTTTTTGTTATTAAGTGAATTTGTAAAATCATCGTATATACATAGAAAATTAAAATTAGATTAAACATTTCCGAAAGCTCTCTGAAAGAGCTTTTACGAAATTTCATAAGAAGCTTGGCCAAAAGGTCGCATGTTGTGCTAAACGAAGGAATGAAAAATATGTACATAAAAAAAAAAAGAACTTCCAACCATTTCCTCCTTAGGTAGGGGACAAAATAATACTTCTAAATTCTTTACTAAACTGTAGATTTTTAAAATATATTAAGTTATAAACAAATTAAGACACAGAAGTTTAACTAACATACTATTTGTATCAAGCAGTTATGAAAGCTCACTGAGAGGGCTTTTACAAAGTATACAAAAAAACGTTCAGTACTTGTTTGCTAAAAGTCATTGAAGTTTAAAAAAAAAATGAAGGCCTATATCACAAAGTTATGAAAGCTCACTGAGAAAGCTTTTACAAAGTTCCATAAGAAGCTTCTCCAAAAGCTCAGCTTTCTTCGTAAGAAGGTGCGTACTTCTACTATCTCTTTCAAATGAAATCAAATAACAAATGCTATAACGAAATCCACAATTCAATACTGGAAACTTTATTTCAGAATAAAGCATGCCTTTATCTAAACTTTCCCACACCTTATCTTTATTCAAGCTTAAGATCTTTATGTTATCTTAATATACAACTCCTCATACCTATCTTGGTGTACGCTTAAAAGCCCTTGGTGAGCTTTCTGCCATATAAAAGGAGTCTAAATGAAAAATTTCGGTCGAACATTTTTATGAATCTATGTTTTTTGATAAAAATTATTCATTAAGCTTTCACTAGCAAATTCTGGCGAAAGCGAATCAAAACCTTTTTACCTCTTTCAAAACAGTTTAGAAATAATTGTAACTCTAATACTCAACAAAAAAGCTTTTTCAACACTGCATTTCTAACCCTTTCCAATACGTGGTTTATAAAATCATTGTAAACCAATTAAACTTTCACATAAAAGCGCTTTGCTAATTGAAATTGCCAATGCAGATGCAATCGAATTTCCCTTTCTACTTCGTCAACAAACTAAGATCACCTGTGCATTGCATACTAAATATGTATGTATGTATGTACAAATGTACCTTTCTCTAAGTTTCCTCTTTTGCTTTCGGTTGCAGTTTGTATTCGTATTTACTCTAACAAAGCTTTGATTTGCTTATTTTTAAATTGTTGTTTACCCCTTTTGTTTACTATTTCCGTTTTCCTTAGCACCCTTTATTAACAACTTTCCGTTTTGTAACGTTGCAGTTTCATTGTTTTGTTTTGTCACAATCGATTAAAACGAAAACAATTGTTGGAAAAACGTCTGCTGCTTTGTCGTCTAGGAAATTAACTTTGATTTTGGTTATTATCGAGTTGTAAGTATGTGCGAAAGAATTTTGTAAACTCATTAGCTTATTTCTTACAAGGGTGAAAGGTTATCGAGTAAACTATACAGTTGTAAGCTTATGCCTTTGCTAAGGATTGCAATTTGGTGAATAATGGAATAACTACAAACTGCTTATATGACATACGAGTTTACGAGAGTACGTCGGCAAAAGTGTTAAGATTCGCAATCCGAATTTGTAAATTCGGCAACAGATATTTTTTTAGAAGAAACATAATCAGATGATTGACTTCCTGAACGTGAACTCTTTGCCTGAAAGGCTCAATCAAAACGGGTATGTCCGAGCTATCTCCGACTTAGCCGCCCACTTCCAATTTGTGGGTGAATTGCTCTGCAAAAATAATTCCATACATTTTTTTTCAAATTTGCTCCACGCCAAATAAGACAACGAAATACCCAAGCTTGAGACAAGTCAATTTGCCCAATTTTTTTAAGATCTAAAGTGAAGACTGCCTTCTGATGATTGTCTGAAGGATTTCAGGTCACTAAGTATCTCTTCCTTCCAGAGACCGTAACAGTTGCAACTTTTTTTTTTAAATCGCTCTTTAACAGTTATTTTTATTTAATTACTCCTCAAATAACAGTTATTTCTGTTTTTTATTTTATGAATCCAAAATAACAATTATTTTTGATTTTTATCTAAATAATCTGCAAATAACAGTTATCTCTCCTGATTTCCTCTCTCTCTCCCTATTTCCGTAGCTATTTAGCGCATTACATAGTACCTCCTTATCAGCCGCATAGTTTTCGCAGACAAAGTCTTATACGAGAACTTCTCGGCTCGTATTTCATCAACACTACCTGGACATCAGCTGCCTGCGGAACTTTATTTTGAGCACCAAGTACTTTTTCTACCGACTTCAGGGATTATTGAAGTTGCTTTCCAGGACTTCAAAAACCCTGTTTCGTGGGTACTATCTTCAGTGTGATAAAACCGTTTCAAAAACTGATTCAAAGGAAATGTATATCATCTTGAAGAATACCTTGATCAAACAATAAAAATATTTTCATTCCCCAAGCAGTGTTTTTTTCATTGTAAGACGCAAGCCTAAAGTAAGAGGCGCCTCGCATGTAAGTCAATTCCTCTACATCAAAAATTTGAGTAAACCTATGCCTTGCACATTTCAACATAGTTGTATGTGTATTGTTTTATTGCCATTAAGACATCATATAAATACAAAATTAATAGCAATAAATTCGTAATGTCAACTGTCAACAGGATAAAACCAATACACACACTTACATAACTATATGTATGTATGTGTGCAAAAAAAGTTTTTGGGAAATTTATTTCATAACAGTTGAACTACAGCAAAAACGAAAAGGAGCTGAGCAGCAGTACATGCAATCATAGTAAATAAACAGTAGTAACAACAATAAGAACAACAACAAAATGAAAGCAATCTCATAAGCACGACATTTACAAGGTTAATAAGCAGTAAAAATGCCTAATAAAAAGTATGAGCGCGGAATGTGGCGCATTTGTGTGTGGAAAGTAGGCATAAAAACAGTTGGGAAAAAGGAGAAAAATAAGAAAAAAAGTTGGAAATTAACTCAAGTTTCGATGAGTTTATTACAACTCATAAAATGATTTCATTGTTTTTCATAAAGGCATATGGTTCGTTTTTGCAAGGGCATACATTAGCACGTATGTGTGTATGTTTGTACATACATAATTTACTGTTTTATTGCTGTTGATTTATGCGCTTTTTACGACTGTTTAATATTATTACCTTTAAGGACTATGTAAAGGAGTACAAGTGAGTGGCGTAATAAACATGTGGCTGTAAGGATTTGAGTAAACAAAATTAGGATATTTCTTTAGAGCAAAATGAAATTTTTGTAGTATCAAACGGCAGACATTGAAAGCTTAATTACTCGTATTGTAAATTTTTGATTAGGAAAAAAATTTACAAAACAAAGCATGTGGATACGGAAGGATTGCAGTAAAAAGGAAAAAACATGTTTTTGGAAAAAAATCCAGTTTTGAATACAATTTTGAAAGACTTTGAGTTTTGGAAAATCTAAAAAAAAAATAAGTTTTGAAAATAATAAATAAATATATAATTTTAAGAAAAAATTTTATTTAGAATACAAGTGCAAATTAAATTTTTTTATTTAAAAAAGACTTGGAAAATTATGGTAAATTTGTTTAAGAAATTTTCTGATTAATTGATCTTTCTTTAATTAAAATAAAAATAATATAAACACAATTTAGTCACATAGCGAATCGCCAAAATTTTAGAAAAGATGTTGAATATAAAACTTTTCAAAATCCTGAAAAAGTTTAATGCTGATATTTTGTTTAATCTTACGTTTTTAAGATTTTGACACTTTTTGGAACCTAGAAAAATTGACAAAAAAAAAACATTTTTTAACCTATTCGCTTTTTAATATTTTTTGAACTAATAACAATTATATTAAAAAAAGATTATTGAGCTTGAGGCCGTTTTTAAATGAAAAAAAAAATAAAAATTTTTTAATATTTTTTTGAACTTGAAAAAAATAAATAAATTTTTCAAAAGTCTATTTTTATGATATAATTTCCTTAACTATTAAGATTTTTTTTTTTAATTTTTCGAAGTAAAAACAAATACTTTTTTCTGAAAGCGAACATTTCTAAACATTTATTACCTCTGAAGGAGGACACATTCGAATCAAGGCCTTTTACTACTAAACGACATCCCATTTTTATGTATGTATGAATGCACGTTAGGGTTCGCCACCAAAAAAGTTGTAGTGTTTCTATCGAAATTATAAAATTTAAAACATTTTAAGACTTCAGCCAAAATAGTTCGGAAAAATATTAAGATTTGCGTGAGCTAGAGCGATTGAAAAATACCTCCAAAAATCACTTTATTTTGATTCGATTGTTGTAATTTTAAAACATTTTTATGCAGACCTTATAACTCTCCTATCATTTTAGAAGACTTTTTATAAACAATATTAAAAAATTAAATTTATTTAAAAAAAAATCGATTTTAAAAGACATCTTCAATTAAGCCCTTCTAACGTAAATATAAATATTTTTCCGAAATATTTTGGCAAAAGTCTTAAAATATAAAAAATTCTATATGTCCTATAGAAAAACAGTAGGTTTCTCTTTTGTATGCAGAGTGATGCACTCTAATGAACATATATTTATTTACTTATTTGTTTTTGACGAAGTTATGAACTAGGCAAGTACTACTAAATAATAAATAATTCTTCCATGGCATGCCGTACTACCAAATACATAAACAAATACGTTTACAATTGCATTATAGTAAGCCAAGTGTTGAAATTATATGCCAATGTAAACAAACACCAAACGAAAGACGTAAGAAGCGCAAGTAAGTATTTATTTAGGCAATAAAAATGGCATGAAAATGCATATGTCACGCGAAAAAGTATTTTAGACGACAATTCGTTGACGTGTGATTACTCTAATCATAACACGATAACAACAAGAAAAATTTTATTATTATTTAGAAAGATACTACATAATAAGACGCATAAACTTTTTTGAAGAATGTTAGAGAAAAATTAAATAAAAAAAATATAAAAATCAAACGAACCAAAAAGTGTTGACAGCTTAAAATATACGCATGTACAGAAATAGAAGTTGCATTGATGCTAACGAAATAATGATGTCTGACATGTGAGCTTTTGCGAATGAAAAATTGTGGTTCTTTCTTTTCTTGCTGCATATACATACATATGTATGTAGAACTTGAAAGCATTTGGCGAATAAGAAACAATGCATAGTTAGGCCAATATTGAAAATAAAAAAGTCTTTATCTTGCACTTAGTTAGTTTTGAAGCAAAATTTCCCAAAAGGTCTTATGGTGGACTTAGGCAAGTTTGATAATGTATCGATTCCTATGAACATAATATGATTGGGTGGAATGGACTTAAGCAGGTTAGGAGGGCGTGTATAGACTATTTCATACTTTAACTCGGAAGACCTAAACGTCCATTGTAAGTTCCCTCTTTAAGCGGATGTCATAAGAAGACACGCTTGAGGAGCTTCGTCTGTAGGCCTGGGTGTCGACTCAGAAAATGGTCAATTGACTCTTACTCATCCTCATCATGGCAGCCTCTGCAGAGAGTAGTTGTTGGTTGGTATTCGCCACCGCTGAAGCATTGGTGCTATAGCACAGTGTCATGTAATGACGCCGGTAAGGACTCTTACTGCAGATCTCTTGAGTTTGAGTATGTCCCTTGTCTTTTTCCTACTAAGCCGCAGCCATAATAATCTTGTGATCTCACAGCCTCCTCCTTTTTCACAAGTTATTCGTCGCGGCCACGGTGTGTTTATCAATTTTCCTAACGTTATCACTAAACGGTGGTAGTACGGGGCTAAGTATCCGCTACTTATACTGGCATCTCCGAGCCGCATCTAGCTATCTCATCAGCCGACTATTCCTTTCAACATTGATACGTCCGGGGACCCTGCATAGAGTTGATACGGCTCAGTGACGCCAGAGTGATGCGACATTTCCATACAATTCCCGATTTCCCTATTTTAGATCATATTGCCTTCAGTGCTGCCTGACTGTCGACATAGCGGCTTTGTTTTCTGGAACTCTGCTACTACAGAATTTTGCCTTCTCACTGCCCTTTCCTTAGTATTTTACGTAGAGGGCACTGATAAGGCAACACTTTTCAATAGAAATAAAACGCCTTAAGTAAAAGACTAGTCGCTCTCTCTCTAGCATAGATCTCGGATTGCGTGATCTGCAGCTCCTTGTAGTAGACACCGGCTCCGGTTCCTTGATCCATATTTGAACCGTTAGTGTAGATGGATATACCTCTCTCTGCTACTGGTACTCCTGCATCCCACTCTTCTCTAGTCGGGAACCTATTGCATATCATCGTATTGAAGTCCCAAACAGGCGTCATGTAATCAGTGCTGACTTCTTTGTCAGCTTTAATTCCATTTAGCCGGCCCCTTTTTATTTCATTCAATATTGTTGCATGCCCTTCCACGTTTTGGCGCCTCAGAGCGCTCTTTGCGGCCGTACCATGGATGAAAATATGCAGCGGTTGCAAGTGAAGTATTTATGATGTGAAGCCTTTCCTGAGGTGCGCTACTCACTGCCCCCGATTTATCAGGGCATACGAGTCTTTGCCCTTTTGCTATTACTTTCCTGTTATTGCCTTTGTCTAGGGCCCGCCACCATACTAAATCATTAACTTTAATATTTTTTTGTTTGATCTTCTCGACATTAGTTATTCCCATTGCTGTTGGCTTACTTGTTATTTGTTCAGTCTGTGTGTATTGCACAAAAAGCATCGAAAAATTTCCGCTGTGGACTTAGGCGGTTGTGATATATAGCGACTCATATATAATTGGGAAATATTTTAATGCCTTCTTTGGTTTTTTATTTTTCTTTAGTTTTCCTTTTCCTGGTTTTTGCTGCGATAGCCTTCCACATTCTGACTCAGCACTTTTCAATACAATATATTAGTAAAAAGACACTCTTACGCCATCCATAAATATGAGTATGCTTCTCCTCCCCGCGTCTTAAATATTGTGTTTCCTTTTCTCTTTATCATGCGATTCGTTTGCCATTCGCGTGAGCAAAGTTTTATTTTATGTTATGATTATTGTTATTTGTTATTTTATCGTTTCACATATACATACATATATATATATGTATATATATATATATTCATATTAATGTTGTCTGGTGAGTATTTGTCTCCAATACGATTGATTTCATACCAACGAATTTCATATTTAGAAGAGGGGTCTTTTTGCGTGCTAAATGGGCGTATGTAAGTGTTTAGTCTGTTTCGCAAACTCTTCTGCCTCAGCAGTTTGTTTTATAGTTTAGTTTTTACTATTTTCGCTTAGGATGTTGTAATAGCTCAACCCATTTTAATATTTTATACTTATGATATAGCTAATGATGTGGAAAAAATGTTTTGATTTGGTGGGCGATAAATGTGTTTGTGTATGTGTGTATGTGTGTATATAAATACATATTTGTAAAGCGAGCAAGTTTTCTCCCAAACGAAGGAGAATGTCTAGACCTCATAATCAGTGCACAAATTTAATTACTTGGAATATCAAATTATAGAGAAAAAAATTATGTAATCTTTCGCTCAACTACACTTGCCATTACTTTAATCGAGCTTGCACAGCAGATATTATTTCGGCTTTGTTCGTAGCCAGTGTACTGCCTGCCTTTACCCTCCGTAAAAACCATCTGCCGTGGCCTAGGGATTTCAGAAGTCTTCAATAGGCCTTCAAACTCCGTCGCGTCAACAGAAGTTCCAGAATCGATATCAAGGGATGGCACTCCGGTTGTTGGACTTTCGTTGAGCTCAATCGCCAGCACACTGATTCTCAAACCCCTTAAAGCTTCGTCCACTTTATATTCAGGGAGAGAAGAGAGGTCAGGCGGACACTAGACAGTGGCAAGTCTAGAAAAAAGGCAAGGCAGCCTTCTCGTAAGAAAAAGAGTCTCCCAAAAGTTCTGGACGTTAGTCGGGTTTGCGAAAGAAGATAAAGTGATTGCAGCCCCAATTGAACCCGAACTGGACGTACAGTAATCTTTAGGTAAAACCACTAAGCTTTTAAGAAGTTTGCACAAAGCCATTAAACCTTAAAAAGATGACGAGGTAAAGACTCTTAATCCCATTCCACATGCGAGGCCAGTTCTAGCGATTTCAACTCAGGCCAACGAACTCAAATATTACTCAAGCGATTGTGCTGATTCGTGGGATAGCCTTGAATGGTTCTAAGCCCAAAGATGTTCGACGTCACACGACGACTATTTCCACTGCACTCCATAAACAACGAGTAGAAGTAGCTGCAGCTCTGACTCTTCCCCAAAAGGGTTTATGTTCAGGTGGACTTTCTGGCAGCGGGCACAAATCCATCACAGTCGAGCGAGGCAATTGTGCTGTCTGCTGCGACAGCTCTGATTCGTTCTATGACCTCGAAGAAAGATCGGCTGCTCCTGTCGACTGTCGCCACATGGCTCTCGTTCGCTTCAGTTCCTAAAAAAAAGCGGTACCGATGAGCAAATGTGCTGTAAGTATGGCGAGAGTGGTATAGGCTCTTAGACATGCCGGGCTCTTCGGCTATCCTTTCAATAGGATAGAACTATCAGTTCATCAAGGTACTCTTTGGATATATGGTTGTATACAGCGAGACGTTCTTATATTCATGATTTTTTTCTTTTGTAAATGACAAAATGAAGTATTGCCGATTCGTTGAAAATGAAAGAATTTAAATGGCGCAGATGTATTTATTTAATTGTAAAATAAGTGTGGATATCAAATAAATGTTTTGTGTTTTTTTTTTCAAAGCATTACCTCGCCATCCTCTTAGTCACTTTGCACATCTCTCACTCATTATATGGCTTGACTAAGATTATGAACAACAAAATTTATTACGCAATGAAGGCTAATCATAGTCAGCTCAGCAGCCTAATTTTCCAAACACTTCAAAAAATAACTCATTTTGGCTGTGAACCAGAGAAAAACATCATGAAAATGTAATCAAAAGCGTAGAGTAAATATATCTCGGCACAATTTCCGTAGCTGCTAAGTCCTTTTGAGCGAAAAATCATTTGAAATGTAATGAGCTTTGTCCCACGCAACACCGAAGAAATTAATTAGAATTTGCTTATTAAAATGATGGTTAAATCAAAGACGTAATTGAATGCGAATAGGGTGGGTGAGGGAAGATGAAATTTCAGAGGTGGAAGTGATAGATTCGGTGAAAGTGCATGAAGAAGTATGAACGGTTGAAGCTATTTGAAGGAAATTAAATATACAAGATACGGCTTTAATTTGTCTGGAGATTAAATGAAATAAATATCTAGACTAATAAACAGAAGATTGAAACAAAAAATAAGTAAACGCGTGGACCAAAAATCAAAAATAGTCTGATCATGTGGCATACGCTGAATTGGAAGAAAAACGAAAAGAAAAGGGTATGCTTCACACCTCTGCGCATGGCCTTTTCTCTTATCCACATA
>NW_023458562.1:31524449-31535047 GCF_013731165.1 Rhagoletis pomonella
GACATACACTGGTCCATCTTCACAACCAGAGTAGCACCTTCTCTACCTTCCCTATTGCTACCCTTTTTGTGAGAGATGGCACGCTTGTGCTTAGTGTGGATCACTGGATTCTGCACACGGAAGCAGGAAAGCACGTACGCCGTTTTCAGATCGGGATCTCGAATCAAGCAGAGCACTTTCGTGAGAGGGATACACACTTTACTGTAACCAGTGAACCCCTTTCCTCCTGTGCGCGGTATTCGTTGCTACACAGACTTGAGCCAATCCCAGTTATCTTGGGAGAGGTATGTCACTACAATGGTTCCATCCCTCTCCTTACACGCATTGGCTGCAGTACTGGAAGCAACGACGGCCCGTATCAGAAGGATCTTGTAGTGTTTAATTTCCGCAGTAGTCATCTGCCGAGTATAACCCGCCCTCCCCATTACCGCAATGAGTGGAGGACCGTTTACGGCCTCAGAACTTATACGGGCCTTCCAGACCTCCTAACTTAGTTGGAAGACCTTGATGCTTCAAGAAGTTATGCCTCGACCGACCCTTGCATCACTTCTACCATTGGTTTTAGGCAAGGGTTTCGTCGCGCCAGAGGTCTTTTCTGGGTTATACCAATTTATTCAGGTGCTGTCCTTGATTGTTCGGCGCAATATCGAAATTCGGCAATGCCACAGCAGTATCCGCCCAACAACAACAACAAGGCCGCCCAGAAAATGACGATAAAATCAGATCAAAGTAGGAAAGTGCTTGAGGTGGCTGAGGCTGTAGTCATCTTAACTTAGTGACTACAAAAAGTTTTATATGCACGAGTTTTTGGGCACGAAATTGCTCATACTCCGGCAAAGCGCAGAGAGGGACTGCTTCAAAATAGTATATTTCTATATTCAATCGTAAGTTGAATGATACGGCGCATCGTAACCCTGGATGGAACTGGGATTCCTTATAATACACCGGAGAACAAGCAAAGCAGCGTACTTCTACATATGAGCGTAAACCAAATAAACACAAGAAATGGACGAAACGATTACTAGTGAATACTATTCAGAATTTTTGCATATATTTGGCATAGATTTGAAGCAAAAACAATCATATTTGACGAAAAAAGGTGTTCTTTCAACTTAGCATTGTATTAATGAGACGAAATTGAAGTATAGTACATCAATTATTGCCTAAGAATATACCTTTTTTACAAGAAGCCACCGAATTATCCAACTACCTCTTTTAGCGAATTTTTATCATTTCTTTTTCATTTTGGCCTTGAAACCAAATTTCCCAAAATTTTACGCCAGTTTTTCTTTCGTCAGCCGATAATTAGCTTCTTCTAGAGACCTGTATACAAAATAAAACCGCAATAGATTTCGGCATCTAATCGCTAATTGTGCATCTACTTAACAATATTTCAAAAGTAATTGAGTGCGCAATTAGAATGTTTATCCTTAATTGGCCACAACTCACGGTTCACTAGTTGACCAAAACACTCGGCATAATTTAATATAATACAAGTACCAGTTGTGGTGGTGAAGCAAACAAGCACTCATACAAGTACCGCAACAAAGTTGAGTGGCAACAAAACCGCAAAAGATGCCAACAACCAGGGTACAAAATTTGCCTCCAATACATCAATGAATACTTATGTGTATGTAAAGAGAGAGAGAGAGGTATAAGTGTGTGGCGAAAAGCACAATCCATTAAGTACCATCTACATGCACTGTTAAATTGCAATATTTTGTGGTTGCCAATGAAATGGGCAACTCTCAGCGGCGATGTAAAAGATATGGTGGCTTATTTGCTGCGCCGTTGTTGTTATTATAATTGTTGTACGCAATATCTACTTGCACTATGTGGCATATGTTGCATGCGGCTTTTAATGACAGTATAAAGAAGATCTTACGCCGCCGATAC
Organism: Rhagoletis pomonella; assembly: GCF_013731165.1. Lineage (NCBI taxonomy): Eukaryota > Metazoa > Arthropoda > Insecta > Diptera > Tephritidae > Rhagoletis > Rhagoletis pomonella. Next base: position 31,526,346 of record NW_023458562.1, read on the forward strand.
CCCATAGCATAAGCATATGCAGCTGCCAGTGGGAGTGTGTTGTTGAGTGGAGTTATGCAATGGCATGCAGAGTATGCATTTACACATACATACATACATATGCACTTGTTTTGGCCCATCTGCCATCACGCCAGCCTTCGATCCGACAAATTTTGCCTACAAAATTTACAACTTTGAGGGCGTTCAGCAGCAACCGCACTGCTAATTAATGCTTAACCATAAGTTATGTATACGCCATGTGGACCGCCATTACCAGCGTACGCGCTGGGCGCGCTGCAACAAAATTAACACAAACCAATAGCTGTAATAACAACAAACGTTTAATTAAAGGCTTTTAACTGTGTTCTTGCATAATTGTTGCTGCCAGTTTACTAACTTTTTGTTGGCTGGAGCGTAAACATTTAATGCTACTTTTTAGTACTTAGTTCTTTAAAAGAAGCGTAAAGCGCTTTGCTATGTATTAAATCTGTAGATTATTTTACGAAATAATAATAAACAAACTTATTAATGATTTTATTTTAATGTAAAATAAATGTCCAGGATAAGCTTGCAACACCATACATATAACGCTTATACCAAGTGTAAATCCACGGTAAGAGCGTTACATGGAATTTCGATTCATATTGAAATATCGCTACCCATCTAAGATATCAAAAATAGCTTACAAAACCAAATATATTCTTCAGTTACTAGCGCTGACGGATACGGGTCTTGCCAGTACACCCAGCTGCTTAGAGGCATGAAGAAGATGGAGAACTGCAAAGTAATTTTTGTAGGATGACAAATTGGGCCAAGAAGAATTAATAATAATAATAATAATAATAATAGATTGGCGTTTACACATACGTTAGTGTTTGGCTGAGTTTCTCCTCCGATTTGCGGCGTGAGCCTTGATGTTGTCACACAGTTTTACGCGGTTTTTCATGGCAGAAATACACTCGAAGGTTTGCCATTGCCTGCCGAGGGGCGACCGCTGTTAAGAAAAAACCTTTTTTCTAAATTTTTGGGCGATGTTGCTTTGACTAGGGCTTGAACCCCGGCTCTGCGGAGTGGATTCACGCCCTAGTCAAAGCAGCATCGCAAAAAAATAGTTGTATTCCGTTCGTTCCCGTTTACGGAGAATTTTACGAGACCGCACTGTTAACATGGGGTATGGGTAATTCAGTGTTTTCCTCTACTTGATGCTGGTTGCATATAGCGGTCAGGATTTCTTTAGGCCATTCTGCCTTCTGTCGTTAAACCTGTGGAACGGGGGTATTCCTAAACATTTTAAGTATAATGCAGGCGGGTTTTTCATAAGGATGAAAGTGTCATGCTACGTTCTGAGCCGTTTTCTCGCTTAATAGAAAAGCGATTTTAAGGGTTTCAACGTTTTCGCCACATTATGCAGGGACATATCGACATTTTTCGAAAAATAATCACTTCAATACTTAAGCAGTTCGGCTCTTACCAGATAAATATTAAAACCTACCTTTGAGTATCCCAAGAACCCTTTCCGTGGACCCCTTTCCAGACATTGCTTTCTCGCAATGCTTGTGAAACTATTGACTTTACCATGCGCTGTTCCATACACTTTCGAGTTTTCTATCACCAATCGCCCAAACTAAGCTTTGTATCAAAAATGAACGAATTGCATATGCACCTGAATGCACAGGTGATGGGTTCTGTCAGTTATTCAAAATTCTTATTGTTTTCAATTTTCTATGCTGTCACAATGGGCTGTAATTCTCTTCATTATGTGTGTTATTCACTTCATAAATCTGCTGTCAGTTGAGCGAGCAAATGACCTATTCACACACAATTTAATAAGTACATAAATGTGTATGTTTGTGTTCATCATTCATATGTATATGAAAGAGCGTGTCAACCGCATGAGCCCTAATGCCAACTGCGCTTTCAACACATAATTTTAACTTTTTGATAAATGTCAAAATAATTCTGTTTTATTTTTCATATAAAATATTTCATTATGCGTTTTAACAGTAGGCACGTTCATGGTGATGTGAGCATTTCTGACGTTTGCATGTCAACAAACAGGTCAAGCAGGCCACAACAATGAACTACATATACATACATATGTATGTACGTGTGCCACCAGTTCTTCTCCTATCTGCGCCCTTACATACTGCGCCATTCATACCGCTTTATTGTTGACCAAAAAATTCCACCTCCATGATTAGCTAAATAAATGGATTCGTTATTATTTGAATGTTTTCATGCACGCTTTTGCGCATTTGCCAAAAAGTAAGCTCTAATTTCATTCACTTATTTAGAAAATATACAACAAGTGCTCGTTGTAGCATGTTTTTTGGCGGTTTATCATAAAACTGAAAATTAAAGCAGAAAAAAGCTAATTTTGATAAACCGTTGAGTTGTAAAGTGGTGAAGTTGAAAAATGTTGGTCAGGTTTCTTGCAGGTTTGAGTGTTGGCATGTATATATATATTTTTTATGCTATTGTTGTTGTTGTTTTTTCTTTTGTTAAATGGCAGTTGGGTTGTGAAACTTTTTGAAGTGAAACTGCTTGGGCTGAATAGTAAGAATAAGATTTTGATGAAAATTAAGATTAAGGTTAAGATTAAGATTAGGATTAAAATCAAAATTAAAAATGAGATTACGGTTCAGATTAAGATTATATAAGGTTAAGATTAAGATTAAGTTTAAAATTAAGACTAAGATTGCGATTATAAGTAAGATTAAAATTAAGATTAAGGCTAAATTAAGACTAAATTAAGACTAAAATTAAGATTAAGATTAAAATAAAGTTTACGATTCTGATTAAGATTAAGGTGAATGTTATTATTAAGAGTAAGATTAAAATTAAGAGTAAGATTAAAGTTAAGATTAAGATTAAAACTAAGATTAAGATTAGTATTAAGGTTTAGACTAAAACTTAGATTAGGTTAAAATTAGGTCACACTCAGTCAGTTAAACATATTTCTCTCAACACATCATTTGGCAACGTAACTAAACTCTTTTTTTCAGTGTAAGATTTATATTAAATCTTAGACTAGGACTAAGATTGAGATATTTCTTCATTATAGTGCTGAAAAATACTAACATAATATGGGGGCTATACGAGTAATAGGAAGAAGAAGTTTCACTTCAGTCGCGCGTAGGAGCCACATACAACTTCTTCTCTTAGTACCTACCAAATACTTCCTCCCTAATCTTAAGCTAATCTTAAACACTACTGAACGGCTTTGTACGATGAATTTTTTAATAAAATCTGAATCGATAGGGGTATTATCTTTAGTACTTAGAGTTTCTAGAGGAGTGATACCTGCACTCTAAACAAAAAAGTGTGTCGATTTCCTAGCTAAAAGGTAGGTTACTGATTTCCTACATTATTATTCGCGAAATTACATGCTCGATTATTTAAGGAATAATTTGTTTAAATTTCGGACTTTTTAGAGTGTAATGTAGCTGCTTTGGTGTGCGTAAATTTACTACGAAAGTGTGTACAAGCTACAAAATATACATCTGCTGTTTGATTTCACCCGTAGAATTGTGTAAAGCCGCTAACAAAAAGGATTTGTACACACGAAAATGTGTAAACGAGAAAAATACATATTCATCGTGTAGCTTAACAAAAAAATTTAAAAATAAACAAAAATATACTCGATTTATAGTCGCATTTTTAAACAGATTTTTTAGAGTGTGTCTAAAATATCATAAGATCCGCACCGTTCGTTGGATTACAAAAACTGAGGTATCAAATAAAACTGTTTGGCCTTTAGATGCTCAACAATGTATTATTTTTGAACAGGGTTGCCAACTTTTTAAAAATTATGAGATATTCGCCGTTTGTTGGACTAAAAAATGAGGTACCAAGTGAAAAGGTGTAGTCTCTGGATGTGCAATAGCTTTCTTTTTTGGAAAGGGGTTGCCACCTATTTCTCTGTTCGTTGGATTGCGAAAAATGTGGCAGGAAATGCAATGGCCTAGCCTCTAGATGGGCAATAATATATTTTTTGAGCAGGGTTGCCAACGTTTTAAAAATTATAAGATCTTCACTGTTTGTTAGACTAAAAAACGAGGCAGAAAGTGAAAAGGTGTAGTCTCTGGATGTGCAATAAGCCTTTATTTATTAATTTTTGTGAACCACTTATTTAAAAACTATTACTATGCGAAGGTATTTTTTTTTAATGACATCAAATTTTCATAGCTATCTGTGGAGCTGAGGGTAAGCGACTAAACAATGCTCCATATTGTGGTCCGATTTGGTTCATATTTAGAAAGCTTATTTATAAAATATTTTTAAATAAATTATTGGTTTTAAAAATAAAAAAGATGGCAAGCATTAGTATTAAATTACAAAAAACTTATTCTCGGGTTAAGTACAATAGTTTTCCGATCTACCACAAACTCATTCCATTCTAAGTATTTCAGTCTCGATTAAAGCCTTGATTATTGTTTCTTTTCATTTTATAAAGAAATTCGAGTTGGGGGAGTGTGCCCACAGATTGCAGAAGAACATATCATTTCGGGTGAACGGGTGAACGTATGGGGCTCTCAATAAATTAACCTAAACAATTTATTTCTATTTCGTTGCTAATCCATTACCTATGGATACTCGCCGAACTTTTCCGTTTATTCTCTCCCCCTACCTTTAAATATAATTTTCAATTTTTATTCCATTATTCAAATTATAAATGCCGCAAAAATATTAGGTGCCTAATGTGACATTAAAACGAAACTGCTTAAGGTGCCTGACAAATGAACCAAAACAAGGAGAACGGTTGACGGAGGTCACCCACAAGCCCATGCTTCACTCAAAGAAAAGCACAAAATCTAACTACATACATTGGCATGAATTTTTGCTTTGCCATCGACCTATGTACATAAGTTCGAGGGCAATGTAAACTGTCAGCAAGGTCATTTTCATTAACATAACTCCGTTTTTTGTTACTTGTTTTTCATATTCATGTCAGAATTTATGAGAAAGCGTCACTCAATGAGATTTTGATATTTTTTGTTTCCACTTTTTTTAGCCGGTGTTTTATTGAGTTGACTGAACTTGTTGACGTGTTGGCGAGCAATTGACACCAATGGCAGCAGCAAAAAAAAACTACCTTAATAGTTATTAACTTTTGAAGCCAGACAGACTTGTTTGTATTCGTTTATGTAAAACGAAGTGACAAATAAGAACCACCAAATAAATGAAATAAAATCAAAGTTTATTTCAGCTCCCTTTGAAATTAAATATAGAACCGAAATTACCGTCTCGACTGAGCTACAATGCTTTTTCAGAAACTTTTCAATATCCCAAAGAAATTCGTGCAAAAAAAAATAATAATAATACTACGCAAGAAAATTTAGATACACATCATCCACCAGCATATTATTTTTCATTGTCTGCCTTCGAAGACCACAAGTGACACTTGCAGCAACACATATACGTAAGTGCACAGGCAGCCACCCAGCTTTACTTGGGAATTTCAATTATAATCGCGCGAAATTTTGACAGTTTCATTGAATTTTTACATTTAATATTAAGCTGACATTTGAAGTTAGCGCAAAAAATGCAAAAAAGAAACACACACGCATGCACACAAGTATAATACACAGTTCTCTTTTCTTGAAAGTGTCACTTAATGCACTGTGAAATTTTGCTGGCTCACCCAAAAACTCCACCTTTGCCGGGTTCGCATGCATACGTGGTCGGTCTAACGGCAAAATGAAAAAAAGTGTTCACAAACACCCGCTGAAAAGTGTCAACGCGCAACTAAAAACATTACTGTAGCTATACTCGTTGCATTGAAAAAGATGCAAGATCAGCTTATGCTGATATGCAAAGCCGCTGAAGTCACACAAAAATTTTACTGTTTGTAATTTTAAGAAGAAAATTTTACAATTTTCTGTTCGTTAGTAACGTAAAATATTTTTGTGCCATTATAAATCTTCTCCACAATGCTTTGACAACTTTCTTAAGTATTACTTGCCAATTGTTCATGCCAATTTGTTAGACTGATTTGGCTAGCCGAGAAAACCAATCAGATTTATGGACTTGAAGTTTTCATAAAATTTGACAAACTGCTGAATGAAGAGTTTTGTTTTTTATTCCTTCTTCATCTTCTTCTTTCGTGCTGCAGCCATCTAAGTGCTTTCGACCGTGTCGGATAAAGCACGCCAGTCGTTTCCCTTCTGGGATAAATGATGCCTACTGGAAACCTAGTATTTACAGACTTAGCCTTCCTCTTCCTCAGTTGCCGCGTTTAATACTGTGAGGGCACGAGCGTTGGCGTCACATAATAGGGAGTCACCCTGCCTGAAATTTGTTTCGTTATCCAACGACTCAGAGGGGTACTTCCCAAATCTGACGCAGCTGGTGTTGTTATATGACCACTTAAGTTGCGCAGAAAAGCAGTCTATAAATCGACAAAGAGATTAATAGGTTTATGTCCTCCTGTTGCGGGTCTTATCCAAATTTAAGGCGTAGAGAATGTACATACATGGTCTATGGTGGATCTAGACCATGTATGTGGTCTAAGGCACTCTGATAAACCACAATCAACCGTTATCTTTAGTTAGATAGATTTGTTAGCGGATGTACAATGCAGCCTTAGATCGATTGTGCCCTCAGAGCCCTAGTGCTCTGATCAAACCACACAGTTTTGAGGGCGGTAAGGAGTAGATATGCGTAACCCCTGGTCAGATCCTTTCGAAGTACGTTGGCCTTCTTCTCGCAACTGCAGTCTGTTCAATGGATATGCGTTGTGACAGCAGGTCCAAGAAGACCTCCAGTGCAGCGGTGGGGCAAGTACGGTTCTTATTAGAGTTCGCAAAGCGGAGTTGCAACCGGTGTTGACTCCCAATCCCTGGGACAAAGAAACTCAATCCATCTACCCTGTTTCACAAGTGCTTTCCAGGCAGAAGTATTCGTCACTCAATCTAGATTTGGTTTGGGAACGAGGCTGCAGACGAGTTAGCCAGATTGGCATCGATCTAAGGTCGGAGCCATATACAGATAAACTTTTCTCCACAACCTTCAGAAATCGGCGCATGACAGCAGACTGCTGTATATTGAAATATATCTGTACAGCCTTAACATTGCATTGGCCGGCTGACACCCACGAACCTCGTCTTCAACGACTTCTTTAGAAGCTGCAGCAATGAAAATGAATGGCACCAATTGAGCACCTTCTTTCCATATCTCCAGCTTTAATAAGGATCATGAACGCCACTATATAAGTTCACATCATTACAACAACTTTAGTGCTACTTGGCTGATCAATTTTTTTTCGCCATCATTCTAACCAAACTAACTCTATAGAGTTCGCTCGGATCTTTAAACCTTCGTCATTTTGTCTAATTTTCTATCTTTATTCTTTATTATCGGAAAATGGTACCCCTAACACTTCATCCCACATAGCTCGCGTTGAGGCCGGACGGAGTGTGGCCTTGCGGACGGAATCTTTTTTCTCAGCAGTGGCGCGCCATTCCTCATAGTACCAAGTTTTCTTTCGCACTCGGTGAATTCCAACTACTTCATCGGCCGCGATACATAGGGAGCGCTATTACAGAGTGCTCACACTGCGGAGTTAGCCAAGTTTCAAAGATACTATTAATATGTTACGTTTACAGCTTTTCGGTGAATAGTTGAGATGATTAGTTTAGTCTCTTCTTCGAGGACCGAAGTCCATATTACAGGCCCTTTCGAAGTCTATTAACGGACGCTTCATCGTAGTAGCGGAATTATTCGACGATGTGACCAGAGATCTCTACCCTTTAATAGAGTTACATATCCAACGCTCTCGAGTGAATGCTAAGCTGTCACAAAAGATGTCATTGAACGTACGAACATTTTGTTCTGCCGAGGAACGAGCGAGATGTTGAGGATCTCCTCTTCTAAGACGATACTTTGCCAGTCCTTTAATGTCAGCACACCTTCATATCATAGTCGGGCTCGTTGTCCAAATATGTGACTCAACCGCGGAAAGTTTTACTTTTTCACTGGGTACCCATTTTCAAGTGGTGGGTTCCAAGCCAAGCAAACAACCAGACACTGGTGCAATTTTTGGGTAGTCTACTTCAGGCACATCTCAATGTGATCAAACCTACAAACTTCAGTTGACCCTTAGCCTGAGTATGTCGGAGTGGTCTCGCGAACGGTGTCTTTCTCTTTTTGCTGCCGTGATGAGACTCCGAATAGATTGGCTATGGTATCTCGCGATTGCGGACAAATGCGTAGAGATTGCGGATAGTCATGCAATTGTACTAACTGCGTACCCAGCAGATCCACCATACCTCAAGGATACACAACAATACATGAATCTATGACTCATTCATCCAAAATAAGTTAATTTTTTTACAAGATTTCCATTGTCCAATTTCAAAACTACAAAATAACCTTAATGCTCTTCTTCTCACCACTCTTTAAAGGTTTGGTCTTTTTGCTCTACAATTTAGTTTTGCGTTATATTTTCGCTTTTTCGACTCGTGTTCAGTCATTCGCCCAATAGTCTTTTGGCCCCTCCACTTGTCATTTCACGCTTGTTTCGCATTATTTTCACATTTCTTTGTGCAACGTTTAAAACACATTCGCCGCCCATCCCCCGGCAGCTTTCTCATCCTCAATCACTGACGTTAATATGAAAGCATACAACTGCGAATATAACTGACACTTGGTTGAAACAAAGAAGGTTTCAGAAAATGAATGTTTGCTGAATTTTTCATTTCAATTTTTGCTTCAGTGCGTTT
>NW_023458562.1:31535447-31578171 GCF_013731165.1 Rhagoletis pomonella
TAAGAAAATACGTTTACGTATATGTATGTATTATTTTTACTGCTGTTGTTTGGATCGACGCTATGCTTCGTAAGCGTGAAATTACATCATCCTTGGACAATACTCAAGTGAAGATCACAACCGTGAGAGGCTGCCCTTTCTCGCTTGCTTTGGTCACTTGTGGGGGCCTACCTCTTAATCAGACTACATGAGTTCGGTTACGATGTATACGCAGAGGACCTGGTAATTATAGCTACGGGAAAATTCGATAGTACATTCGACGGAGTAGTTGATCCACCTTGCAGCTGAAAACAACAAATCTGCTTGAGCTGACGGCAGGTTTTGATAAACTGCATGCCCCGAATAAACACATGACTGCCGACTGGCACCAAGTGCGACCCATTTTCCAAAGAGTACGCCCTGGTCATATGCACCAACTATCACGATATCATTGCTTAGAAGATTTTATGTAGCCTATTGTGTGAAAAGCTAAAGTCCACCGTCAACGAACTGTTTGATCTTTATCAGTGTGGCTTTAAACCTGATAAGTCTACCGCAGACCAGGTATTTAACACACGCTAAATCTCTTGAAATATCCGAAAGAGGAGGAGTGGTATACACCATATATTTGTCGATTTTATAGACGCTTTCGGCAGCACGAAAAGAATACGTCTGAATTTGGTATCTCCTACGAAACGAATAAGACTCTTGAACCCAGACGTTGACCAATACTGTAAGAGCCGTCAGAATTGGAAAGAACTGCTTCAAATCGTTTGATATCAAATGACTTTTTTAATATGATGCTGAGGAAGAGAAACGACTAGCTTTATTTTTAAGTATTAACCAAAATCGCATAGGTGGTTATAGCGTCAAACAAGAAGAAAAATCCGTCCTTTTTGTGTGTTAGAAATGCCGAAAGCGCCGAAAATAGTTTAGTCCTGCGATTCTAAATTACAATCAGAGAAGATGGCTTTCTTATGGGCCAGAAATTCGATTCCGTTCAGTACCTCAATTACTCAGCAGGAAACGTAGAGAGCACAGCAGTATTAAATAATTGCTGGAAGGTTCTTAAGCCTTCGGCATTTTACTGAGTAAATACATATAACCTTGTAGACAGTTGGAAAGTCAAACTGTCAATTTTCTACCATCGCAAATAACACAACAAAACAAGTTCAAAAGCGACTAAAAGTGTATTAGAAATATATGTAATGCCAGGGTTGGCCATTCGTTGCGGCCTACAATGATACAGTAATTTTTATATTTTCTTACTACACATTTCCGTAAGAAACATACGTACATACTTATGTAAATCTAAAACCGAATGGAAAAAGTTTTGAAAATAATTTCAGCAACATTCTTTTCATAGTTTCGAGTACTGCAACACTTTTCATGTTCAACATGTCTGAGGCATAAGGAAATACATACATACATATATGAAGACAGGGATGAAGGATTTTAGCATGTATTATATTATAATATAATCTATAGCGATGTGTGGAAAAGAGATTGCTGAATACATACGTACATACGTTGTGGGTGAAAGAATATCGTTAGGGTCTGTTGAATATAATGAAAATTCTTCAAGCAGCAACTTTTACACTTTAGTGCGTCGGCTGTAGGAAACAACAATACAAGTAAGCAACAACTATAAAAGAGTAACAACTACACAAATAACATCAGCAACAACATATACATAGAAGTAATATTGGCTGGTGATTGCATCAACATCGTCAACAAAACGACAAGTTTGCCGACACAACAACGAATCAGCCGAATGGCTAAAGCGACAAGGTGGTCTTGAAAACCCCGGAGAAAAGAAGAAAAGAAAGCACCAAGCATGTCTTGTAAGTTTTCGTTATGCCTGTTGTTGCCTCATACTTCCGGTTATGCTCGCCACTCAATTGTTGCCACAACTTCCGCTTTCTAAGCTGCTTTTGTTGCGTAAGAAGTGAGCGTGGATAATTCAAAACTTCAAAAAACTAACGTCTGGCTCTAGTAAAAGCGAAGCAAAACAACAACAACAAAAATAATTGTAAAAAAAAATAAGTTTGTAAGAATCTTAGCAAAAAGGCGACATTTGCTTCGATGGTTGGCAACGCCATGCCATCACGTTGCTAACAATGACAAAACGCGCGCTAAACAGCCAAGCGTTTGCAAGGAACCGGCAACAAATAACAATGGCAACAGCCGTTGCTACTACGACAAACAATGCTTGTTGCAACATTATACGGCTAGTGGTAAAGAAAAACAATTACAACTGTAGCAAAAACAGTGGGGTATTTCATATAAATCAGCGAAGTGACTGCTTTGAAAAATTTAAAAAAATGAGAGCAACCTATGTCCATCCCTGTTCATTCGCTATTTTCACTAAGAAGCTAAGACCCGAAATGCTTCGGTTGTGGGCTTTTGAGAGCTGCATATGTGGGGATATATTAACCTCATTTCATCAAAGTGGCTGTGGCGGTAAAGATTTTCTACTAGGCTCTTGAAGTAATTTTTTATCTCAGCACATGAATTCTTGCCGGCTAAGATTCTGAAAAATATCGAAAGTTGCAAATCACTGAACTGACGGTTCTCAGCTACTCGTTAAAAGATCATTAGTAGTTAAGGAACTCCCCACACCTTTTTTGCTTCAGCACGCCAAGTCATCAGCCGTAGAAACCGTTACTAAGATAACTTGATCCAGAGGCCCAGTATTCCCGGTCCGTTTGGAGCGAATCATCATCATTCATCAGAATCAAATTTAATACTTTTTAAACGTTTCTTAATAGAAAAAACATCCCCCACCTAGACCATATCTGCTTGTGATTTGAAAGATATATCTTAGAAAAAGAAGCCAACGTGAACCTTTTCGACAAATCTTGAGCCACTATTATGCTGATGACATTTCCTATAAACCTATAGACTTCAGAAGCTTATAGTTAGACAACCCGTGCTATTACAAATGGATTAATTTTGTAGGGAACAGTTGTGAGCTCTTTTATGGCCAATGTGAGCTGGTGAAGGGGTATGCCAAATCTCCCTTCATTTGCATGGGGATACTTTCAAGAGTTAAATAAATATTCAAGATCTGGGGCATCTGAACCGATATCAGTTGGCAAACTTTTGTTCATTTTACGAAAACGTCTGTAAAACAAGCAAAATACTTCCCAATAAACACTTTTGCTATATCTAAAACAGATCTTGTCGGTTAAAAGCAGAAAAGGAAATCTGAAATTTCTTAATTTTTCTGGACTGTTCCCATGGGCTATGGCAAACATTTTTAAGATTTAATATTCAATTTTAGTTATCAGAACTTTATATTTTCTTTTTTAAGTAAAATAATCGGTATTATAAGTTATTCCTCGTTTTCCTCAAACTCATTATATTATCATAGTTTCGGAACTTTTTTTCACTTAATTCTTCTTTCTGTTTTCAAAGCTGAAATGCTTTGCGCCTAAAATCAACACAGCAAAGCATAGTCAATAATAACAACAACAACGCTATATATTCTCTTCTATTTATAGACAAACCGTGGTGCTCTCTCTCCCATATACATACACTTTGAACAAATTATGGGCTGATCGTTGATCGCGCGGTAGCTGATATGCAGCATTGTGCAGCAAATCATTTATATCCCATATGGTCTAGTGGCTAGGATATCTGGCTTTCACCCAGAAGGCCCGGGTTCGATTCCCGGTATGGGAAGTGAATTTTTTTAAATTTGTTATTTAAATTTTTATTACTTTTAATGAATTTTTGCGAGCATTTTCAAATTGTTTCTTAGTGCTTTTTAAATTTTAGCAAACAATTTCTTTATTTGTATGTATTTAGATAATTTTTTTGTTCAGGGCAATTACATAGTGTCTGGTGGGTGTGATCATTTGTGAGTTACAACTAGATATGACAGTGAAAGATATTTTTGTATTTAATGTATATAATTTCTCTAAAAAAACAATTTCCAAGTTCTTTGCAACTATTATTTGGGAACACCGGAAATATCACCGATAAATTTCCGATTTTAGTTTCTTTTAATTTATTTTATTTTATTTTATTTTATTTTATTTTATACTTTATTTATTGTGCTTGATTTTCTATTATCCTTATAATGTTTTCCCTTTATGGGTTTCGGTTATATTTTTTAATTGTTTACCTTTCTTATTTTTTTTATAAAATTTTATTTATTTTTAATATAATATTTAAATTTAGATTTATTTCAATTTATCTAATTTAGATGTATTTTTTATTTAACTTTACTTCATTTATTTTTGTTTTATTATAAATATTTGTAATTTTAGTTGAAATATCATTTTTTATTTTAATTTTTTCTTTGTTTTGTTTTAGAGCAAAATATAGTCATCTAATTGTATTGTAATATATGTAATTTTAGATTTTTTTTATTTTATTTTAAGTAATTAATTTTTTATTTTATGTATTTCAGTTAATTTTTTTTGTGGTGCTTTGTTTAATTTTTGTTCTGTTTTTACTTAATTAATTTTTATCATCTTTATTTTATTTCCTTTTTATGATACATTTTTTATTTTTAAGGGTTAGTATAATTTTCAAGATTTTGATTTATTTTTATTTCGGTTTAGTTTTTTTACTTATTATATTTATTTTATTATATTTATAGTTTTATTTGACGTTAGCTAAATTTTATTGTATCATTTTTGACTTAGAGGAAGATATAGTAAGTTAATTGTCTTTAATTTGAGTTATTCAATTTTCGATATTTTAGTTTTATATTAACTAATTAGTTTTTTTTATTTTAATTATTATTATTTTTTTTTATCGTGTTTTGTTTCTTTCGTTTTACTTAATTTATTTTATAAATTTTTTATTTTTATATATTCATTTATTTATTTTTTCGTGTAATTTTGGATTTTACGTTTTATATTTTAAATTACACCTCCTTATTCACCCACTGTCCCATCTCGTGCCAGTCGTTCAGTGCGCGCGAACGAAAATCATTTCACGGCTGTCAAATTTTCTATTAAAAAGCGTTATTTGCTTTCTTTGCGTACTGCGGTGCTACGTCGAACGTCGTCTGCGAGTCAAAAGTGATTGGCGGGATCTGTCAAAGTAGGTGTGGAGCTACACTTGAAGGCATTTATGTGGATCCTGATGTTCGCTTTAGCCGCTGAAGTCTGGGGTGGCGCCATAAAACTGCAAGTGTTGTAAACAATTGGTGCGTCTGGTTGGAAATTGTTGTTCAACTGTTGCTGCGGCAAAAACAATAACCAGCACCAGAGGAGGGGAATTAGTCGAGGACAGAGTACGAGTGGGGGAAGCTTAAGAACAATGGAGTGGCTGACGTTGAGTTAATGAAGTTTTTACTTGACATTCATGCTTTCGCATAAAACTTAAACTCTTTAAAGACGTTAAGCAGTAAGTTTTTGTTTTAAAGCAAACTTAAAAATATATAGAAATAGCAATAATTTAGAGTAATTGCGTTTCAAGCGTATAAAAATGAGAGGGAGACCACTTAGTTATTTGATTAGGGTTTGAATTTTCCCTTTTAGCCTGAAACGACTGAAAAGTATATGTTTACAATACTTTAATTTAATTAAGTAAAAACCAAAGCAATTAAACTGCAGAAAATAATAAGTAAATAATGGCCAACTTTACTTTGGCAAGTGCATACACAATTTCAAATTTTTCATGCACATTGCCAACAAACTACCCACTAAACTTGTGACAAGTTGGCAAATGTCCTTGCGCTCACTCACTCACTCACTTACCTACACACTCAACCAGCCGCTCAGGCATGCAATGTGTGTTTTTGCAGTGACACTAAATTTATGATTTATGCGCCGATTCGTGAAATTACAAGAACAAGGACCTCATCACCTTGCCTCCCTGCGCAGGCAATTCAACTTTTACGAAATTGCAATTATGACTAAATTAGATGCATAAGTACACACACAAATGAGATAAAACTATAGTGGCGCATGAGCCTGATGTGATGATGACTTATGTGACCAACGAGCATGAAATGTAGGTCAAGTTTACACACGAGCTTTTGCAAAAGTGATTAAAAAGTTGCGCTGCCATTATACAAATATAAATTTACTCGTACCTCATCTTTTCGGTGCATCCAGCTATTTGCGCGACACATTAGATGGAATCGAAAAAGTTTCCGCTGCATATGTTAATCACGGCAATTCAGTGCAGTGTACGTAGATATTCACAAGTGCTGGGATATACATTTTTTTTTACAAAATTGCTCACATATCAGCAAAAGCTCCACTAAGAAATTAGTGGAGGACTAATTAATCTTCAACGGTATACATACATAGGGATCAGTTTGGGATATCATAAATAATATAATTGCACCCTTTAAAAATACATGTGACTCTTAGATATTCCCTTTAGAGACTTCTACTTCTTCTAATTGCTAACTGGTGCCAATTAGAAACAGCAAGCATAGCCAAGTCCTTCTCCTCTTGGTCCTTTTCCGGCCACCAGTTAGTACCGCATCAAATACTATCATAGCTGGACCATTCGCATAGCAATCTTATCCTAATTTGAGGCATAAAGCTCAGACAACTAATTACTCCGAACAGGTGTTATCCAAAACTTCCGAATGCTTTTTTTGTGACTATCTAGCTCTGGCCAGACAAATTTTAACTTACTTAAAAGTTCCATCAGTCAAACTCATAGAAATAAGGAATTTGACAACCAAGGCCCTTTTAGGATTTGTATTTTGTACTTTTATTTTGTATTTATTTTGATGTTTTTCCTAGCAGAACAATTAAACAAACGATTCATTAGGGAGGCCGAGGGTGTGTTGAGTGTACTGGGTGAGGGACTCTGTTTAGTCATACAAAGACCTTTACGGTCGCATTGTTTCTTGTTCTAACATACCCGTGGCTTTATCTATCTGTCTAGACAGTGGATTTACGAGGTCTAAAGCTGCACTTTCCAGCTAAGAGAGGTAAGGAAAATATGTTGGTCTATCAGTGAGCGAGGAACAGACGAATGACAATTTTTTTTTTGATATCAGGCCTAACCGACAAAGTGATTTAGTGGCAAATATAAAGAAAGAGCATACCTAAGTTCCAATTATCAGACATGAAAGGAGTTCACAAGGTGTTGTCGTATCGTTTTATGTTATGACGAAATTACTGGCTTATCTGTAGATTTTCCGAGTAGAGACCGGTGACGATTACTGGCTATATCTTTAATTTGTCAATACATAAATCAATTGATACTACTGATGGTGGTACTCTTATTCACCATTGGCTAAGTCGCATCACATTCAACTCTAGTAGGAACCTGTAAGTGATTTCTGGGAGTCCTACACGGGGTTAATACATATAATCAGTACTGACTTCTACTTATATCCCCTTTTTTACTACCATTTGTTGATTCTAATTCGATTACATGCAATTAATTTATTAATTATAACACGTAAAAGCTATTAAAAATTTATGCTCCTGCCTTTTCATATTGATTTTTTTGCATCTTTGTGGCCTACATAGGTAACACGTTTGTATAGGCGCCTCCCAATCTACTAAGTAACAGCTATGCAAAGTCTACACAAACTCAATTTTCCAAAGTTAAATTCAATTTGCCAGCAATACCAGCAGCGGCATTGCAACAAAAATCTAAAAGGCATAAGCATATGCATATGCACGTGTGTATGAAGGTCAGAAAGCAAATAAATATATGAATACATGTATAAATTTACATACACGTGCATATGCATTTAAGCACACATGGCAGATTTTTGCAACCTTTTTTCTGTCAACTACTAATTGCACCTGTACCACACCCGCTCAGACTAATCAAAATGCATATCAAACTTTTATCATAATACTTGTAACTAAATAGAAGTATGTGTAAATAAATACTTTCACCTCTCTATGCATATGAAGCGTTATGCTATTATATTCACATAGTTATTTATCACTTTTTATTGTTGTTGGCATAAATTTGCAAATTGTTTGCACGTGACAAAGTGCTGCAGCAACGGATGAATTTTGAGACTTTTTGGTGTGATTGCTGAGCAAGGAGCACATTTTATGTATCCATATACATAAATATGTATCTTTTAACATGTGTATGTAAGTCAGTAGAATGCAAATCATTAACATCCACTTCTCTGAGTGACATAATTTCCTAAATGGCTTTTGGTTTTAACTTTGCTGCAGCAATTTGCCTTTTGGTCGCTTCACTGGCAAACATTTTACCTGTTTTGTGGTGCGGAAACTTTTGTCTTTAAGTAAACTACTAAATATAATTAAAACTAAACGAACATATGAACGACCGATATTAGTAAATCATCACAAAAAAAAAGTTACGTTTTCCCGCTGGGACTACAAAATCTATTATATTTATAGACGTCCACCAAAATATTTCGGAAAAATCCCCATAAAAAATCTGCATAAAAATATTGTTATTATTTATTTCTATTCATAAAAAACTCCATTTTTGGAGGTATTTTCAAATCGGTCCAACACACGTAAATCATAATATTTTTCCGTAATCTTTTGGTGGAAGTATTAAAATAAAATAGATTTTATAATTCTAATGGAAGCACAGTACCGATTTTTTTTTATATGGAGAGTGATGCAGTCTAATTGACATACATACATTTGAGAACCTGGACATGTGTTATCGCTGCTAAATAGGTTTACTAAAAGTAAAATAAGTAAGTACTAATTAAGTTCAAAAGTAACTGGTGTACCGTAATTTCGAAAATTGTCTTTGTATTTCAATTATCTGATGGATTGAGTTTACGTACACTTTTTAAATAGGTGGCAACTCTGCTAATTGTAGTTTAGAAATAATGCCCTTTTCAAGCCATATTGTAATAATTAATTTAACTTTTCAAGTAATTTGAAATTAACTTTTTAAACAGGTGGCAACCCTCCTAAAATACATAAAAGATATTCTAATATTTAAAAGAAAAGATTTCTTCTTCATTTGACACCCATATTTTAATATTTCTTTTAACTTGTGTATAACTTGATAGAAATCCAAATTTTCAAACTGGTTGCAACCCTCTTAAAATAATTTTCAAACTGAAATATTCTTAGCCTCTTACGTCTGGTATGCATATCTTCTTATTCATAATCTTATTCGGCACCATAAGGTTATGTTGAGTGTTTGGTGCGATTGGAGGGACTTTGTCCATTATGAACTGCTACAACATGGCGAAACGAATAATTCGGTTCGGTTGATTGAAGCAATCAAGAAAAGGCGACTAAAAATTTTCGAACAGAAGAGGACCGATGTAATAGACTTTTGATGATTCGAAACAAATCGATGGAACTTGGTTGGGAAGTTTCACTGCATCTACCATATAGGACGGACCTTGCACCGTCTAACTTCCATTTGTTGCAACACTCTTTTGATGGTAAAATGTTGGCCGACCGAAGAGCCGCCGAAAATCACTTGGCCAAGTAAATCACTGAAGTTCTATACCGATGGAATTATGAGGCTCCCGAAAAATGGATAGGGGATAACTATGGCCAATGTGTACTTGATTAAGATTGATTTTAAATAAATAGTTTTTTTTTTCATTTACCCAAAAATCCGTAGAGATTTGTCACATGACCCAACAAATAAAGTGGCTTGTTCAATAAATACATGTAAAAATTTTCAAAGAATATTTATCCCTTTCTTTTTGCTTCTTTGGTTGATTTTAAAAAGATAAATGTCACGATATGGGTCTAGGTCAAAAATATCGTAAATTATAGAAAATGGGTATCAAATTAAAGGCTTTTGGAAAACACTTTACCGGTGTTTTCTGTGTTTGGTTGCTTTTTATATTTTCTGAGATACAGTTCAAAATAGGGACCAATTTTTAAAGGGCTTCTGATGTGTGGAAAGAGTCTCTAAAATGTACAAAATCAAACTAAGGGGTCTTCAAGTTTTTTGCTTATTTTCTGGTTGCTTTGTAGCGAGTTTGGGTGTACGCCATTGGGTTTGTTCGTTTCGCCCCTCGATAACTGTTGGCGAATCGATAACGGCTATTGTTATGAGACTCATTTTAAAAAGCGTCAGCTAGATTTATTTTTACTCATCCCAACATTTCGTAGCTTTTTTATCTTTCCACAGGCCTTAGAAATTCATGCTTCTAACTAAAAAATATATAGTCATGTGAAAAATTAAAGGAACACGACATTTTGGTCAGTCTTGGCTATTCTTCTTTTGTTTGTTTAATTATCATGTATTTTTTTTTTAATACAGTTACAGTTTTTTTTTAATACGTTCTAAAGAATAAGTAAACAAAAAAGTTGATTCCAAACCTTCAGAATGTATAAAGAAATGCAGCCTTTATGTTCGACAGTTTTTTTTGTATGGAAGAAAATACAAACAGCATCCGAAAAAAAAATTTCAAAAATCAATGCGAAATCTTAGCCATTTGAAACTTCCACTTCCTTAAGCTAGAATTTAATAGGCTAAAAAACTACTAACCCAGATTCTTTCTAAAAATTCTTTCTAAAAAGTTTATTGGTGTTGTAAAATTTTGTTGAATTTTTCTAATTCTTCTACCAAGTTTGAAATTTGGACTTATATGGTTTTGGTTAGTTAGTGAGCTGCATTTTTATAAAAACAATACTAAACATTAAACAACCAAAAGAGAAATAGCCGAAAATGATGTGAATGTCGTGTCCATATTATTTTTCACATGACTGTATATGGAACACTAAAGATCTCTTAGTTTAAGGGATGCTAATTTTGTACACTCTGCTAGTTGAAATGCTTTCGATGCCATCATTTTTCTACTACCTATTTCCAAATACGGTCTCGATTTTCGTGTTGTTCTGTGCACAGCAGTGTGACCGCCTCTTCACACCCTCACTAATGCCTTTGTAAATATTTAAATGAAAAACGTACAAATGATGCAATTACCCCTACACCCATGCGGTCACCTAAATAAATTTCAAATTTTCAACAGCAATAAATTTACAAATGAAATAAAGTTAGCGCTTAAGCAACAAACAACTCACCCCACCAGCGACACAGGAAAAAAAAGCACTCGCGCCACTTAAACGTTGCTGAAGCGCAATGAAAAAGGGCCCCGTACACATGTAAATGGTAGCGATTTTGGAGTGGGAAGTGGATTACATAGTTTTGGACCTTTGAGCCTAAAAATTCGCTTGCCATGCAAAACACGTCGCTGGTGTAATTCGCAAAAACCAACACACTAAACATGTCCGGTCATAGAGAATTCTTAACGAGCGATTTCCGCAAAACGCCAGCGCAAAGTAACAAGAACGTGTTGCAACAACAACAACCACACACACACACAAAATACCACAAACAATAAGCAAACAATATATGTATATTAGGACGAGAAGCAGCATATTAAACGAGGCCAGCTTTAACCCGTTTACTATGAGCTGCATAATGGATAGCTGAATGCGGTCGGTCAAAATTTTTTTCGATAAGTGGGGTTAGTGTGAATTGGGCGCACAGGCGCTCAAGCGTAATGTTGTTGGAGCGATTGAGGTGCTGGCGTAGAAGTGATTTGTTTTTTTTTTTCCTCTGCACTTGCCACTTTCCGTAAAGGCCTGCGACTGTTTTAGCAGTCGGAATGTATGCAACTCACGGTTTAGGGCAAAATTTATGAGAAGTGCGGCGTAATTTGTTGAAACATGCCAAAGAGGTAAGCAGAGGGCAGAAGGCTTTTGCCTTCAGAGACAGCAAAGGGTATCCAAAGTGGCACAAATATGTATGTATGTACATAAACATCTGCTACTTATGTAATGAATAAATATATTTCCGACCGAACAAATCAAATATTTAGGCAAACATAAAAATAATTTCTGATCAGGAAAAGAAAAACAAACCATCGGTAAGCCGTTATAGCTACCTAAAAATATGCAGTGGCAATTATACATTCAGATCAGGCGCATTGCGCATATTGACTTACTTATGTATATACGCACACATATTGACCAACAGCTAAACGTTGAACTAAAATAATTTGAAATTCACCCAGCAAGCAAAAGCGGTCGAATTTGTACAAGGATATGAGGATCATCAGAATAATTAAGGACCTCGTCACGATTTTCAATTTATCGATATGGCGTGTCAATAAAATTTATCAATTGATTTATCGGTAACATTTAAATTTCGATTTAAAGATAGCATTTGTGTATCGAAATGATTTATTCGCAATTATGAAAATAAAATCACTAAATTGGTTATGTTTCGTTTACATAAAATAATGATAGATTGGCGCTTACACACATGACAGTGTTTGGCCGAACTTCTCCTCCGATTTGGGTCGTGCGCCTTGATGTTGACACACCAAGGGGGGGGGGGGGGGCCTAGAGTTTTATGACGACTCCGAACGGCGGTTGTATTTTTATGAGAATCTGTTTTACATGGCAGAAGCACACTCAGCGGTTTGCCATTGCCTGCCGAGGGGCAGGATTGAACCGGGTTTGAACCAAGGCCCTTCAGAAGTATGTATATATTTATCGACATTGTTATCGATACTTTTTTTTGATGAATTTGTCGATAGTTAAATCGATTTGTCTATCGTTCGAAAAAGCATCACTAATTTAGTTAACCTAATATTTATCGACAAACGGTTGTAGTGCCAAATAAGAAGAAGTATATTTAGTTATTGGTTCCGTTATCGATGTTACAACTCTAAATTCGATCGATGTATCGATTATCGAAAATGGGTTTGAAGGGTAGATACATTTTTAAAATCTACTTTTTATCTACATTTTAACAACTTATGAGTACTGGGTAAACAAAATCCCACTCTTTTACGCTAAGACTTCCGTCAGTATGTTTCATATTTGATTTTTCTGGCGCGTAAAACTCGACACGCGCCAACAAATCGCCTGAAAGTATGCACGGCAAAATGGAAATAAAACCAAAAATGAGGAATAGCCTTTCCAAACTTCATATGGCGAGTGCGCGCGATGCTCAAACGCTCAAAGGTAAAAATATGCGGCTAAACGAATTCTTGAATATTTTTCCCACAAATTTTTGTTCTATTTTTGTTTGTTTTATTTTGAACCCTTCTAACTACTGCAGCAGAAAATTGGTTTTACTGCTTTACCCATCGCAAGAGTAATATTTTAGCTGATTTGTTGATTGAGTATTGCTTAACAAAAACTAGTAACACAAAACGAATTTGAATTTACTTTTGTGGATTTAATATGCAATTACCTAAACAAGTTGCTACGAGCAAACTGATGAGCGCGTGATTTCAATAAGGAATTCATTTATGTATGTATCTTTGTGTATTGAATTGGTCGGAAACAAGAAACATATGTCAGGGCACTCACCTACGTTTGTAGGCATTATTAATAGAAGGAAAGAAAGTAAATTTCAGTTGTTCATCTATGAAAGTAGCTGTAGTGTATAGAATCAGTTCCTTGGAGCAGCAGTTTGAGAAAAGGCTGGTTGAAGTACCTAGATTTTTTTTCGAAAAAAGCTTAAATTAAACTATAAAGAAGTAACTCGGTTTTTGAGCTTGACATCCTTATGACTTATATTCCAATGTCCCATTAGTTTCACCACCAGAAGTAAATAAGACATCTTTAGAGAGCTTAAATTAATAGAACCCTGAACCCTATGTGCTTATCTAGTCAAGATTCTTTCAACGAGCTTTCTTAAATTCGGGCGAACTATTGTGCTTTAAGAGTCTTACCATAAGCCAGGACTACTGAAGCGGCACGATTGTTTCTTCGGTTTCTTGGAAAATCCAGGAGGGGCAGACCAAAAGCTGTCTAGAAACACTAGAGCACCTAATGGACGCCCATTTCCCCGGGTGCGGCAATAGAGGGGATACAGACAGTTTTGTGGCAGAAACCCCTAGCACGGGTAGGCAACGTAGTCCAGTTAAAAAAAGTCATCACTGAGGATTGAGTAGCTTCGGATATCAGATCCTTTCAATTCTATGCATCACCTAAAAATATACAACGCCTCCAAGTAAACACAAACTGTATACATATATAATACGCGAAGGGATTTTTTGTCCGGGATAAAAGATCTGTACCGTTGAAAAAAGATGAGTATAAATCGAAATGGCTTTGAAAGGAGGGTTGCCATTTGTGCATCACAATGTCAGACGAAAGAGATTTAAGAAGATTTTAGTTTGAGAATACTTTTAAAAAGGAATGTCAAAAATTAGAGGTTAATTAGAGACCTTAGCCTGTAGACGTATGATAAAGTTTTATTTTTATACCCGAGCGCACTTGTGCACAAGGGTATATTCATTTTGTTCACATAACGGTTGTTTGTAACAGCCAAAACGAATCGAGATAGATATAGACAAATGTATACATAAATGATCAGGATGAAAAAAGAAATCGATTAAGCCATGTCTGTCTGTCCGTCCGTCTGTCCGTCTGTCCGTCCGTCCGTGTGCACGATAACTCGAGCAAAAATTGAGATATCTCAACGAAATTTGGTATGTAGGTTTCCCTTAATCCAAGGTAGGTTGGTATTGGAAATGGGCGAAATCGGACTGTAACCACGCCCACTTCCCATATAACGGTAATTTCCAGGAATACGAAAACTGCGGTATTTTAGTAACTACTGAAGATTATTCACTCAAAATTGATATTTACAACAATTTTTAGACGAAAAATAAGAATATTATGGTTACACTTATGGTTACATGTGTATATAAGGAACCGCTGCACCAATTTCTTCCAAACTTGGCACAGTTGTTGGCCTTGGTACAGCATACAAAATCGTCGAAAATTTTTAAAATTGGACGATAACCACGCCCACATCCCATATAACGGTAATTTAGAAAAATACAAAATCTTCGATAAATCAGTAAATATTGAAGCTAATATATTCAAAATTGATGCTTGCAACAATTCTTTACCAAGAAATACGTTTATGGTAAAATTTTGGAAAATGGGCGGGGCACCGCCCAATTATGATCACATATATGTATATCGGTAACCGTTCTACCAATTTGTACCAAACTCGGTGTGGTTATTGTGCTTGCCACATGAAAGCAAAGAGTTGAAAATTATTGAAATCGGACTAAAATTACGGCCGCTTTTCAAATAACGGTAATTTTCAGAAATGCTTGAAACTTGAATATTTCGAAATTGAAGGACGCTAATTTACTCAAAATTGATACACCCCGGCTTACCATCTAGCGGTAGGTTTCGGAAAGGTGAAAAAACATATATTTAATGTTTGCGCCGGGTATTTAATGTTCGGCTCCGCCCGAACTTAGACTTTCTTACTTGTTTAATTAAGAATTTTTTTCATCGGTATAGGGGGATTTGAAATTCGAGGAAAATAAAACATGCACTATGCGAGACTACTCCTCACTGGCAATTGGATCTCTTCTAACCCTAACTAACATTTGGAATATTTTTAAGTTCTTGAAACTCAATTTTGGGCGTTTTAAAGCCATGCGGGTTCACTAGCATATTCATAATGCTTACGATTTTTTATTGAGCCCATTCCGCGTTCGCGTTGCATATTATTTAGGGCCATATGTAATTCATTTAATGATTTTTATTTATAGAAATGCTTCTAGCTCTTTCAGTATTATAAATCTGCTGTGAAAAAAATCAAAATAATCAAATGAAAATTTTGTCTTCAATAAATTTTTTGAAGAAAAATAAACAGAATTTTCATCCGGTAAATTTTTCCGTCGATTGCGCTCTATTTCATTTAGTGCGAACAGCCGTAGCTTCGCCTTGTTTAGCTGAGAGCTGTTGGGCTCGGCAACGATCAACCGCGATCGGTGTGAAGACCTGCAGCAGCGCTTCGGTCCGCCTTACTTCACTTGGCGCCGCTCGTCTTATTGTGTGAACGTACCCTTAGACTGAGTTCTTAAAGCACTGACGGTCTGGAGAAATTCTATACATGTTTTGTTTTTTTTTAACTAAGTACCTTTTCACTAGCTTTAAAAATCACACGCTTAACCTAGTAATTTCTAAATGCGATTCTGTTGCCCATCTAAATAATATTTTTATGATGTACTAAATGCGTAATATATCAAATGGGGTGTCATAAAGCATGCTCCAGACACGTTCCTTGGCCCTTGAAATGGCGCCTCGATTGTGGCCATAAAACTATGAAATTTTTATAACCTCCTCTTTAGGGGTGTGCGTGCCAAGAATATTTTTTTTTTTTTAATTTTTATATGAACTGTAACACTTTCATAAAATAAAGCGCTCAGTTTTTCAGGCCATATACAAGGCGTGTGGTGTGGCCTATCCACCTACCCAAATATGTGTTATAGTAAGCTCTGCAAAACTGCTATCCCAGCCGCTATTTGTCAAGCCACTTATGCCCATCTAAACTAAACTACTTAATTGCAATTAATTTGATTATTTCGTGGCTTTGCTATTTCCTTTGTCGCATTTTTATTTATTTCCCATTTTTTATTTTCTATATTTTTGCCCGCATTTATGGTGCGGCAAAGGAAATCCGTAGCTTTCGTTTACGCATTCGTTCATAAAACACGTAAAATGCCGCACATTTTTAATCACTTAATTGTTTTATTCTTTTATTGTCATTCCCTTTTCGTCTGTTATAATGATTGTTATTATTTTAATTGCGTACTTTTTTATGACTTAATTACTTAATGCGATTGTTGTTGTTGGTACGGGTATTAGTTGTTTTAGATTTATGCCACTTGTCGCTTTTTTGTTGTTCTTTGTTGAGCGTTCGTGCATGACAGCATGTGGCAGACCATTGACAATGTTTCCGCATCGTAAATTTTCGTTTTTTATAAAATCGCATACGGACCTGTGCATCGCAATGTAATAAAGGGTGGGGCGGGTTTAAGGGGGCAGTTGAGTAAAATGTTGGGTAAAAGAAATATGTTTAAATGATTACTTCACTGGTGCTTGATACTATCTTGGCTTTGGAGGTTCTCGGCGTTCCAAAAGAATGTTGAGGAGCAGAGTTAAGTTTTAAAGGCAAAGTTGGAGGAAACTTAAGGTTGGAAGATTGCGTTTGCTAAAAACTTTTCGTATAGGTTTGCGAAATGAAGGAAGATTTTTATTGCTCCTGGACATTATATTTTTCCTCAAAAAATCTTCTAAAAATCTGAAATAAATTTGTTTAAAAGTTAGAAAAACTTTTAGAAACTTTAGAAAAAAGCTATTAGAAAAAGCTTTTTGTTTTTTTTTTTTTTGATATTAGTTGGAGCCTGGTCTTGAAGCCAGCCCCTGCGGAATGGTAGCGCGCACTGCTAACCACTACACCACAGCGGTCAACCATTAGTTTTGATAAAAATAAGAAACAAATTTTGCTGATTCCCTTTAAAAAAGTATTGAGGTTTGAAGTTATGGCGAAAAAAATTTAAAAAAAATTTAAAAAAAAATTAAAAAAAAAATTTAAAAAAATTCTAAAAAATTTTCAAATTTTTTGGACTGAACATATAGCAGACGGACCAACTATCCTTCATTCACATGTGTTCAGCGGTTTGCCAAAGACCGTGTATATAGTTTGATACCTATATTAAAATAATGGATTTAACAGTTATTTAAATTGATTTTAACTTTTTTAATAGGTAGCGTCATACCTCAAAAATATTTTTGCAAAAAATAGTTTTTGAACTACATATTTTCGTTTGACACAAACATTTTTAAATATTTCATTTAACTTATAAAGTAATCCACTTTAACTCAAGGAAAAGTTTCTTCACAAACACACTCACATACTTACTCATTTATAACATTAAGAGGATACTCCCTTCCCAGATAGCCAAATGCGGAGCGCTCCAAATATGGAGTTAAAAAGGACTCCCACAGTACCATCTAGAAGGCGTGCTTCCGGAGCGCTCCTAATATGGAGTGAAAAAGGACTCCTACGGCAACCCCTAGAAGGAGTGCTTCCGGAGCGCTCCTAATATGGAGAGAAAAGGGAGTCAAAATTGTTTTTTTTTTGTTAGTTGTTTTATTTTCTTTGTATCTGGTATGTAAGATAAAAATTCAATCAGGTCAAATTCAATCAAGAAAGGGGTCGTCGCTTCTGCATTTTATGACGATATGGCATAAGCAAATACATACATTTGGAAGTAAGCAATAACGCATAAAAAACTACTTTCGGCTAATTTTAGAACATTTCAGGCGCATTTATTGGAAAATTATCTAGTTATGGCAAAAAATTCAATAGAGCAAGTGATGGAACTAGGAACGTAGGAAAAGAAGATAAAAAATATGTTTTCTTTTATTTAAAAATTTTTCTTTTTTTACGGAATAATATGTTAAATTTTTTTCTTTCATTTAAAGTTTTTTCAATAAAAGGAAATTATGAAAAAATTTTAATTATATAAATTAAAATAGGAGTATTTTGAAAAAACCGTGAATCCTCCTTTTTCGTCTATTATCGGAGCACTCAAAACACTCCGTCTAAGTTATTTTTGTATGATTTAAGGAGTCCTTTTCACAAAATCATAGGCGAATAGGGATTCCGCATTCCGAAATCACTCATTTAAGGAGTCCTTACGGCAACACTTTTTTTTATATATATTAAGAAGACACTGTTCTCCCGCGGATATGCTCCTTTGGGACTCTTTTTGGAGCCTGCCTAGGAACATTAGCGCACCGCACAGGGTGTCCTAATTGTGCACCTTGCAGACTCTGCTCGTTCGATGGGTTTATTCTCATAAGCAAAAAGTTTGACTTCATACTGCGCTCCTCCTCCAATTCTTGCCCCCGAAAAGGAACTTATGCGAAATGCACACATTCCTATTTCCTTCAACGCTTCCCATTGCAAATCCTCGCTATTTTATTTATTTTAATATCTAAGAACTCACAAACTTTCGAAGTTCACGTATTCTATCTTTTATTTACATAAACAATACCTTAACAATTTAACGACTTAATTCAATAAACTTCATACCTGCGTGTGCAGCAAGCAGTAATAAGTATACATACAACATGTACCATCAATAGGGAATGTGAAACAAACAAAAAGTGCAAACTTTTGCCACACAACGCAAAAACCTCTCCACCAAACAACTATGTACAAGCCTTGTCAACTTTTCTATCCGCACTTGCAGTTGCACTTCACTACACTTACTCGGCAAGGGGATATGTATGTGCACTTCCAAGTTGCTAAATCCGAGTGGCAACTTCCGATGAACGTGGCTTGTTTAACATACCCACATACATACATCGCTAGCCTACAGGTGGAACTGGCAAATGTCTTTCGACGTCTTTAACCCTTTGCTACCTTACTATTAGCCAGGAGCGGGCGGATGTATGTAGGTACAAATCTAGTATATGAGAACTTATACGCTTTGCGCATATCTATTTGTCTGTTTTTTGCTTTCTTTGTTTTACTCTTCTAGTCTTGACTGCATTGTCTATCTCTAAATCTACTGGAGTAGCTCGTAATTCACTCGTTGCGTAGTTACTTTTTGAGTTTTGCATTTGTTGCGTGAAGAATTGCACAAGAAAGTCAACGCATACATATATGTGCTTACACATGTATGTACGCCCACTGCAAGGGAGTTGCTGGTAGTTAGGTAAAAAATAGTAAAAGATGAGCTTCGTGGCAGTCACTTATGTATTTCTTAGAAAACTTTTGTAGCACATTCCGTTTTGTATTTGTGCAAGCGAAGTCTCATATTAGGAAGACTTTTATACTATAAAGAAAAAAAGAGTTAAACATTTTTTATGTTAACAATTTGGTTCGAAAATCGTGTGAGATAATACATAAAGCTCTTTAAGTTGCATGGCATGTATCTTAGCGTGTGTGGTACGGAGGTGAATTTCTTTGCAAACTTGGACTTTTTAGATGAACTTATTTAACTTCGGTTATTCTGAGGTTATGCTATGTAAAATTGTTGAATAAAATCAAAAACGCTAAATAAAAGATTTTAGCATTTTAAGCGAGAAACTCCAAACTGAATAATTACAAAAAAAACCGAAAACTCCAAAAATTACGAAAACTCCCACAAAAATTTCTAGAAAATCTTAAGACAAATTTTAGAAATCTCGTGAAAATGTCAAAGTAACTCGAAACACCGCCTTTAAAAAGTTGCTTTTTTGTTCAAGATAAATAAGTCCAGAGGGAGTTATTTAGGTAAAGACTTGATATCTTGACTGACACAAAGGTAGCGGAAGCGGCACCTCTGGATGGCGTCAGGACTATGATAGTAGAGAGAGAGGTGAGAGAAGAAGGAGCAACACCTTAAGGTAGAAGTCACCTCAGATAAACCTCAAGGAGGACGTGGCGTTAGTCAACGAGCCCGGACCAGCAGCTGGCGAGAGGGTCCTGGATATAAAAGCAGAGTGAGAGCTGCGATCATGATGAGAGAGAATCTGCACTCATCTCTTCTATTCGTACAGAATTGGAGCACTGATAACACTGTAGGAACGCTAAAATGACACAAAAAACGCCGAGACAGGTAAAATTAATTTTGGTCGTGGATTACGAAGCTCTGCACCATTATTCTAGATCAGATTTTTTTTTTTCAAGATAATTCTAAACTTCAGCATGAAAAATGTTACTCATACGCCATGTACGCATAAATACATATGTACGAGTAGAACCATTTAAAATATTTACTACTCATATTTCCCGCAAAAAAATTATTTCACAGATTCATTTCACCATTCACAACTAGTTTATTTATCCATCGATTTTCATCACTAGTAGATTGATTTGTTTGCAAAAGGACAGACTTTAATATAAATAAAACAAATTGAAATACGTATATTTTTAAAGTTTCTTTCCTTGTTAAAGTTTGCATTTTTTTATAATTAGCAATAGTTGAAAAGTTTTTTGAAATAGGGCATTTTCGAGCTACCTGTCGAGATAGGTCGATCTTCCAGACAGCAGCACCGAAAATTCATGGCTAATTTTGTCCAAGGAACCATCGTAAAAGGTCTTATTGAAATTGAGGACGGACCAAAGCCTTGTAAAACGAAAACAAGCAAAACTCAATGCGCACTTCACAACAGAGATCCCAGAGTAGGAGCTCAGAGTAGCGGAAACCGTAGATTTGGACTGTGTAAGGATAAGTAAATTCGGAAAAGATCACTAACTATCTTCTCGAAATTTTGTATCACAACGCATAGGCATCGATTTTTAGACATACTTTAGAAAGATGGGAAACAAACTTTGGAATGCTTTTGTAGACTATGATGAAAAATTTGCCAAAATCATGAAAACCCAACTGTGTGTACCAGAAACATTACTGGCCTCTTATCTTTTTGTCCTCAAAAGTTTTGAGGGGTTAATAGACGTACACTTCAAGTAGAATTTAGAAGAGAGGCTGTTTTCAAAGCTGCTGCACATCTGCACAAAAGAAAATCAGTGAAACTGCTCTACGGAAATACAAGATTCCATTCTGGAACAGACGTAGATCCAAGGAACCAAAGCCCAGCGCTAAGTAACTTGGATTCGCAGTGGAGAAAAAAATCTCGTGGAAACTCAATAAAGAGGAGCGGGCTGGGGGTATTGTATACATTAATGGGATTTGGGCCGCACTCGGGGGTTTACGGTTGCACTTGCACATTGGGTTTTCTTGGCTATGGATAAGCTAATACTATTGCTGTGAAATAGTATGATGCACGGTTCAATCCTAGGCGCACTGTCGCCTGAAATTAAAGCACTTCCCACTGACTATATTCTGTCGAAGACCTAGGTTCACCACAAATCCCGCTCGAAATTCCCAAGCTGAAGTGACTGGAATCAAGGAAAGGTCGAGTTCTTGGAGAGTTTGAATGTATTTACACACGGATGTAAAATGCAATGTTCAGTTCGTGCAGGGGCTCTCAAGGAGCAATATAACCTAAAACTATCCCTTCGCCTACTAGATTTCGCAAGCGTTTTCCAGGCCGAAACGTTTGCAATTAAGGAGGCAGTAAGGTACATTAAAGATAATTTTCCCGCGAGAACGCATGTGAATATCTTCTCGGATAGCCAAGCGACTATTCAGCTACTTTCTTCTAACTCTGTTAGATCTCAACTAGTGGATGACTGTAGAGAAGAGCTGACCTATATTTCTGATCAATACGAAATTACCTTAATGTGGCTGCCAGGACACAGGGACATTTACGGAAACGAAGCAGCGGACGAACTAGCAAGGAGCGGCTCCACACTAAATGTGTTTCCGCAATGCAGATGGACGACTAAGACAAAAATTACCGAAATTTATCACTCGAAGGCCAAGAAGAGGTGGAACTGCACAGAAACTTACAGGATTACCCGGCTGTTCTGGGTGTCCAAAACAAGACCTCGAAATAAGTCCTCTTGCACCACCTTTTTTCTCAATCACACCGTATGATTGACATGCCGTGGTTTTATAGGCAATTTTGGAAGCGATTAGTTGAATCAAAGGTTGGCTGCACCCTAATTTTTTAAAAGTGATTAGTTGAAAGGCCGTTTACACCAGGCGATTGTTGCTTTCAACTAAAATTTGCTAATAAAATTGCCTCATGTAAACACCGTATCACTTTAAAACTTACTAAATTTTGGTAAATTATTTTACTGTAAATTTTCATTTGCGATGAAGCCGCAATGCAGACTGTTTTCTTTATATTTAAGTATTTGTACTTCAATGGTATAATCTTTCCTACTACTTATGCCTTTCCTCTAACTACTCCATGTAACACAGTTATTTTTATGACTGCTGTCAACCGCTGACGACACAAAACATAAAACAGCTAAATAGAAAACACAGCAATAGCTACTAACCAAAATGGCAATTGAGTATACATAATAAGGAAACTGAAAAACATATACGTTTAAGAAAAACTAACAAATCTATCTACTTAAAAAGAGGATACCCTAAGAAAAAGAAAATAATATTAAATTAAAGAAAAGCCAGCGCTGTTGCCGAGGCTAAGAAAACAGACGCACGACAAAATGCAACACAGCGTAACAAATAACTTGAAAGGAAATGGCAGCAGAAGTTAACAAAGAGTGTGGAGTATGTACACTTGAAGGTATGAGGATGCAAGGTGCGTATACGCCATGGTGTAACAAGTGAGATACCGGTATACCTTAAAAAAGCTGAATTAATGAGCGCAAGGCATGAAAAAATAAGCGTATAAAAAATATTACGCTGAAAAGCAAGAAGAAAATTTCAGAGGATGTTGATCAACAAAATACAACAACGTTGAAAATTTCATGAGAGTTGAACAACTTACATATTTGCTGCCAAGCAATTTGCATTTCGTAATTATTTGAGCCAATTAGGGTGATTTCGGTCAAATGAACGGCGGTGGAAGGTAGTCCTCCTGTTGGTGAATTTTGGTAAATGTCGCAAAACTAATAATTTGGTACGTATTTATGTATGTATATAAAGGTATTTGCTCTGGAGTCGCAATGTGTTTGGTGGCTGCTTCCTGGACCGCTGCTAATGCTCGCCAGTAATAATGCTATTAATGGAATTGTCACGGTACAGGTTTGTAAAATTTTATATTCAAATTTAGCTCCCCGAATTCAGGCGGTTAAAGCGCCAAATAAGAAGAATTTTCCTATTATTTACTGTCGGTATAAGTGCATCATTAACATATATGACTAAGCTCACTCTCACTTCCTTTCACCTAAAAAGAGTTTCCATTGAATTTGTATAGGCAAGCCTTGAGTTTCTTGCGAAGGACAAGCTGGAAATGTATGCCAGATAAAAATTTACTTTAAAATAGAAGTCATCGATGCCAATGCTCTCCGTCAAACTTTTGCAGTGATGTACCAGTCAAACAGTAGTAGAGAGAGTCCATCATCCTGCATAACGCCCGTTTTAATTCTTTACAGCTTGAAGCTTTGATAAGTATGGGCCACTCAGATTATTTCCAGACCACTGATTTAATCTGGGATAAAACAAAAATTGTTCTATGTCTCTAAGGAGCACAATTTATATCAAAAGCTTTCGAGAGGGTCACTGTTCTAAGGCCGAAAAGAGGCTATACACTTTTTTAAAGACATACTGTTTAGCTGCTAAGTTCAGAGGGTGCCTTAAGTTCGATAGTAAAAGACCTCAGCCGTCTTTATCGCAGGGATCGAAGCTGTTCACAGAGGGTTTGGCCCTAGCATGGCTACTCCAATTAGGGCCAATGTCTGTAGCGTTTGGCTACTGAAACTGCTATACGAAGGAACCCAATAAGGGAGGGCAATTTTCGAACTCTAACACAGACAGAGGATGGTACGAAGTTGATATAGCCTCTAGTAGACTGCAACTGGCTTGCGATGCATTCTTCTAAAAAACAAAACATGTAAAAGCGACCTAATAGCTTTTAGCTTTTTCCTTTTTCTGTTCTATCCTCAATAACCACAAACCATATTAGCGAATTGAGTAGTGTATTTCATCTTAGTAAATTATACTGTATTTCTGCTTTATTTGGATTCATCCTCTAGCATCTGGAAATTGGCCAATAGCGAGCAGTTATTGATGTTAATGGTGAGTAGGCCATAACATGCCTCTTTAACGAACCTACCTTATCTCAGTGCTCCTTACGAAGGAGTTCTCCAAATATGTGTTAACTATTTTTCTTTCTTTTGGAAAAACTTTTTAAAGGTTGCAGCTCAAGCGTACTAATTTGGTTTAGTTCCGATCATTGTGTCATGAAGAAATTAATGGTAGTAAAAAAATTTTATATGAGAATTGAAGTCGGTTGTGGTTTTTGCTTAAAAATTACTTGTGGGAAGCTCTTTAATATCTTCCAACTAGACGAATCAAATTACATCAACTAAAAACTAGAGAAGCCTTGAAAGTCAAGGAAATGAACTCGTAATCTTACCACAGGGAGGACTTCTGTCTATGAAAAGTACATTTGGCCATATAGAACTCGGAGTTAATTATGATAGTTCCGAGAAACTCCAGAGTAGGGTTTTCAATTTCCATTAATTTTTTAGAAGTTCAAAATCGGGCTGCTTTTAAAAGCGACCATGCATTACTTTTTCTACAGAATTTTTCCTCCCCCGTCAGCTGGTTTCAGCGAATATGTTGTCGGGCTACTAGAAAACTCCTTGGTGGCGATGGAGCCGAGTTATTTATAAAAGCCGTATTTATGAACCGATTGCGTTCAAATTCAAAATGTGTTCTTCCTGCATGATGAAAAATACTTATGCGAAAAATGGACCCGGTAGGTGGCGCTGCAGTTGAGTTATTTAGAAAATCCCTATTTATTGTACAATCAGGTTGCAATTCATAATGGTGCTGCTGTCGAAATCATTAGAAACCCCATATGTCTGCACTACTTTGTTTTTTATGTTTATATTATACGAATTTACGATGTCTCACTTCGTCATACACCCTAAATGCGACCTTGCATCTACCTCCGCTTGATGAAATTGCGCGGACGGCCATTGCTGCAGCAGTAAGACTCAAGGAAACCAGCTCTTGGATATTTTAAAAGTGGCGAATCAGCAAGGAAAGTTTCGACCACATCCTTCGAAGAAAGACCACTGTTGGTATATCAATGGCCAAATTTTACATCGAGGATTTTTGGCTCTCTTATAATAGCAAACGCACATCTGTGCTCATGAGCTTCCTTATAAGGACTTGTGTTGGCCTAGATGACATAAGACTTTGGTTTTCAACGCTATTCATGCATTGGCCAACGCAAAAAATCTTATCAGGGGTCGCGAAACCAGAGGGGATGGGCTAGTATTCTTGATAAAATAGTAAACAGAATTCAGCTAACTCACAATCCTTGACAATAGAAATAAAAGTAAAAGGTGGCTCAATGTGCTAAAAATTAGTTTTTATTCATTATTTAAAATAACGAATAAAATAACGAATAAATTATTCGAAAGCAATTAATTCACGAATAATTTATTCGTGAATGAGTTATCTGCGAATAATTATATTACGGATAAAATTTTATTCGAATAATTATCTAAATAACAATTTATTCGAATAATTCCCAACTCTGGTCTAAGGCATCGTTAAATAAACCATAATGTATTATTATTGGAAGTTGCCTGAAGAGAACCAGAGTTTTTCGATCGAAAAATATTGATTTTCAAGAACTCTATACCATTTCTGAGAAAAGTGTTTTTTCCCCCATATAAAATACATGGACAAGTTTGAGCGCTTTAAGCGACCTCTAACTACTTTTTGATTTCAAAAGAAGAAAGGAGTATATTTTTTTTCGATATAAAATAATCCTAGGGGCATTAAAATTCCGACTTTACTTTTTTTTTGACAACCCTAATGTCCATACATACAAATATTTCAGCTAAAAGCAGCCACAAGTTGAAGATGTTTTGCTTAGGGGGTTTTGCTTTAATTTTTTAGTTGGTGTTTTTTTGTTTACAACATGAAAACTGTATGAAAGAAATTTTGAGAAAATGTTAAAAAAAAATGTTAACATACTTCATAACAAAAAAAAAAAAAAATGGTTGAAACCCCAAGCGCATGTAGCAGACAAACTAATATGCGAACATGTCCTTAAATACACTTGCTTAATATGTTTGAAAAGCATATAAATAAAAGTGCAAAGTTGTAAAGGACCCCAGCAGGAAATGGAAACGCGTATTATTGTATGAAGTGGATAAAGTTACGTTTTTGAATCCTATTCTTAATGCAATGTACCGTAGACTGTCGTACATATGCTGTGTTAAAATACGTTTTTGCTAAAACTAGTGTTTACTTAAAGCCAGGATTTAAAGAGCTATAGAAAATAGACCAACTAATCAAGATTTCATTCAAACTTTTCCTATGAAACTAAATTACGATGCACAAAGAAAGAGGATCAGTAGAGCACAGTGTCATGAAAATATGAAAACATTTTTGGTAGCTGCGATGCCAGATGGGCTTTAAAGGATAACACGAATTTCGCTTATTTAAGCCCTACTACAGTCGCGGTAATTAAACCAAGCGGGAAAATAGAGAGTGCGGATATAATCGCACTCAAATGGCTGCGTAATAGTCTAAAATAGCCAGAGTGCTGATTCAACATCTGAGAAGCCTTGAACTTGATATTGCGTAGTAGAAAGTTTGCTTTTGGTCCATTAAATTATATTCCAGCAAAAAGTATTCCATTACAGCTTCGAGTACATATGGTCCTGAACCGATATTCGACACAAGCTAATGCCTCATTCAGGCACTGCACAACTGTAATCTACATAGAACCATCAAGATTTCTCATTGGGCTCAGCACACTCATTTATCCTTTTCATGCTACATATGTATGTACATATGTGTTTGTCTGTGCGCGTGCCTCTTTCTTCGTCCGCCGCTATTTGTAAGCGTATACATGATGCACAAATGTGTTTACCAGGAATAACAACATAATTGCTAAAGTTTCACAAGCTGTTCGTTGCATTTTTGTTAGTGGTGTTGTAGTTGTAATTGTTGTGGTTGTTATTCAGCTGCTGCTTATTATCCTTTATACTCCATGAGTTGTCGGTGAGCATGTTTTGGCTGGCGTAGAGCTGTGTGTAGTCAAAGTATGGCCATATTTGTTCTCATACATATTGCTATTAATAGTGCTGCTGTTGTTGTTGTTCTTCTACTTGCATGTTCTACATGTTTGCAACGTCGCTACTGCTAACGGAGGCTCCTACGCCACGCACGCTACTTCTTCGTACATTTCTTTTGATTTTGTCTTTAATGAAGTTGTTGTTGTTGTCTCCTTTGTTAATTTACTGCTGCATAATTATAGTTGGCATTATTTGCTTTCACATTAATAAATATGCAACATCACGGCTTGTAAGTTACCAAACTCGAGCTTTTTAAGCTTCTCAAACTCTTGCTGGGCATGTCACACAGCTCCTCATACTCTGCTCTTACTGCTCGCCATATGCTCCGTAATTGTGCGGTAAAAAATTAAAAGCATATCAACAAAATTTGCTCGGTAATTGCACTTTAAGTAAGTTTTATGCATTTTGCCGGATTTTACCGGAAGCGCGGGAAAGTTTTCTAGAAGCGTAAATTGCTAAGAACATAAACAAATTGTTATTAAGTACACGAATTTTTAATATGAGGTAAAATTAAGAATACCAAA
Organism: Rhagoletis pomonella; assembly: GCF_013731165.1. Classification (NCBI taxonomy): domain Eukaryota; kingdom Metazoa; phylum Arthropoda; class Insecta; order Diptera; family Tephritidae; genus Rhagoletis; species Rhagoletis pomonella. Next base: position 31,563,287 of record NW_023458562.1, read on the forward strand.
TAGGGGAAACAAATTGAATGGGTTTTAATCCAGCAAAGAAAGTTCCGGAATCGAAAATTTTACTTAGCTTGGCATTCATTCCCAAGGTAAAATTTGAGCCCACATTTAATTAAAAACAGAAAGTGAAAGATCTAGCTCTCAGACTTAGGTAAGCCAACATGTGCAAGTCAACCAATTTTGAGCACGCGCCAATGGGTTAAATGGAAAGGTCCCGGCTTAATGAAATCAAAGTTGACTAAGAAGCCAGCACTGAGTACATTCCGTCGGTTTGGAACTTTAATAAAAGAATACCTGTACGGTTTCCAAACAGCGAAGAATGGAACGTAGGATTGCCAGTGTCAAAAAAGTTTTTGTTCAAAGATGGAGCAAGGAGCTGGTGTCGATCTATACCAGTCGAATCAAAGTTGAGGTTTATGCAAAATATAGGTAAAACCGCTAGCCTCGTATTAAATAGTATTATTTCAGCTGGAAAAATCACTATCTTCGTTAATGGTCCAGCTGCTTTAGAAATAATGGAATAATAGGTCGTATGGAATTGTTGGCATCACTGAACCATCTCAACGTCATTCTTTGCTGGAATCCCGAAGATAGAAATGTAGAAGGAAACAAGGCAGCTAATAACTTGGCTGCAGGACATCAATAAAAAAGTCAGAAACCCGGATCATTTACAAAAATTTATTTTTATTTTAAAATAGCCAAGGCGACTGTAATATCTGTCGCCACCTTTCCTCTTTTATCTGACTGAGTTAATGCATTGAACTCATATGGGTAGCTATACCGTGGTATTTTGAGAGCAATTGCAAAGCTAACGAATCTGCAGAGAAAGGTACGATCACCCACCTGCTTCTAGGAAAGGACAAGCCAAGTATATCAATGAAATCCCTTAAAGAGTTTTTTAGAGACCACACAACTCAATCAGACAACGAAAACTTAGTCTACCTTTCGTCCTGTGAATTGGAGCAATTAGTACGAAATTAACAGGAAACACATATTTGTAGGCTTTGGTTTAAATAGTAAAAAAATGTCCTTTCCTATAAGGCGTCTCACTGGACTAGTTTCGCAGTTCCAAAAGTATAGAGGAATAAGGAGGATTGCGCCACTTGTTTATGAGACTGTCCAGCTTTAGGCAGAATAAGCTGCGTACTCTTAGCGACCTATTTTACCAAAGTCTTTCAGAGTTCTGGCAGCATGAAATAAGAGTTTTGAGAAAGTCTGTAGGCAGGGATCTGCTCAATCTAACCCAACATTCAGTAAACCAACCAACCATTATACTTGCTTTATATGCGAATCACCATTTTATAAAAACAGTAACCAACTTGATTTTTGTACTCGAAATGCGTGTTTTGCGTTACTACCAAAGAAATGTTGCTAACTTTTTATTTCTTATGCCTCTACCTTTACTTACATAATGTTTGCATACTGTCATGTGACGACTCTTATCTTTCATCAGTATACTTGACATAACACACTTAGAGCTATGCAACTCAGCACTACCAAGGTGGCCTTTTCTGCTTTCTGCAACGCTTGTCTCAAGGTTCCCAAGCAAGTCTAGTCCACTGGCCACTGCGGTTTCTGATTTAGATAAGAAGGTACAACACACAGTACATATGTAAATAGAGTGACAGCAAGTGGCAGGCATGCAAGTGTACAAAAAGGCATACAAGTTCACACATCCTACAAGCTTTTTGAACTTCATTTCCTATGTAACTGACTGCTTGTAGAGTACGAGCAGAGAATGCAATTGCAGCTAAGCCACAAAGCTTATCACTCCTGCGAGTGCTTTGCGTCCTAGCAAACTTTTCTATTCGCTTAAGAGGTATATGAGACAAATACTAGTATATCATTTACTGGATCATATGCGAATGTACATGCTAACGTAATTGCTTCCATGTAAGTATGTAAAGAGTCGTAAACTCCTACTTTGTTTATTATCAGCGGCTTCAACTTCATTTTCTAAGCAAATCGCTTTAGCCCTTTCGTTCGGTGTTTGTATGTATGTCTGCATGCTTCGGTTCTCCTATTTCTCTGTTGTTTTGGAGTTATCTATGTGTGTACGTTTTTGTGCTCTATTGCTGCCTTACGCTCGGTGGCCATAAATCTTTTTCCATTTTGACATTTCAATTTCAATTTTTGCTGCTGCGATTCTTCAACTGTGTTCTAAGTTATTTCTTATGAGTTTTCTACTCGTTACGTTGCTTATACTATATAGATATTAACATTGGTTTCTCGCGTAGACTTGTACTTAGCGTGTTTCGCGGGAATCCATGTTGGTAAAGTTGCTTGATTTTTGTTGCGAATTTTTTATCACAACTTGAATTTGTTTGGTGATTTCTTAAGTTGATTAGGATAAAAGTTTTAACCGCGTAGTGCGAAACAGAGGTATACAGAAAATGTTATCATAAATGTCGCTCTATGTTAATATTTTTGGAGCACAGTGGCTTTATACCGATTAATGTTCCCCAAAAAAATTTAATATATAAGGTTTTCGTTCGAGACTTGCATATAAATATTTATGAGTAACACTTTTTTTCAGTACTAATTTTTGAGTATTGAAGGCCGCGCAGCAGCTTGGTTGAGACCTACTAAAATCCATGTTCCATTCCTAGTCTGAGCAACATTCAAAAGGAAACAGTTTTATTTCAATAGTGGTCGTGGTCACTTATGCCGTGAACAAGCATGTCATTAATTCCATTTGCCGGTGGGAGACGACGTAAAATTGTCCTCCTATTCGAGTAATAATATCAAGACCCACACCACAAAATGCAGTCATATTGTGACTTAAAAATAATGGAGCTCCGAAGGTGCTAGCAGCCAGTGTACTAGGTAAGTTAGGGTTATATTGCATATATCCCCAACAAATAATAATTAATAAAATAATGATTTGAGGGTACCTACTCACCTGGTTGTCCGCACGACTAATGGGGAAAGTTTTTCTGTCCGGCTTTCGGTCTCAGCCCAAACCATCAAACAGCATCCTCGGAAAAATTTAGGCTGATAAGATCACCATTCAAGAATGGCGATGAACGGGACAAGGCAAATTTTGGAGCCTTATGAAGTCTACTGCAGCGCATATTTGGCATTCTTATGGCAGATAGACTTCGTCGTTCACCCGCATGAACGAGTTTCTCGCCACAATCTGCATCAAAGCCAGATTTCCCGACATCTCCCATTTTCGAGCCCATGTTCCGACGAAAGAGAAGAATATGGAGTTCGATATCTCTTCTATGAGCATTTGGAGAGCACCTGGGATCACGACGCCCGCGATGATATCAAAATCGGAAAGGGAAGGAGATAGATTGTAATGCGTGACAGCAACGAGATATGAAAACTCACTTCGAAAATTCTGTGACCAAAATGGGCGACTTACGGAAGGTTTCAAGACCAGGACTAATTCCTGAAAGTACAACCACGGTGAGCTTGGGACCGATGTCCAGAACAAGCTTTAGCTCTGCTTGAAACACTGATACTAGTGAAAAAAAAATCAACGAATCTGCTGCTGTTTACCGCCTGTCAGATGAGCTATTCAAGTATGGCTTTGATATGGTGCGTGTATTAACTCTAATGCAGAATATAGACGCTCACATAGACGAAGACTGGAATTTAAGTATGCTCTGCCTAATCCGAAAGAAAGGAGATTACGCCATAAGCGTCAAACTCCGTGGAATCAGCCTTCTAAGCATCGGCTTTAAGGTATTATCGTCCCTAAAATTTCAAAGGCTACAGCCTTCTATAAATACACTGATTTATTGGTATGGTTGTAGACTTGGTAACTCTTGGAAATGACCTGTCAGTCATTAGCTCCTTTCCGATTTCAAAGCCACCATCGATAGCTCGAAAAGAAGCTGCCGTGAAGCCACGTTGCCTGAATTTGGTTTCCTTGCGAAATACTTGTGATATTAGAAGTGATAATAACAGCTGTAGAACTAAAACGCTCAAGTACAACATATAGATTGGAAATCGATTTAAGAAATTTACATTCAATGACAAAGAAGTAGAAAGGTTCTTGCCGAGCCATTAAATATCTAACTACGCCATTAAATCATGACTTAACAGGAATGATATTTTGAGCTAAGTCTTCCAAATATGCCTTAGTAACTACATATCAGAGTAATTGGCAGTGAAAGAGTGGGACCAGTAGAAAGTGCACTCAGTTTTTTGCCAGCCGGCAGTTGGCTAAAGGAGCGTACGTTTTTCCGAGGAAATTAATCCATCAACGTCATTCAAGCGAACCCGCTATAGGCAGAGGAAGGAAAAGAAAAGAAACGAAGAATGGTAATTTTGCAAGGCAGAAAAGAGGTGGCAAAGCATGTGTGATTTTTGCGCCGATTTTTTTTTAAGTGATTTCTTCCATAATTTTTCTTCCTATCATACACCACTGCAAAGCTGCTTCCTGTACACAGCTGAAAAGTTTTTGCCTATGGAATTTGCATTTCTTGCGCCTAACGTATGCATATACGTACGTATGAAGTTGTAAGACATCTGGCACCTAGTTAGTTGGAGGAAAAATATGCATACCTTAGCATACCCTTAGCACTGACCGGCAAGCGTCAAGTTAACTTAAAAGCGTATGGTTGCGGTCGTAAACTCCGTAAAACTCTTGGGCGCTATGTAGTATTAAGGAATGCCATCTGTCATCGCAATGCTTATGAATCAAAATCAAATAAAGTCGCTGACTTGCGCAAAGTAAAAGAAAGCACAAAATAAAGTCGAGCATATGCAAAAACCATGCGGCAATGGATTCGATGGAGTCCGGGAAAAACCAACAGTACAGCTATAACAAAGCATCACACACTCACACACGCAGTACTGTGGCATTTCACTTGACATTTGAATTTCTCAGTGCAGCACGACCGCCAGTGTAGCACCGCCTTGCGGGCAACCCAAGTAACTACTCTTACTAGCGGCGGCGTAGTGAGCATGAAAAAATGCAAAAATAACAAAGGCAAAAACGTTATGTAAATATTGGCTGGTCAGCTTTTTCCATTTGCCATTGTTTTGTTTATTAATTTTTTGTTTTACTACGCCAAAACGGACATGCCGGCGTACATATATGCAGACATCTACCTGCATACATCTGTAAATATGTATGTATATTCATGAGTAAATATGTATGCAACACGCTATGACAAGTAGCGAGTGGCGTGTCGGCCGATTTTTCCATTGGCGCACTGCAGTGTTTGTAAAACTTCAAAATTGTGTGTTGCAAGGCGCATGCAATGCTGGTTATACTGGTTGAATTTGTTATTATTGTTGTTGTTATTGTTGCATTTGCATATCCCCTGTACGAGCATAGCGTGTTGTTAGTTTTTCATAAGCATAAATTCGACGTCGGCTTGCCTTTTCATATATCTACTTCCATACTTGCGTACATATGCAACAGCGCACACACATACAAACAAAAAGCTGCTCATGCATATACATACACACACACATTCAACACTTGCCCACGTCCACATACCACACCATTGTTTGGCCAAAATGTCCACTTCCGCATGATGGAATGCCGACATCCGCTTGTTTTGGCAGCTGACTCTACGCTCGCTCAGTTCACAGGTGAATTTGTCGCTCGTTGAGGCATGCAATGTTGTTGCATCGAATATGTTTTTTTTTGTGTTTCTTTGCCATTTTATGTTTCACATTTTTCTGGTTTTCAATTTCTTTTTTTTGTTTGTCAGTGCGCAGCAAAAAACCTTGAAACATTACAGATTTGTTTTGCGATAATTTTCCTGGTCGAAAATAATCAGTTTTTTTCGCCAGCAATAAAAGTAAAAAATTTGGCTTGAATTAATTTTGTACTTGCTGTGTAAAAACATTCAAGTAAATTTCACTAAAATTGAAAAAAAGTTGTTGTTGTTTTTCAGGCCTAAACAAACGGTCCGAAAAAGGCTGCAAAGGAGTTGAGTTGTGATAAGGATAACATATGAAATCACAACGAGTGAGCAAAAAATTGCATTGCTTTACTTTGCAAGAAATAAAATTCAAAAGAAATTGTAGCCGAATTACTATGTTGAAATTTTTTAAGGATTTTAATGTTCACGAGACGTAAAATTCAAACATGACTAGGTTGTCTGTGATGCGAACGCAATAGTCCATACGAGCGGGCTTATAGCGTTTTATTCTCCAACGAAAAACTTTACCTTCTCTTTGGTCTATTCGCACAAAATCCAAGAAGAGGGCAACGAAAAGGCAAAATTTTTTTTAGAAAATAAAACGGCTATAGTTCATAACAGCACATTAGAAAAAGTAGCTCTTTATGCCTGTAGTTGGGTACCAGGCCACAAAGGAGTAGAAAATTATCGATAAACCTTTCGATAATGCGTATACAGATATATAAAAAAGGTAAGTGCACACAAATTTAGCTGCTGGAAAGTGCTTGTTTTGATGAAATTTCCTCTTTTCAGACCTACTTGGAATTCTATTTTCTTCGAGTAATTCATTTGCACTTGATCTCGACGATGAAAAATTTTTGTATTTTCGCTTTTGAATAGAGAAAACTTGATTCATTACCAGGGAACGGATTTTATGGAAATTGCCTTTTTTGATGCTAAAGAGATAGAGTATATTCGATTAAGAATGTCCACGATTTAGGATTCCCTGATTCCATATATACGCACTTAATGTTGTCTCTTTTGGCTTTTTTAAGATATTTGACTTTTTTGCCTCTTGCATTTTTAAAAAAGTGATTATAGCGAGGAAAAAGCTCTTATTCCCGATAATATATGTAAAAGTTTCAAACATTCCATATTTAAATTGGGGGCCACTTGTATCAACTCACGTCGAGCGCACGTTTAGTACACCCATGGCTAAGTTAAAGCCCGTTCTGTTACAAAAAAAAACACAAGTTGTTAATGACGATAAAGAAGTCATAAGTGGTCATATGAAAATACGCAAAGATTTTTTGTATGAAAAATTAGCAGGAAAGAATGTTACTCATACGCCATGCACACCTAAGTATATCTCGAAAACTTATCCATAAAATAAAAAATTAACTCGATTTTCGGAATCAGCAAGCAATTCTATATAGGAATTGGATATGTAGTGGCGTCCGTTGAACATTTTCCCGTAAACCACTGTTATTTTTAAGTTTTTGTCTTTTTTAGTGCCTTCTTTTGCCATTTTTGCTATTTCTATTGCCTTTTCCTGCGTATTTCGCTATGTTAATTTGCCTATTCCAGCCTACTTGGTTATTTGATTTTGCCTTGTTTATAGGTTTTAAGGTCATTGAAATCCGTTCCCTGTTCATTACCTTTCCAATGGTACCCCACTTTTGTAAAGAACCAACTTGACTTTTTATCGATATTTGCCACGCCCATAATTCAAAAATAAAAAATTTATTTTTAAGTCCATTTCTATCAGTTTATAATTACTTGTTATAAGGAAATTCTAAATATCAGTTTGGGGTATTTTAGCTCTTGTAGTTAGTTAAATATTTTCGCTTTTGCCTTTTTAAAAATTATAGTTATATATAGGGTGGCGTGACAGTATCTCTAAATGGCAAATTTTTTTTTTTTGAAAAAAGCTTAGCCTATCCTATAACGTACCTGCTGCAAATTTTCATTAATTTATCTTCGATAGTTTTCGAATTACAGAATTAAAAGCAGCAACACTGAGAGAAAAGTCAACTAAAAATTTGTTAATATTACCAAATTCAAACTGGAGAAGGAATCAACGTGATTTATGGTTAATATTAGCAATGCCTTGGTTGATATTTTCAACAATGATTTGGTAATATTAACCACAATTTTGTTTACATTAACCAAACTTTTGGTTGGCGGTTCTTCGTTTGAATACGTTTATTCTCTGCAATTCACAGGTGATTTTTCATAATTCGTTGCCTCTGGCAGGATTAGAAAATAAGAGCAAGCATCTTCATACACTCAGCTACAGCAGCTAAATTTGTATTTAAATGATCAACTTGAATCAATTTTCTTTGTCGTTTAATTTGAATGCTTTTTCGTAATAAAGAAAAACCAAAAACAGAAAAAAATAAATACAAATTATATATTGCCGCTGACGGCATTCGTACTGCTGGAAGCCAACAAGTAACAGTAAGCACCTCTGCTCGTTCAGCCACTGCCATACATACGAATTTGTTCTCAAATGTCCAAGTTGAATCACATTTCTTACAATCGGCTTATTTACCATGAAAAAAATCAAACCATAACTTGGTTGAAAAAGCCATTGTGCTTTTGGCTCAGTGTAGATGGGTCACATCTTACACTGTGCGCCAGGGTACGCGACGACTGTGGTTGCGGCTAGATTAGATCTATTTTTTATTTTGCCAGCGACAGATAAGGTTCTTCCTCTTCGTTTATGTCAAATTCATACAAATTCTTGATGTCGCTGCCGTTAAAAAAAAAAAGTGATGTCGCCATCGACAAATCGTTTAGATAATGAAGGTAACAAATTAGAAGCTGTGGCACGTAGCTCATCGTGTTCAATGTGTTCAGCACTTAATGCCGCAGAAATCTAGCTAATACATTCTGAACGCTGCGGTGCCCATACTTCAAAAAAAAAAGTTTTTTTTTAACTGATGTCGAATTACTTATATGTGTAGTACATAAAGGATTTCCAAAACTCGAACTTTGATTTCCTAAAAGCTAGTGATACGCCGCCAAAAATCATCATATCAAAAGCGAAAGAATAGAGTTGGTGGTATGCAAAGCATTGAGTTGGAATAGTAAACGGCCAGCCAGACTAACGTTTTTATCGTAGTCAATTAAGTAGAGTAAAGCTGTGAAAAGAAATTGAAAAGTATAAAAATAAAGCGGAATTAAAATGAAAACAACAAAGGTAGTAAAAATCACTGGCCACTTGCATTGCCGCGAGTTGTACACAAATAAACATCCAAGCAAAGAAACAGACATTTACAAATATTAAATAACGAACGCACATACATGTGAAATTAGGGTGGTCCAAAAATGATATGAAACAAGTAAAGAGCGAACTTCCTTTTTAATTTCGAAATCAAAAAATATTTAAATGTAACTCAAAGCGCTGAAAGTTTTCCAGTTACTTAATATCCCTTGAGGGAAATAATAAATTTTTCGTGAAAATGTTATAGAACTCTTGAAAATCAACATTTTTCGGTCGCGAAAACTCTGTTTCTGTTCAGAAGACTTCCAACAATAATATCCAGTTTTTAATCTTACAATTTTTGAATTTTTTAAGGGGTCTATAAATATAGTTTCTATTAAAAAATGGTTAAATAAATAATTGAGTATCATTATTGGAATTCTCCTGAAGAAAAAAAGAGTCTTCCGATAGAAAAATATTCATTTATATAGCATTTTTTCGAAAAATTGTTTTTTTTCTCATTTAAAATACGTTGGAAACGTTGAGCCCTTTGAGCACCCTCTAAATATTTTTTTATTTCAAAATAAAAAAACGCGCTATTTTTGGCATAGAACAACGCTAATGGGTGAAAGGATTAAAATTCTGATTTTACCTTTTTTCAGACCACCCTAACCGACATACATACATGCATACATATGTGTGAACGCAAAATTCACAAAGTAACGACACAACGAGCTAACTCCGCTAACATTTGGCGGTTGGCGTTACGTTTCATTCACTTACGTTTATTAAAAAATTCAATCCAACAAGTCAAAAAAAAAACGAAAGAAAAATATACCATATAAATGAACGAACGCGGCGTGCACAACAACAAAGAAGCAACAATCGCTAACATCAAGTGTAACTAACACCTGTGGAAGTAAATATTAAACATATATACACACACGTAAATTTGAGTATATTTGTTGTTGTTGTCTATAGTTACATCAAATAAATTGACTAAATTGTTGTAGAAAAAATCTATCTAACATATGTACATTAGACCGCACCGCAAAGAAAAATTCACCGTGAGCAGAGGCCGCCTTTTTACACTTTTCGTTATATATCCGGCATTTAAGGTGTGACATATGGACGTTCTTGGCAATTTTTTTTTTGTACCAAATTTATTTGCCCTCAAGTACCCCATTTTAAATAGTACCGACCCACCAGATCTCAGTTCCTATTATTCTAACGTACAACCCAGGCCCTTAGATTGTGGACCCATTGTGAATTTCTATCGTGTGAATTTTGAGAAATCCAAAATATGTCGTATGTTTTCCTCGGCCTGTCGGCTAGGTCTTCGAAAAATCCTGAATTTACGAACTTTCGTCTTGTACAAAGTACGGAGAATGGGCATAACAAGCGGCGCAAGGTTTCAGAATCTTCTTCATTTCTGCAGCTTCTGCAGAAGTCATTGTGTGTGCATGTGACCGAAGCAGGCGCTTTGAGTGCGGCCTGACTGTCTGATTAGATGAAGATATTATTACCTATGATTTTTATGGCACGTAGGTATTCAACCGCCTCCTGTGTACCAGCGACTTCAGCTTGAAAGGCGCTGCAGTAGTTGGGTAAGCGAAATGGTATTTCAAGCCCCACCCGGACTGAGAAGACCCCCATTCTACCATTCCGTCTAGCTTAGAGCCTTCGGTGTAGAGGTGAAGTGATCCCTTTTCATCAGGAGCCCCTCCTGACCAGAATTCTCATTCTCAATCAGACTTGGTGCATAAAAATCTGAGTCTGGAATATCTATGTTGTTTAAGATTGCGGTGTAGCCATTCTGAGTGTCTCTCCAGCCTGATAGTTCCCTCAGCCTCAAGGCAGTCGAACCCGCCGATTGTTTTAAAGCAATTTCAATTGACAGAATATTGAGCAACAAGCACATAGCCGCCATTGGAGTTGTGCGTAAGGCCCCACAGATGGAGACCATTGCAGTTATTTGCACCATCAGACCCCATAGAGTAGAATAGGCCTAACAACCACCAGCCAATATATGAGGCTAGGGAACAGCCCCCCAGCTACACGCAATCTCGCCCCCCAAGCTATAGAGAGCTACAATTTTTTTAATTGCCTTTCAAAAATTCTCTAGACTCAGGGGTGTACAGCGAACTTTTTTATGTTTGCTTGTAAGGTGGTACTGTCTAATGTACATATGTAGTATTTGTGCACCTACGCTCGCTCAACATTTCCAATCAACCGCAACTTCGCTTTGGAAAAGCAATAGGAACAGCTGCAAACGATTCTACATGCATACATGTATGTATATAAAGTAGCATAGATCCATATGTTGCTAGCGTTGGGTCAGCTTGCAAAATTTAATTACAAAATGCATTACAAGAGAAACCCTTGAAGTGAAGTACTAAATGAATATTCAGCGAAAAAAAGTACCTAAACCGTCTCTTTCGACATAGCTACATTTTGACGCACCGAAAAATATTTCGACAGGTTAGCAGGCAGGTTGTTCTGAATGTTTAGAGATTTTCTGAGTACATTTTCGAAAAATGCTTTTATGGGGATCCAACTAGTTTGTAATAAGACTCTAGCTGACTTTCAGTCTCTACTCATCTAACACAAAAATACGAGTACCTAAAGATGGTGACAGAAATTATGGTTGTTCTTGAAAAAGTAGCAATTTGTTCTTGGTGACACTCATTATATCTAAATATACTTTTTCCTATACCAGCAGCACATAAAACAGAGGGCATTATTTTGAATTTCGTCTAAATCCTGGAAACACTTTCGCTCTGCTATGTGTACAATATCGCAGCATGAACTATGAAGGACAGGCGGTTGTTCTCACGACCTTCCCCAAAACTTTTTGTTACATATTCAAGCCCGAATCTTGAGTCTGCGTTCATGCACTCTGGGCAACGCTTTTGCACGTTCGGTCTAGACAGAAAAATAGTGCGATTTTGTGCGGCCACTCTGACTTATATGGTTGAAAGGCCCACTGAGTTTGAGCTGCGTTCATGTTGTGGCAAATGGATAGCTAAATGTATAAACGTGCATCGTATTATAAAACCCTCCAACCCTGGCTTGTATGCTGGTTTTGAAACGCGCCACATAAAGACCCACTTCGAATAAAAGAACCTGATGAGGCTAGAATGTTTAGACACCACTCTTAATTTATGGTTCCATACCGACAAATGATTTTAAAGCCAAATAAGTCGAAGATTAAAGAGCGAAATTCTTTAATCTGACAAAATTAAAGTTGCCTAAAAGTCTTGAAGAATGCAATCAGAAAAGATCAAAGGAAAGATTGGAGGCACATCGTTGGGAACATTGAAGGCGCCACTAGATAAGTTTCATCGAAAATCTTGATTGCCACAAACCATATCCGTCGCCAGGCTGACTTCATCTTATTGTGAAAAGCTAGACCTATGCAAGCATACTCATCTCCCCCTTCTCAGAATACAGTCAACTTAATACTCCTTAAAGAATATTTATTGTAAGTTTCAGAATAGTGGAGGGGCGTTTTGTATCTTCCAACCAAGTAAATTTTCGAAGCTACTGGATAGCTTTCTTTACCACTAAAATACTAGGAGTGCTCAATACGTCCTCACGTCACTAATATTGCACATTCAGTTTAAGTGAATTACGACCGGAGCAGCTTTAATACACAAAAAGGGATAGACATTTGCTTGGCAAACCTTTGGATTTTTAAGGAATTTCTAGTAAGGCGTCTGCATGATCATGTCCCATAGAGTCTTCCCAGAAACTGCGGGAGCAGCTCACTCAATAAAATTGCATCGTAGACAGAAAAAGTGATTGCATTTAAAAAAATCAAAATTTGATGTGTTTCTTCATATTTTTGATATGAAAATTACGGATCAAGCAGATCTTCCAGAATTGACTGTGGTGAACCTGGGAGGGCTTTGTAAGCCATCCTTCTCAAAATATGAACTATTTTATTGGAGCTGGGAGGTACGTACTTAACAAGAAATACAATGAGGCAATCATCTCTAGCTTTCTAAGGAACCCCACACTTTAAAAAGGATCCATGCCGCTACTAATCAATAATGGTGTTCTGTTGCCACCGCTTTGCGAATGGTAGAACAATACACGTTTATCATTCTCCGTATCGCTAACTTTGTATTTGACTTAGCTTATATGAATGTATATACTTTCTTAGACTTAGTCACTTCATTAACTGCTTCGCTTCACAATTTTAGTGACACAAACCGTGTTTTCTGTTTATTTTTTTATTTTTTTATGCAGCAGTTAAGTAGTATTGGTGTGGCAATCTGCAGCCATCTGCTCTGCAATCGAACAACAACAAAGAAATAACAACAAATGGAAAACATGCAGGCTTCAGCCTTACGAAAATCTTCAACTCCACCAAAAAAAACGCTGCTAGCGAGGAACAGGATAAATTTCTTAATTATTCGTAATGAACATTTTAATGACATTACGTGCATTACATTTAAAGCGAACATTTTTCTTAGCTTATTTTCGCTAGGCACAAGCCTCAACGCAGCGCTCACTGCACCCCGCTGGCAATCTGCCTTAATTCCATTAGTCGCTCATTGACTTTTAATGTGGCTTTTATAAGTTCATTTCACAGTGAGTTGCAATGTTGTTATGCCATATTTTTGTTGTTTCATTGTTCCTCATTCGCGTAATTGTTGTTAATATTGGTTTCGTTGATGGTGTTGTTGTCATTGTGTCGTTTGCAGTTGTTTTTTTGGGGGGTAATTATGTGACAATGTGGCTTAAAAGTTTTCGCTATAAATCATATAAAGTACGGAGCAAATTTCGTGTGGACATTCGCAAATGAAGCGTGAAATTAAGACACAAAACAAAGGAAAGAATTGAATGAAGGGTTGCGAGGTACAGACGGCGTTGCAAGTTTGTTACTTTTTTCGGACATAGATTAAGGTGATTTTCTCATTTTGTTTATTAAGCGGAGAAAAATCGATTCTGATCTGCGTATTACATGAAATTACTTGCAAGATTGCGGGAAATAAAGCAAGTATTTAAAAGTTTTGTAAAGGCAATGCCTTTCATACCAAACTCCCTTCCTGCTAGGACTCGTCGAGAATCGCTTAAATTGTTAGCCATGTCGACTTGACGGCAATCTTTATTTTATTCTGACTCGGGATCATAACCGAGAGAGTGCCTCTATTTCCATAGATAAATGTGGATGATCGGAAGATCGTTCTTGCCGACGATCACTTTGACGTCTTGAGGGCAGAGTTTGGGAGGGACGCTAACTGCAAGCTCTTATCAAAAAAACGATGCCTTCTCCGAAGACGGCAAAAGCACAAAGCCATTAGTGCCTCCGACTGCAAACTGTACTGTTAGTTAAGCTCTCGCACGAGTTAGAAATGGCTAAAGTTGCTGAAATTAAGTCATTCCCTCCTTCTCCCTGGATAATGTAAGCCACCTACGTGTAATATGCGGTAGATACACGGATACACGGGCTAGGTGCAGAGCATTGAAAAGTGCGGTAGATTTGGTTAAGCCACTTCGAATCATTCGGTTTGAGGGCTCACTGAAGTCTGCAGCGTCTGTCAATCTCGTACGTGGTTGAAATGCTGGTAGCTATCGCGCAAGCGGCTCGCTTTATATAATTTCATCCTTAGAAAATAGTGCCAGGCTACGTTAAACAACTTCGACAAATTTGCAAATGCAAAATTCTGACTGTACTTTTAAAAACAAGACGCAACACAAAGGTATATTGAGCAAAATACCAGGTCTAGGAATCTGCGAGTTCTCCGACGCTAGGCCAAAGGAAATCTGCTTTGGAACGAAATTTCAGGTCAAAACTCCACACCGAGATGTCTGGTCAAATGGTATACCAGAACTAGGTCCTAGATATGTACACTGGTACACAGACTGGATCAAAGATGGAGGGCAGAGCAGGAGCCAAACTTTTTATCGCAATGGGTACTTGGTCCACAGTCTTTCAGAGCGAGGCCAGACTGAACCTTAAGAAGGGTTTAAAAGGCGCGTTTCTAGTTATATTTTCAGATAGCTAGGCGGCCATAAAGGCTCTCTCTAATAGGACAATCAACTCCAGGCTCGTCAAGAAGTACCTTGACGTTATTCAA
>NW_023458562.1:31603171-31618879 GCF_013731165.1 Rhagoletis pomonella
CAGTTTTTCTGGTTTATCGTGATCGCCTAAATCTGCGTCCGTTTCACGTTCAATTATCAATGGCGCTAAATCGAACTTTGACGTTTTATTCGGAGTTTCACAAGAATTTGAATAACTTGAATGTGACGAGCAGGAGTCCTCTTCGGCTATGGCATTTACGTTTATAAATACTTCATTCATTGCAGGCTCTTCTGAGCTGGAGCGTACGCACTTACCAAGTCTTGAACGTCGCGGTACAATAGATTCCTTTAAAAATAGCATTTCATTGTAGTATTCCCATTCATGCGCATTAAACGGGTCTGTGTCAGACGAAAAATAACCATCAGCTCTCTTCATTTGCTTACAGAATCTTTCTCGTAACAACTTCCAGCGCGCTTTGCAGTCACTTCCTGCGGGAACAAATTACTGGCCTGCCCGTAGCTGCGCCCACTTCTTAACAGGCTTCATTACGTTTAACTCTGTCGTAATAATGTAGGTGTGTTTTCGCATATAAACACGGGCGATCGCGAACAGCATATATTAATTTAAAATAAAATTCGCTTTCGATTTTATGAGCCATTTTTTAAATATGTTGCTTGCTTGAATATTGAAAACTGAATGAATGAATATAAAAATTTGCAACTCAAAATTGATCGTACATAAATAAATGTAACAAGATATTTTCATAATTCAAAGTATTTTAAGAACAAGTGTTTAACAAGTAATGTGTATCACTACAGGCTCAACAAAGCATTTGCCATGCTAACTGGTCTCTGGGGTGTGATGAGATTGCAGAATTTTGATGAAATACATGTGATATTCGAGGAAGGGTGTAGGGGGGTGTAGGTGTCTCGAAAAACTTGAGGTGGAACTTTGTTAAAAAGCGCAGGGCGGACGCTCTGTTGTGAATGTCACGCTTTCCCTTTTTACGGTAATTATATGTATATATTTTGAAGTGAAGTATGTATATATGTATGTACATACATTAGGGTGTGTCTAATTTTTCTACTTTGACCCACAATGTAAGACTCCCCCTCGATAGGTTCATTTGCTCATAAAAATGTCCTCCGCGAAAACTTAAAAAAATCGGATACGGGAAAGACGTGCCTCAAGATGTCTAAAGTTACACATAAATAAAAGGCTCTATAACTTGCAAACCTGATGAGATATGAAACTGGCATAGCCATTGATTGATATGAAAAACAAATAACCTTTTTTTTACTAAAGCTCACGTTTTATGCATGAAGCTCCCTGTTCCGCTGTCAAACAATGGTTTTATTTTTATTTCAATAAACTCTGACCTCACAACGCCCTCTTTTATAAAATGATCCTTCAGTTGCATCCAAGAATGATAGAAAACGTAAACAAGTTGCACAAGTGTGACGTCATGCAAACAACGATTCTGTCAAATTCGTTAAGAGAGGAATAGCGGTCCAAAATCGGCGCAACCTTTGTATTCTCTCAATCGTGAGTTGCATCAGTACTGCACACCGTTCCAAAATGTTCCTTGTAGTTAAGTTACCTGTCTTGCAGAATCGCTCATGCGAGTAAATTCCTTATTTAATCAGGCGGTGGCTCAGTCCTCAATGTCCTCAAAGCGCTTTAGATTGCGTATATCGACGGCTTAGTGGAACATCGACCTATCTCGAAGATCCTATTCCACGCAGGAATGTATCCTCTTTTTGAAACATAACTTCACATTTATACCTTCTATAAATCTGTTTTTACATCCGTCAAAGTTCTGTTTTTACCTTATCCAATTGTCTCATGTGGACAACTTACTATCCAATATTTCATTGCCATCAAGCCAATGCGATCGATCTGTACCCAATGTAAATAGAGGGGTAAAATGAAAATTGAGTTGTCAAACTACGAAATGACAGTTGATGTTAAGACAGTGATGATAAGAAATTCGGCGACACAAATACATATGTTATAACAGTGGAAATTTGCGGTCTCCATCTGACATTTCTGTTTTAATATAGGACAGGATGGAATTTTATCGAAGGGGTGTTTTCATATTAGAGATGGGCACGGGACTAAATATTTAATACCGATCCCGCCCATCTCGACGTTTTTCAGAATTATACCTCGGATCTCGTGGGTCCCGAAATCTATCACTAAGAAACATTTACATGTGTTTCAGATAACTTTTAAATTATAAAAAATATAAAGATCTGACATCTTCCGATTATTTTGTTTTACTCGACTCTCCGTTTTCATCTCAGCAAAACATAAAAAAGTGCATATTTCATACATTCGTTTTTAAGGAAGATTTTTCTGAATTTGCGGAGGTTGCGTTTCTGTCGGGAGTGTAGAAAAAAACATTTTAATCCCGTCCCGCCCGCAAAATTTTTACATACCGTCCCGATACCGCCCATCCCGGCAAATTTAAAATCAGTACCGTGGGTCCTGTGGGTCCTGATATCCCGCGCCCATCTCTACTTCATACATTCCCTTCAATTAAATTTCAGCGCATCAGAGGTAGTTCGTGCTCAACTAAATACATGTATTCCATAGTTATGGGGATGGTGCTCTTCCTCATGGGCAAACGCTTGTTGTTCCACTACAAAGCTGCTATTACCACAGGCTAGTACTTTTAGCTTCCTAATGATAATCATGGAATTTGTCCAGGACGCGGTTGTTATCCAATGCAGCTTCGATGTCTAGGAAAGGTATCGCGAGGTACATTTGTTAACGGTTTTAGTAGAACGGTCCGACATGTACTTGGGACAATATTCTAGTCCGTCGTCTAATAGCAGCGTTCCCAAGCCCCTATAGTCTATCTATCCTTTATAAATACCAAAGAACTTTTCCCAGATACTGTACTTTTTATGTTAGATTAATCTAACATGTGGCGTTTAGACTTTCCACGCGTCATATTTCTTCGGGCGATAAAAAGCTTAAACCTAGTACGTTAGGGAAAAACACAGTTGAAAATTCGGAACAATAAATCCGTCCCAGATCTTGAGTGAGTAAAAATCGTAAAATCGCGGCGAGCACAAAATCCCAAAATTCGCCTAGATTTATCATCACGACAGCTGGCCTTTAACTGTAGACAAGAGGTCTCACAAACTTTCGAGCTCATGCCGAAGAAGACTGCAAGTTCTATGTGTATTTATTTTGATAATAATTTTTGGTTTCTTACAATAACAATTAATTATTTCAACTTTCTTTTCATTTAAATCCATTGGTCAATATGTTCCCGACGATTTAGACTTTCAGCTGACAAATAAGTTGATTGTATGGTATGAACGACTTATGGATTTTTTCAGCAGTCACAAAACTACAAGGAGTTTTATGCTTATGCTGGTCTTAAACTCGAAGGAAGTGGACTCTGACACATAAAAGTTTCGTTACCGGGAGGATAACAGCAACTGAACCACTAAGTAATTCGAGAGTAAAATTTGAATGAGCCCAGAGTGGAAAAGGAAACAATGTATTTTCTCACAAGTAAGAGGGTTTACCAAAAAGAAATTAAATAGTCCAAGAACTAACGATAAATATGAGATCAGAAATAAGAAGAAATATTGTATGAAACACTTTCGACATTAAGTGGCATTAGATAAGCCTAATCTAACCGAGAAATGTATGGGCAACCAAATTAGCCGATGAAATTATCAAACAGTTAATTGCACCATAATAATAACAAAAAAAACCGAGTCATGAAAAATAATAATAATCAACAGCAGTGCGAGTCCTTACATTCTTAATTAACTGTTAAGCCAGAAATCGGAACGAAAAAAATTCTCTAAATATAAGGAAAAATAAGTAAGCAGCAGACGGCTGTTGAATGCGTGAAAAAAACCAAAACAAAGCACAACTTATGTAGTACGAAAAATAAATTACCATGAAAAGTCAAAATAAGCAAAGAGCAAAAAATTAAAGCTTTGAAAAACAAACGAGCGCCTTACAACAATAAAAACAAACAACAACCTCACCAAAGTTGAAAATTATAAACATCAACAAATTGCGTTTGAGCCGAGCATTAACACCGACAAACAGATGAACAATATAAAAAAAGTAATGATGCAAAAAAGTTTCAAACAATCATGTGTGAGCATAAAAAAAAATTAAAAAAAAAAAACATGGAAAAAAGTTAAACAACGGCTTGGCTTTATTGCCAAGAAAATGGCAATTAATTATCCGGCACAACACATGCACTCAGTCTGTCGCATTTAGCCACGGGTGGCGCGCATAGTTAACGAGAAGTGAGTGGGAGTATTGTTTGTAGACATCCATACAGACAGGCAGACAGACAGGATGTATGTATGTTGAGAGGTCGACGCTTAATGCTTTCACCTCGTTTGAGCGCTTTTCTTCTTTTCGTGGTATGATGAGCGCAATGCAAGTGAAAAGTGATTAAAAATAAGCGATGGGAAAAGTGTCTTACGCACACATGTAGACTATGTACGTACGTACAAATTTGCAGATAAAGCGGGATATGCAGGCATCAGCTGCATGCGCCTGCGGACGAACTGGTTACCAAGTGGGTGTAATAAGGAGAAAGCAAAACAGTGACCTGGAAAAATATTTTTAGGCTCATACATATATGTATATTTTATTAACAGGAATTTTTTTAGAAAACTTTTATGAGTTGCGCAATTTTTCGTCATTTGGCTGGCCACATTCATAAAAGGTGATAGCAGGAGAATACAAAAATTACAAATTATACAATGACAGTAGAGATTACAACAAATGTACAACAAGTACATCATTTTGACATTCAGAACTACTCAGAACTCGCCTTGAACTTTCGAACACCGAGGAAAAAGTAACAGTTTTTTCAACACAGAGTAACAGAGTTTTTTCGATTTGTCCATGTTAGCGGTTTGAAATTTTTTAACAGAAAAATTATTCTTTAAAAGAAAGTCGTCTTTAAATAAAATACAAAAACAAACTCTTTAAACTAAACTAACTAACCAAGCTCTTTCCCCAGTGTAAGAAGTTTGATTCGAGCAGAACATTGCTGGCTGCCGCTAAGTGCGCAGAGATGTCCGCTATTATTTTTAAGCTTCCAGAAGGTCCCACGATAGAATGCCGTCTGACGCAGCAAATAATTTTAGATATGTGTTTAGTTTTTCTTAATTATTGAAAAGCATCTTTGAAGGAAAGAGTGTTCAAACAAAAATATTTCTAAACAAAAATACATACATACAATTGCTTAAAGTACATGAAATACCGACTAACGCCAAATTATGTAAATTGTTTTTAACAAACACGATGTGGTTTATTATTATGTTACATAACTGTATGAGAATCAGTTTATGTATTTTTTATCGGATTAGTTTTTGTTATCGATAACAGTACCGATAAGTATCATGGTAAAAGTCGATAACAAACGGGACTGATAAAAATGTGCTTAAATATGTAGACAAATATATAACGATAATTGTGTCGATATAAGATAACATCGATAAATCGATCGAAACAAATCGATAAACATTTTGGTATATCGATACAAGTTACTTAATAAAATAAATCGATGAAAACCAACAAAATCCTAATAGGTATAAAGGCAATGGATTCTTGTATTTGTCGTTGTTAAACATATGACGTATGTATGTACATAAGTAGGAAAAAGGAAGCGATTACGAATACGAGAAAGAAAATTAGTACTAAAACAATAGAGATAACGATAACTACCTCAACGTCTATATCGATATATTTAAATATATTTACGAAGCCGAAGAATGATATATATGTATGTATTTGTCGAACTGAAATTTTGATAAATATATAAAATTACATTTTCGATAAATAAATCGGTTAGCTTTACATCTTATCGAAAGCACATATGTATATGTGCCTTTCGAGCTACTGAATAAATATGTAGACAACATTAATTGAGGAACTAAATTTTGTTTACTTACACTCAAGCATAGTTGCTCTCTATTTAAACAACGCTGCAATTTTCATCTAACACACTGTAAATTCATTTTAATATAATGAGCAGCGGTATCGAGTCAGATACGCGTTCCTGCCAATTATGAATTTGCAACTTTCACTCGGCTGTCATAAGCCAATTCACTGTTCACAGAAAAACATTTTCCACAGCTAACAAATACCACAGCAACACAAAAACAAAAAATAAAAATAAAAAACAATGGCAAGTCATTGTTTTTTCCGCTTTTTTGTCGTTGCATTAAACTTTAATGCCGCACTCGCACTTGCTTGCGCATTTACAGTTCGCATAACGGCGTCATTTTACAAATTCATTACATATTCACACATTGCGAGCAAATTATGTGGAAAATACGAGTAGTACGTATACGACATGGCGTACAATACAACAAAAGGTTGAGTGAGTGAGAAGGCACACACATAGTTACATATGTATATTTGTATGCGCGTGTTTGAGTGTGTGTGTAGGCGTTAAAGCAGCACAACCTCTACTGCTATGGGGTTAACTCAGTCTCCTATTCCGCTGCCTTTCCATACTTTCTTTTTTGGTTTATTCGTAATTTACCTTCAACCGCTTTGCAAGCGTTGTGCCTGTGTCATTAAGCGCAGCATCATCACAAATTTAATATCAAAATAATTAAGTAATTTATTAAAATTAATATGCGCGACAGGTATAACAAATCGCACGCTGTTGGAATTCTGGCGCACATACATGCATACGTGCACACATAAATACATAATTGCATATGAAAAAAAAACTTTCACACAACTTATCTACTTAGTATGTAAGCATATTTAAGTGAGCAACTGTAATCAAGGGTATTTGTGTTCGTAAACACTGTGTGACTTTACAGCAACAGTGCGTTCGTTAGTTCAGATTCGTATTCTTAATTGTCACCGTACGTAGTAGTAATAGTAATTGTAATGGTAATCGTAATAGTAATGGAAAAAGTAATAGTGATGGTTATGGTAATGATAATGCTAATGGTAATATAAGTGGTAATGATAATTGTAACTGTAATGGTAATGGTAATTGTAATGATAATGGTGGTTGTAATGGTAATGGTAATTGTAATGGTAATGGTAATTGTAATGGTAATGGTTATGGCAATGGTAATTGAAGTGGCAGTGGTTATGGTAATGAAAATAGCTATCGTTCGTAATAACAATAGTAATTGTCATAGTAATGGTAAGAGTAATGGCTATGGTAATAGTAATGGTTATGATAATTATAATGGTAATGGTAATGAAATTTGTAAAACTAATGGTAATAATAAAGGTATTGGTAATTGTAATGATAATGTTTATGGCAAGGGTAATGGCAATGCTCATAGTAATGGTAATGCAATAATAACAATGGTAATAGTAGGGGTAACGGTAATAGTAATAGTACTGGTAATGGCAATGGTGATAGTAATGGAAATTGAAATAATATTAGCTATGGTAATGGTAAAAGCAATAATAACGGTAATGATAATTGTAAATGGTTATGGCAATGATAGTGGCAATAATAATTTTAATAGTATCTGATGGAAACAATAATAATGGAAATAATAATGTAATGCTAATAGTAGATTTGTATAGTAACCAATAGTCAGTACTAATTTGTACAGAAACCTGCAAATTTTTACTGGAAAAGTGTATGATAACCCAAAAAATTTGCAAGAGAGCACTGAATCGAGAGCGTAACAACACGGGAGAGCTGCAAATTCTTGCTAGTGAAATTTTTACTAGCAGATATTAGCTAGCAGAAGAAGAAGAAGAATAAATGTCAAAAGCCGCCACAAACAAAAAAGACAAACAAAAGTAAAATGAGCGGAAATCAAAATATTGTGACTGTGTAAGTGCTTGTGTGTAAAGCAAAGAGTTTAAAACTGATTTATAAATAGTAAAATGTTTACAGCAGAATGTCAAAACAGTGCAACGACTGTTCACTTGCAAGTTTTTGCTAGTTTTGTGTTCAGTAACTTTTTCTTCTAAATTTTACGCTCTTTTTTTGCTTTTACGCTCTCGCTGCAATATTTTACTGGAGAAGTTACTATACAAACCAAGTATCTCTCTCCCTATTCGTCTTCGTACTCGATTTCATAATCTTTTGTCTTCATCTACTTATTTGTGTTCGTGTAAAGCTTCACCATCATATTCGTATTTTCTGCGTGTTCACCTACACTTTCGAATTCATATTCAGCTTCATTTTAGCCTCGGCCACAGTCTTCGACGACGTTTTTGTTGTTGTAACGGCTACAACAACCCCGCCCAGATCGGTTAGTGTCTCAATCTTTGTCGTCAAGCTTAACTAACAGGAGAGCCAAGAAGCGTGCAGCTTCGATAGTGTCTATCCATAAGGACAGAAACGTTAGTAGAGTGGGGTTCAGGGGGCATCCTAAGAGATGTATTGAGTCATGGGGTGTCTCTCCGCATGCCAGGCTCTCGTTTGACACATCTGCGTTTACTCTGCTTAGGTACGATTTTAACCTGGTGTAGTAGCCAGAGCGAAGCTGGGCTATTGTGGTTCGAGTCTCACGAGGCAGACGAAGCTCTGTCTCATCCACGTCTGGTGGTTGTGTGCTAAGAATGGTATTCACAGGTCCAGAGTCTTTATAACTCGACTGACTCCCTTCTTCTTTGATTAAGTTTCCCTGATCCAGCTCTAGAATTACCTCCACTGCTAAGGTCGGGCATTGCCTTCGTGATGCAAATACATACCAGATGTTATGAGGGACTGTCTCACTCTGACTAGTGTAGCTCTTGAGACCAAAGCTACCGCCCTTATGTTATCATCTTAACGTGCGACTGTTTCTTAAGGTGAGGACCTTTGTTGAAGTTAAACGCCACATTAGTGGATTTGGGAGTTTTTTTCTGGGTGAGAATACTTAAATGAACAATTATGAAAGCCTTTCTTCTAACAAAAAAAAAAACAACTTCACAAGAAAGGCAATGATATTATTTGTAATATGCAGAAATACCTACTACCCCCAGTATTAATACAAAAACAAGGCACTGAGCTATTTTAGTGAAAGGGCGAAATATTTTCTCTTTCTCTGATATCGAAAGGTAAAAGCACTTGAAATAAATTAAAATGAAAAAGAGAAAGCGATCGAAATTCCTAAGCATTGGTAAGCATTTTCTCACGAATTCAAAGCTCATGCAAAGTTTAACTGAAAATTTTTAATTCATTAATTAATTTTAAGTGAGAATTAAAATTCGAGTGCTCATATGGGAAACAAAATCAATTTTAGCACTAAAGTTATTTACAGGATTTCACCTGCACTCTTTGTGTACGTAAGCTGTAATACTTCTGATCAAGTCTTATCACAGCTTAAGCATAAATTGCTTGCTCTTTCGAAATTGGCAAAAAAGTTAGTATGCAAGACTATTACGATGAAATGCCTCAAATAATTTGTACGTTTTTGAATCATGCACTTATGTGCGTACTTAATTATAATATTAAATATGATTACACACCCGCTTTTATAAGCGCTTAAAATGCTTTGTGCGTACTTGCTTTGTAAAGTGCGAAGTTAGCTTTACATTCATTTTTCAACACGCTTTACTTTCGCTGCTCAGGCTGTATGAATGCTGTACAGGTAAGTAATTGCGTGGAATTGATTAATATTTTAACGGAATTGTGCGCATATTTGAACAAAGGGTAAGTAGTGCACACACACACAAATACTCGCGCATCTTTAGCGCTGGCGCATAAACTTTCATATATGCAAATATTACATACACTTAAGTTTAATAAGTTTATGCATAAGTTTACTTACAAGCACCACCATTCACTCACACACTCACTTAAGCACACACTCGCTCAAATCTGATAAGCGTTAAGCTTAAGTACGTGCTCGTCGCTTACCAACGCGTGCTGATTGCATAGGCCTCCGACTCTTAAGCCTTTGTTAAGTGAGTTGCTATCAGTGCCGTGTTTATTGCCTCGTTGTTGAAAGGTGTGCGCACCTATAATTGTGGTATTGTCTATATATTTATGAAGAGGTGGGCATAGTTACTTACATGCGTTAGCATGCGTAAGCCGCGTTGCTGAGTTTAATGCGTGTACTGTAAATAAGCGGCTAACTTCCAAGGCAAAGCAGCGCTGCCAGAGCTTTTAAACTATTCACTGCTAATATGCTTAGACGACTTTGAATTTCAATTAGTTTAATGATGCTTTGGTAATGGAGATTAATTTGGCTGTAGCACATGGTAAATTCAAGTTAGGATGCCAAATTTTCGCTAGCAAGTATCCACAGCTATCACAAGTGGATAGTTTGCCTTATAAGTGTTTCTCGCAAAAGTAACCTCCTATTAGAGTTGTCACTCAATAATTTTGATATTCATTTTGTCTCAGTGAGAAAGCCGTTAATATGCAGATTGTAGTAAGTAGTCTAAAGTCTACGTTAGTGAGATTAAGCTTCAATCATTTTCAGAAGTGGAATTGTTAAAGGCTATTCAATTCGATTGAGATCTGGGTAGCCTAAAGAGTCAACAGCAAGCTACTCTCGCAAGATCGACGAATGTCCTAAAAAACAACTTGAAAGAAAGAGCAAAGGCACTTTTTTATTGGTTCTTCCATTGCGTTCGGGAGCGCCCTTGCTTTCATTATACACCCATGGGTGACAAAGGATCTTTTCACCGGAGCGTCGTCATCCATGCGTGCAAGATATTCAAGCCAGCGCAATCGCTGTATTTTTATGCGCTTAACTACTTTAAAGTTATATCTGCCAATAGTGACGTGTGTCCCGAAACGCGTGGACTCTTTATGTGTTGCCAGGAGGTACTTTGTCTTGCCCCCGTTCACCGCTAGACCAACCTCTTTAGCTTCTTTTTCTAACCTGCAAACTGCTGCGGTTACATCCCTTTGTTTCAGACTTACGATAACTATATCATCTGCATTCGCCAGCAGCATCGTTCTTTTGCTATATATGGTGCCGCTTCGATTCAGATCGACAGCTCTTATTATGCTTTCCAGCATCATATTGCAAAAGTCGCACGAGAATGAACCGCCTTGTCTAAAACCTCGTTTGGTCTAATTCGGCGCGGAGAGGTCCTTCCCAACTTGGATCGAGCTCAAGGTTGTGCTCAACGTCACTCTACATAGCCGTATTAGTTTTGTGGTGATCCCAAATTTGGACATGGAGTCGTAAAGGCAGCTCCTCTTCGTGCTATCAAAGCAGCTTTGAAGTCGACGAAAAGATGGTGTGTGTCGATTTGCCTATCTAGTGTCTTCTCCAGGGTTTGACGTGCTGTGAAATTCTGGTCAATGTTGGACCTACCAGGTCTGAAGCCACACTGATAAGGTCCAATCAGCTGATTCGTGAACGGCTTCAGTCTTTCACACAGTATCGTCGACAGGACCTTGTATGCAATATTACGAAGGCTTTATTGAATTTCTGTGAACAATTCAATACTCGCACCTTTCAAATGGAGAATTCTCGCTGAAAGGAATCAGGGTAGGGTGATGCGGCTGTCTATATGCAACCAAAGAGGTACATTAACACCACTTTTCCGTTCGCCCAACGATAAATACAATAGAATCCGTAAATTTTATTGGCAAATCGCATAGTTCCGCCAGACAGCCAAGGAGTAATAGTGAACCCTAAAACAGGGATTCCATTTCTTGTTCATCATGGCAACTAGGTACTGATATCTGCCATGCTCATATTACCAGCATGCCTACCTATTACGCAATGACTTGCTATATTCATTCACTGAAGGACATAGGCGACTAAACGGGCTTTACCTAATTTTACTACCCCGAGACGAAATTCTATGGGACAAGGTATTTAAAAGAGTTGCAGTATAGAAGTGTGTAGGAAAACAATCTAGAGTGCTTCCATTTTAAAATTACGTTTCCAAAGGAGTAACCTTCACCGACTCGAAAACTCCCGAGGGCATAGGGGCTGGAGTCTATGTTGCCAGTTCTAAGATATAAATATGTGCCAATGAGAAAGTACGCAAACATTTTTCAGATAGAAGTATACGTCATCAGTCTGTGTGCGGAGGTAAATCTGAGCACACACAAACTTCCATAATAAGAGAATCGTAATTCTCAGTGACAGCGAAGCACCACTCAAATCACTTTCATCTTTCGGAGTAACATCATCGCTAAGCTTGGAGAGATTTATCGCCTTTGCAATTTAAAGTGGCATCCATCCAGGTCACAAAGGAGTTGCAGTTAACAATAAACCAAACTGATTAGCCAGGAAAGGAGCGGCCACAATCCCAATCGGTCCTGAGCCCTATATGGCTATAGATTAAAACACAATCAGACAAGAGCTCAGGTGAGTGACAAGAGCAATGAGAGAACAGCACTGGCACTGATCAACGGGGGTATGGCAGGCAAACAGCTTATTTGTGGAATACAATTTAAAGCGATCCCAATTTTCAATCATACCCTAAAAGAAAGTTTAAGAATTATCAGAGGCTTCTTTACAGTGCAGATTTGATCTCTGTCGGTTTTGCGACTCGGCTATAGAGACACCCTTACACCTTCTACCCGAGTGAGAAGCCATTTCCAGTAGACGAGAAAGGAACATAGGCCTGATGTGGCCTCAGCATGCACACATTCACTCATGATCCCCTAAGCACGCTTACACAGTGGATATTACCGCAATTAAGTTTTAAGGCTTTGTTCTGAGAATCTATAGTGACCACAGTCATTGGGGATGACGTTGCGTATACGCAATGGTAGACTATTTAGTGCGGACGGAATGAGAAAATGTACTTTATATTCACAACTTCTAAAAACTTCACGTTAAATACTCGCAAACTAATTGCATGTGTTTTCATAGCGTAAGGAAAAAAAATACATAGTGCGCTAAGCTTCTTTATTCCTTTTTATAAAAATTGTATTGCTGAAATCATTTACTCATTTTAAAGTACGTGATATGCATTCATTTTATTCATTTTATCGCTATGATTTCCCATGCCATAAATCAAATTTCCAATTTGCAAATATTAAAATTAAATGCCAACAACAACGAAAGCACATCAAACAGACAAGTATTTTTTGAAAAAAAAAAATACATTCAGACACATAGATATGTACATTCATTGCCATAATCTTTTTGCCACGCACGATTATGTCTGTATTTCACTGAAAATTCCACGCATTCACTGAATCAAACAAGCTGCCACGCTTTTCAATCAAGCAGAAAGGAATTGGCAAACCACACAGCTAGGTATGTACAGACATATGAATGCACCAAAGTGTATTCACAGAAGTACATGCACATGTATGTAAATAACTACATATATATATATATGCAGTTAATCCACAAAAATCGCGCTATACCGCCGCTCACACCTTACCAAACAAAGTACCCAATCTGAAACTCACCGCCAATCACATTTCCATTCACCTGCTTGGCAGAAATTCTTTTGCAAGTATTTTGCGTATAACTAATCACACACATACACTCACTCTCTACAAGCAATTTATGTTTTTTAATATTTTCAAACTTAAAAACGGCCACAAAAATTTTCGATGGCAAACAAATACCCATTTGGACTGCTTGCTGCTTAAAAGCGATTTCATCGATAAGTTAGAATTTGCTTTTGTCTGCCTCATTTCACAGGCAAGCAATCCTTCACAAAGCAATCTAAAATGTCGTTGTGTGAAAAATGAAAAGAAAATAAACACATCTTCGCATAGAAATGTGAAAACAGCGAGAACAATATGCAATCAGATTTAATCCATTGCTATTTGGTAGGAAGGGTTGTATGGCAAGTTTGTACATATGTACATATGTATGTATGTATAGACTTCCCGCGAGTGACAAGCAATCACGGGCACTCAATTGCTCATATGTCACAGCCTTTCATAACTCAAGGCTGAGGTGGAAAGATGATTGACAAAAACTGATAATAAAAATTGGGTGAAAGTACGAACCTTTTGCGTGAGGATAATGGAAGCTAAGGAGAGGTTTTTTTTGTATTTTGCTAAAAACTTAAAAATAAACTCAAAAAAACTATAACGATTAAAATTCCAATTAGTTTTATAATTACAATTATCATTACGATTACCACTACATCACAATTATCATAACCATTACCACTGCCCTTTCCGTTACCTTTATTATAATCACTACCATTCATTACCATTATTATTCGCATTACCATTACAAAACCATTACTAGCATTACTACTTTACCATTATCATTATCAATACCATAACCATACAATTACAATCGCAACTATCATAATTATTGCCACTACCTTTATCATTATCATTACCATTACCCTTGTCATTACCATTACCATTACCATTACCATTATAATTCGCATTACTATTACCATACGATTACAATTACTGTTACCATTACCATTGCCATTGCTATAATCATAACCATAACCATAACCATTATCATTTGTATTATCATTACTCAATTACAATTAAAAATGAATTTACAATTGCGATTACAATTACAAGTGCATTTACAATTACAATTACAATTACATTTACAAGTGACATTTATAATTACGATAACCACCTTACAATTAAGATTTTTGATTTCGATTACCATTATCATGATGATTACAATCGCGATTACAGTTATGATAACAACAATGAGTGCGGTTACTACGAAAACATAACCGAATTCTGAAAGCGAGTTCAAATTCGAATTAGTAACCTTCTTAAGCTTTCACTACACTCCACTTGATAATCCCAAGACCCCAGTTGATAGCAAAAAATGGCAACAGCAAATCATTCGGTAGTTGTCAGTGAGCTAAGCGCGTTTTCAACTGTCAATGCTGTTTGACATGTGACTGTAGTGGAGCAGTACTGGCAACAGCAACAGTAGAATTTGAGAACTTCATTTGCTCAACCGCGCCGCTGACAATGCGCTACCATGGACCCCTTACCCCTCATCCTAAGAGGGCGTACATACAGCGATTGTGCGCATTCGCTACACTCATTTCACTGTGATGTCAACAGTTTCGATGTGATAAGCTTGTGCGTGGCACGTGACAGACGCGCAGATTTACTAGCAAACGCTGGTTCTTTCGCAATAGAATTTTCCCTCTACAACGCTTCTCGCACACAACCTGTCAATTGCCGTTGGCTTAAATTTCATTTTTGTTCGTGGTTTTTTGTGACGTGTGAAAATTTTGCTCGTAGTGTATTTTATATGGTTTTACACGATTTTTTTCACTCCAGTATGTCAGAGTTATCGGCTATGGCTTGATGTGTAAGGAGTGATGTCGAAATTGAGCATGCAATCATTTTCGAGTAATTGCGCTTTTCAACTCGCTTTTCCGTACTTTCGTTAGCTCGTACATATGTACATATGTAGCTTGTTCATGAAGGTTGTCTTTTGCGTTTGTCGGGCGATTTTCGAGGAAAAATTACGGGAAAGTTAAAGAAATTAAGCACATATACATAGGTACATACATATATATGTAGTTCGTTGTCTTCAATGTGTCAAAAATTTATTATCATGACAGTTGCTGATATCTAGCATTTCCAAGCCAAAAACAAAAACGTGAATGAGTGAAACGGATGAAGTTGAAAAACTTGAAATTTAAAACAGCGTCAGTTTTCGCTGTCAATTACAAACAATTGAGCACTTAAGTTGGTTTAAAGCTTTGAATAAAGAAATTTCGATAAACTATAAAGTTTGTAAAAAATTATATGAAAAGTTTTATTGTAGCTCCAATTGTATTGAAGTTAAGCATCAGAAAGAATTGGATGGAATTGAATTGAATTTAGTTGCATTGAATTGAATTGAATTGAATTGAATTGAATTGAATTCAATTGAGTTGAGTTGATTTGAATTACATTGAATTGAATTGAATTGAATTGAATTGAATTGAATTGAATTGAAT